>NC_091072.1:159148000-159459500 GCF_032405125.1 Capricornis sumatraensis
TGACCTGTCCCCACCCCTCCACCACCACCCCACCCCCTGCTTAAGCCTTCCAACGGCTTCCTAGGATGCTGTGAATAAAGGCTGACTCTAGGTGGGCCGGCACCCCCATCACAGGCTCCTGTCTGCGCCCCCCACCTTGCCCAAGGCCCCAGGCTTGCTCACCACCATCAACCACCCCTCCCCACCATGGGAAGGCCTTCCCCGCAGCCCCTCCCATTGGTCCCCCTTGTCAGGCCCTCTCCGAAAAGCATCACCTCTCCCCACCAACCAAAAGGCTGCACCCATCAATCACCGCATCTCAGGTCCTTCATCATTGATCCCTCTGTCCCTCTACTGATTTGCTCATTTGTCATCTGGGTGCCCCCTGCCCCCAAGTTCCAGCACAGAAATTCCCTGGGGGCCAGGGAGAGAGCCTGGGAGTGTGGGGACTGGGGGGCCCAGGCTCTCCCACCAAGTCAGTGTAGGGGCCCACCCCAGCGGTCAGACCCTGCGGGCCCCTGGTGTGCTGTGTGACTTTGGGCAGGGGACCTCCCTCTCTGAGCCGCCTCTCCAGGACTGGAGCGGATGAGCCAGGGGGTACTTCAGCAGCGGGGCGGCATCTCTGGTTCCTCAGACCATTTCCCGGGAGCGCTCGCCGCCAGGAACAGGGAAATGAATCCACGCGCCGCCTGTCCGTCCATCTGTTCGTCAGTGTCAGCCACAGACGTCGGTGCCTGCCTCCATGGACGAAGGCCCGGTGTCTGGGGAGGGAGACGCACGGACACGGCAGCCTTCCCCCGCCGGCTGTTCACCAGAGACCCCGCCGCTTGCTGGCCCAGCCACTCCGGGGGCTCAGGGACCTTCCGGCCTGTGTGTCGCAGTCACCGTGTGAGTCAACACAGGAAGAGGCCCCAGGGGCCTGAGGCCACACATTCCTCGAGGGCCCTGGATCGGGGTGCATGCCCCACCTCCAGCCCCACCGTCCAAGGGACGAACCTTCTCAGAGCCTCATTTCCTCATCTGTAAGATCGGAATGACCATCCCTGCTTTGCCTGCCTCCTTAGGATGTTGGGAAGACTAAATGTGAGCATGATTGAGAGCGCTGGCAAACTCTAGAGGGCTGTGGCCAGCAAGGCCCAGAGAGCTGAGCTTCAGAGCTTCGGTGGCAGGGGCCAATTTCGGGGAAGTCTTGTGTCTGACACTTGCTGAGTGGGGTGCACACCTGCTTGCTTGCACCCTGGGCCTCCCTTCCAGGAGGACCTTCAAGTTCAAGCAGGGTCAAGCCTGGGTGTGAACGAGGCCAGTGGGAGTGGCTGAGCCCACCAAGACCCTTGCAGCCAGAGCTGACGTTGTTTCCAGCCAGGGTTTTTGTGCCAAGAAGCTTGTCTAAGACAGAGCCCTAAAAATTCAGGATTGGAGTGCTGGAGGAAGCTAGGACAGGCCTGGGGGGACCCAAGAGTCCCCTGTTCCAAGTATGTAAGCCCTGGAGTGCACTTGCAGGACAAGAGGCTGCTGAGGAACCCAGAGGGAATTTCTTTTTCTAGAGCAGATGAATCCCGGCCCCAAGTCCCACCTCCCCACACCTGGTGCTTCGTCGTGTTTCCCTCCTGTCTCTGGCAGCTCCAGGGTCCCAGAGTCCCTCCTTCCTGCCCCTGGCTGTGGGAGATGGGCTAGAGGGTCCCTGGGTGGCTCAGAGCGCCCCCTCAGCTTCACCGCACGGCCACAGGCTGGGCCCTGGGGTTTCTCTCTGCCTCCCCGGGAGGACTGCTCCAAAGGGCAAAACCAAGCACAGTCAGCCCTGGACTAGGTCCTCCCCACCTTACCCACCCGCCTTCCTGCCCGCCCCAGCTTTGAGGTGGGGTGGGCATGAAAGCCTAGGTTCCTGGTTTCCATGGCAACTGCAACAGCAGGAGGGCCCCAGAGTCAGACTCCTAGAGGGCAAGGGCCGCCCCCTGGAGCCCAGCAGATGAGCTGTCCTCTCTAACCCTCTGGAACCCTGTCCCCCGGCCCCCCAGCTCCACGCTCCTGCTCGGCACTCTGCCATGGGGACGCCAGGGACCCTGACCTCGGGGGCAGGCACATTGGGTCCCACCAGGGTGAATCCCTCAGACTCTTGGTCCAGACCTTGAGCCCCTGTTCTCTGTCTACCCTGCAAGCAGCAGGGGCCTTGTGGGGCCTGAATACAGGCAAGCCCTGGAGCACTGCAGAGGGTAGGGATCTCAAAGAATGAGCCCCTGGGGCCAGGGCAGCCCCCAGGCCACCTCCCCACCCCCACCTTCTACCTTGGACTTGGCAGACTTGACAATCTGCTGTCTGGGTGGCAGGTGACACCGCCCTGCTTTGCAGGCGCAGATGGAGGGGCTCCAGGGCCTGCCCTGACTCCACGGTTCCCGGGCCCCCACAGATTCTGCACTGCCCTCAGTTCTCAGAGGGCACAGCTGGGGCTCTGGGGGTAGCATCCTTCAGGCCTGATGGGCAAATGCTCTTGAGAGGCAAGGGGACTGGACTCCCCAGGGTTTCAGGGGTCGCTGCATCACTGTGACCTTGGTCACAGGGACTGGGGTAAGGGACAGGAGCAAAGCCCACCCTGAGCGGGGAGGTCATGTGGAAGCAATGTGGCTGGCGAGTATAGACGGCATTCCCAGAGGGCTGCCTGGAAGAGGCGGGAGACAGACACTAGAGGGGTCCCTGGGGCGGGGGGTTTCCTGAGCACAGCTGTGTGAGGAGGGGACAGAGCGGGGACGTGAGGGAGGAGCTCCTCCCTTCTTCATTCCCCTGCCAGCCCTGGCATCCGGCGCTCTCCAGCCTCCTGTCCCCCGGGTCCCAGGGGACCCTCCCAGGAACTCACTCTGATCTGCTGTCAGCTCTGCTCTCTGGCATCCATGGTCCAGCGCATCCACGTCCCCAGGGAGCTTCCACCGTGATGGAAAGAGGCTGTTTGTGCACGAGGTTGATGTTGGGGAGACGGAAGCCACTGGATTCAGCCCTATTTGTTCTTAAATTACAGAGAAAATAGAGCCTCTTTGGGAAACGATGGGGGAAGCCTGACTGTCCCGGGGTACTGCACCCTCTAAGGGTGATGGCCGGGGTCCCAGCTCCAGCCCGAAGGCCCCACGGGCCAGCAGCGGCCTTCTCCAGTCCCCCTGGCCACCAGCCCCCTGCCTTTCAATGCTTCTCAACGCTCTCCCCAGCCCTCTCCCCAGGTGCCACACGGAGGAGTAATTTTTCTAATAACCTTCGGCGTCTGTGACATTTTATCATCCAGCAGCGGCTTTCAGGATTTACTTGGATTTCTCCCGACATGGTTTGACAGTTTCTTTGAGGAACTGGACAGTTTAGCAGCAGAACTCAATTTATCTGCAAGTGGCGTGTTCTGGTCCCCCGGCCACCAAGGCACCTCTGCGTGCCAGCTCTGGGGGAGGAGCCACATGCCAGCTCAGCTGTTGACAGGCTAAGTGGGCCCCCCTGGAGTGTGAAGCCAGCCGGGGGTGGCTGCGCCACCATCAGAGACTCTCCAAGGACAGCTGGGAAGCACGTAGACTGTAACGGTCTTCTCGTAACTAGGGTTTGCGGAAGAGCAATTCTGGAGCCAGCTCAGAGAAATGGAGATAATTTCTCCAAGAGATGAGCCGTGGCCTCGCATCGTGTGGAATCTCTGGGGGGAGGCTTTTCCACTGTCAAGGGCAGACACAGTTGTCTTTGGAACGCGGAGGGTGGAGGAGGGTGAGGCTGGATTATGAAGGATGAGGCTGGAGCTCCTGTCCCAACACTAAGATCTCCAGCTCCCCACCCCCAACCCCGCTCGCTCTCGCCAGCTCTGCGCCCCTTACATCACAGCTCACACATCCTTCACCCGACGCTTGCCTCTCTTGGTCCATGGGGCTCCCTCCCCCTGGGGCACAGGTCCTTGCCCTGCTTCCACAGCCCAGGAAGCCCCCTTCCATGCCAGGCTCTGCTCCCAGGGGGACTCTGCGTGAGCACCCTCCTTTTTCCCTCCTCCGGGTTCTCAGCCTTTGTGTAGAAGAGACAGGCATGGGGAGCACACGGCGTATGGGCGTTCCACTCCAGACACCCCAGCCTCCAACACTGAGAACAGACACGAAGAAGACGTGTGCCCAGCATCTGCTCTGGAGCCCCTGTGTGTTGAAAATGTCAGTTGATCAGTCGTATCCAACTCTTTGTGACCCCGTGGACTGTAGCCCGCCAGGCTCCTCTGTGCTTGGACTTCTCCAGGCAAGACTACCAGAGTGGGTAGCCATGCCCTCCTCCAGGGGGATCTTCCTGACCCAGGGACTGAAACCCCCAGGTCTCCTGCATTGCAGGAAGATTCTTCTGAGCCACCAGGAGATCCCCTACCACATGCCAAATGCCTCCAAGAGCTGGGGCTGCACCACAGCAAGACAGACTTGTCAGGCACTCCCTCTCTGAATGTTCCTCCCAGCACCCAGAGTAGATGAGCGATGTGGCCGAGGTCAGCACTGCCTTGAGGCAGGTGCCAGGCCCTGGGAGGGCAGGCAGGTGAGGCAGCCTCCCCTGCCCGGCCCCATCCATGTTAGCTCCCAGCCATTGCTTCAGGGACTGGGAAGGAGAGGGACATGGAGGGTCATCTGTTACGGGGATTGCCACGTGGGTGAGATCAGGGAAGGTTTCCTGGAGGAGGTGATACTCGAGCTGAACATCGAACAGGAATGAGCCAGGTTCAGCGGAGAGAGAACCTAGCCATTCTACTCACACTACTCACTCTTTGAGGCCCATCCTGCTTCCTCCAGGAAGTCTTCCTTGCTCTCTCTCCCAGGCTGGGCTCCCAGATTGTAGCTGTATATCTCTCTCTGAGCCTGAGCCCCCTCCAGACTGGTAGCTGCCCCAGGGCTAGGGCCAGGGCTGGCTCCTCTGTTTCTGCAGTATCACCCACCTGGGCACAGGAATCACAGAGGGGCTGGGGGACAGCAGGTAGTGGGGGCTGGGGCCAGCGGGAGACGAAGCTGAGGGCCTCTTTGTCTCAGGGTGCCAGCCGCATCAGGCAAGATGCTCACAGGCATTCTGGGGACCCAGGGTGCTCCGGAGAACTTTTGACCAGTGACTCGCCTGCCCTTGACTGGTCCCTAAAGTTATGAGTCCGGGGCTCAGCATCTCGGCTGGTGAGCACCCCCCTCGGCCCCAGGAAAGGTTGGAAGGAATACCTCTCCAGGCCAAGCTTACAGATGTGTGTGTTGGAGGAATCAGAGGGACAGCCATGTGTCCATTTCCGAAGAGACCTTATTTCCCTGTGTCGCTTTTGTCTTTAACTTGTACCCAGAACAGCACCGTGTCTGTTGGCTGGACAGGCAGAGGCTGCCTGGCTGTCAACACGAAGCAGCATTTGCTTGAGGAATTCTTGCTAATTCAGGGGAGCATGAGTCACCACTCATCACCGCAACAGGGGACAAGCCTGCTCCATCAGGGAGTCTGGGCTTCGGCCGGAGGGGACAGCTGTGCAGGAGACTCAGGTCCCTGACGTCCCTGGTGCCAGAACAGTGACGTAATACCTGCAGAAGCTGACTGAAGCCACAAAGGCGCCAAGCAAGGCTGAGAGTCCAGAGTGCTCACGTGTCTCACGAGCCTGCCACCAGCTGGCCGAGGTGACCTGAGATGAGCCTCAGGAATCCACGGTGGCAGGAAATGAATCTGACTGGTGCCCTCATACATTATACCCTGCAAGCCAGCCCTCAACTGGGCCTGCAGGGCCAATTCCCACCTCTGGCCCTATCTGCACAAACCCCTGGCTGAGAATTTAGGTTAAAATAGCGTTCTCCAGACGTCTCACAAACAAATGCAAATCCCCCTCTGGAGGAATCCACCTGGAAGCCAGACGTGAAGGTGGAAAACAGAACCACCAGCATCTTACAGAGAAAAGCCACTGAACACACAAGGAATCAGGGCACCATGAGAACCAGCAGCAACCACACCTAGCTGAATCGACCCACATCATCCTTGGATAACTGCATTATTAGAGGAGTATAAACTAAGTTTGCTCCGTATGAGTCAAGAAATAAAAAAGAGAGAATTGGAATATGGGTTAAAAGCAAGAGATCCTAAAAATGACTTGAGCAGGTTGGTTTCTGGAAACGAATAAAACAGTAATTGTGTAACTTGGTGCAATCGCTCTGGAAAGCAGTTTGGCCTTATCTCATGAGCGTGAAGGTGAGCAGACCCGGTCATTTCACTTTCATGGTTTTTAGAAAATCTCTTGCCCCTGGGGACCAGGAGATGACACCAGAATGTTTCTGGGAGCAAAACAAAGGGCAAAACCAGGAAGAAGGAAAGGAAGGAAGGAAGAGAGGGAAGACTTTTTGACTGGCAGAGATGTCCAGTTTGGAGAGGCTGGCTGGTGAGGTAGTGAGCTCCCTGTCACTTGCAGGAAGCAGGACTGAGGCTGATGACTCCCTGTGAGGATGCTGTGCTCTGAGGTCTCATTTTGCTCTAAGGTTCTAGCAGCTCCCGGGTCACAGGGCCCCAGTCTGATTTCTCTCCCAAGATCCAAGCTTTGAGCAAGAGCCTCTGTTCAGTGGACATCTCAATGAATAAAGGAAGGAAGGAGCAAACAAATGAAGTGACTACAGTCACCTTACTTCCCTGCCGTGCAGATGGCCGGGCCACTCCTGACAGCTCGCTCCGTGACTTCAAGGTGCAGCTGATCGCGTTCAGATGCTCTGATCTCTAAGAGACGTGGGAAGAAAAGCTGTCACCTGTGGAGCCCCGAGCCTGGGTTTCTGGCATGATTTCAGAGGAGAGGCTGGTGTCCGGGGCTATGCACTGGGTCAGTGTATGTGGGTTCAAATCCCAGCCCCACCCTGAGCTGCATGATTCGGGACAAGCTTCCGAGTCTCCTGCCCAAGAGCATGGAGCGTATCCTCATCCACCCACCTCCTGCCTGAGAACATGGAGCGTTTCCCTATCCATCCACCTGGCCGAAACAAAATCAGTGCCAACAGGATTGACACCTGGTGTCCAGGGGCCATCAGAGTGCCTGGGGGTCTGCGCTCCTGGAATTGGCCAGGAGCCGAAGATGGTCTGAGCAGCCTGGGCCTGGAGCAGACCTGAGCCCACGGAGCCACCCAGGAGCCAGCCTGGGTCAACCAACAGGTAGACCAGGAATCAAGAACCCTTGCTTGTCGTGATGCCGCCAGCTTTGGGGTGTCTGATAAACCGGCTCATTAACGAAACAGTTGACTGATTCCTTCTCTGCTCTTTGGATTCTTTATCTGCGAAATAGAGATAAGGCCGCCCACATGGCCAGGGTCCTGGAGAATGAGAGGACACCTCTGGGCCTGCTTTAGATCCCAAGAGTCCCCTGCAGGAGCCCACTGCTAACGCACATCTTCAGCATCTGGGCAGCCTGTCTCCCCTACAACCAGGACGTCCTCAGGGCAGGGCTGGCTGGACCCTATAAACAGAGGCTGTAGGGAAAGGAAGGGGAAAGAGTCTATTTGAAGGCTCTCCATCCACCAGGAAGGCGGGAAAGAGACACAGAGCCCGAGGTTCCAAGGGGACCACGGGTTCTCCCCAGGTCTGCCTCAGTTACACCTGACAAAGCCGCAGGGATGGGGAGGTCACATAGTATATCTGAAAACCTCAGCTCAGCCACTGACAGAGCAGACGGGACACGGGGTGCACCAGGTTGGGGCCCCCAGCTCACCCTCAGTGGAATCCCTCAAGGCCGGCCGGTACTGTCCTGCCCAGTCCAGAAGCCAGACACGTTCTGAGGACGGAGCTAGGACGTGGACCACAGTGAGTCAGCCACAGCCACCGGCCTCGGTGAGGAGACAGCCTCTGTGTGACCTGTCCCTGTGGCGGGGACAGATGGACTGAAACACTGCCCCACCCCTGGGACGCCGACACGCAGCAGCAATTACTCTGTGTCTGGGAGCTATGTGAATGCTGGGTGATTCCAGCCTGGATGCCGCTTAGAATTCCATCCAGGAACGTGGCCGCCAAACCAGCCGCTGACTCAAAGGCAGGAAGTGAAACTCCGCGGGATGAATTAAACTAGAGAAATATCTAGTGTATCTGTTACGTGCCGGACACAGCTATGGATGCTACAATTTAAACATAGCCTTGTGAGACACGGTTTATTACATCCTTTTTAAGGATGAGGAAACTGAGTCCCAAAGAGGCGAAATAATGCCTAGGATCAGGTAACAGTAAGCGAAAGCCGCTCTCCGTCCCGTTGGTACATTTATGCATGCGTTCACTCGTTCGATATTTTTATTTATTTTCTTATTTTTGGCTGCTCTGGGTCTTTGTTGCTGCGCTGGCCTTTCTTGAGTCACAGCGAGCAGGGACTACTGTAGTTCTTCCCCAAAGAAGAGGCGAAAGAGGGCATTTACTCATCGCATTTACTCCACATTCAGTGAAACCCTGCCATGAGCTGAAGTACAGAGTATGTATCAGTGACCAGGCTTCCCTGTCTGACCTTAAGGAGTTTACATTCCAGAGGTCCACTGGCCACTGGACCCGTGACCACAGCCATACACGGTGCTCCATACGTGGCGCACGTGGGTTCCTGCTAGAAGGGTTTAGGGATGGCCTTTCTGATCAGCTGACAGTTAAGATGGAATCTTAGGGATTTGCTGGACAACGGCAGGAGGGAGATGAGAGGGGAGACAGGATGGTGTCTTGGAATATTAATGAAGTACGTGTGTGTGCATCCTGCGGGTGAATACACGTGTGTATCCTGCGTCAGTGTTCACTCATGCGTGCGTGTGTGTGTGCACACGGGAGGCAGGCAGAGTCCAGCTGACACCGGAGGACATCCTTCCGTCTGTGGAGGGAGCCCCAGGGGGCCCACTTGGCCACCCTGGGAGCGTCTTCCTCCACCACTGCCCTCTCGGGCTGCACCCAGAGCGGGGCCCTGGGGGAATCGGCTCTGGCTGGGCCTGTCTCAGGGTCTGAGCCTGTGTCAGGGCTGAGCAATCCCCTCCACCCCAGCCCTGTCACCGGGTCGAGACATCTGCCCCTCTCAGGTCTCAGGTGACCCCTGGGGATTTGGTTTCTAAAGATGCTGAGGGCCAGGGGCGAAAGCCCAGGGTTACTTCTGAGTCGTGGCCTGAAATTTGGACGTCCGCCTGGAGATCTCAGTCTCCTAGCAACCACCCTCCCCAGCTGGCTGCCTCCAGGCCTGGGTTCTCTGCCAGCCGGGCGGCGCGCCCCAGGCCGGGCTGTACCTGGGGGCGGTGGTTGGACTTCCCAGGTTTCAGATCCGCTTGTGTCGGCTCAGCCAGGCGTGCAGAGCAGAGACACCAGGAGGGCCCCCGGCGTCCCTCACCCACTGCACCCCCTACCTCCCGCCTCTGCTCACAGGAACCCCAGCTTGGAGCAGAGAATTTGGCTTTTGCTGCCTTGCTGAGCACCTCATTACTGGACTTGAGGCCCCAGGCAGACAGGGCTCCTTTGACCAAAGCTGGACTTTCTTCCCCATTTCCAGGCTGGTCTCTGCTGGAGCTTTATTGGCACTGGAAGGAGTACCCATGTCTTCCCACATCCAGACATTTCTCCACCAACCCCGCAAAGGCTCTGGCTTCTGCGAGATGCCAGGAGACGGTGCAGCCAGAGCTTTGCTCCCTTGGGACCAGGGCTGGTGGCCCCAGAGAAGCCCCCGGCGCCAGCGTCTGACCCTGACCTGCCTGCTGCCCACAGAGGGCTGCGTGCCCTGAAACCTGCAGCTTCTGGACCTGTTTTCACATCATCAAACGGAACCTTCTGCAAACATGGCAATTAGGGGCTGCCCTGGTTCAGAAAACGGTCAAGTGCTCTGGCTCCAGCGCGGCGACCCCTCCAGGGGCCCGGCTGGCAGCCGTCTTCTCTCGTTTCCTCTCTCTGCCTCCTCCCTGGTGCCTTGGTGTTGGCGCTGCAGACTTCATCACCCATGACTAGGAAGTTGGTCCAGCTGAGCCTCACCCAGGAAGCCAGAGAAGGTCCCAGAGAAGACACTGATTGACCAGTTTGGGTCACATGCCCACCCCTGAAGTCATCTCTGCGGCCAGCTCCAGGCAGACACCTGTGGTTGAGTCCCTTGGTTTATGGTGCTCCCAGGAGCACCACCCGGGTCAGGCTATTTTCTAGTCCTGCTAGATACCTCTCCCAGGTCCTTTCTCAGCTATTCCAGGTAGGCTTGTTCAATTATTTTCCCTCTGCCCGTCTTTCCGTCCACTGCACTGAGCTCTCCAGTCAAACCGACCCGGGCTTCTTTCCCAGTCCACTGGCTCTGCTCCCCTGTGCCATGTCTGCCCATCTTCACCCTACAAATCCTCCCAGGCCCGGTTCATACGCCACCTCCTCCAGGAAGCCTTCCCCAGCACCCATTTAGAGCTCTCCCTTCACAGAGACCTCTTTCCTCCTAGTGTCTCTCCACCCTCCCCAGAGGTTCTGCACCTAAAAAAAACAGCCACACACTTGCCTGGATTCCAGACATCTGAGCAGAGCTCATTCCCCATCTGGACCGGGACTGATCTTGAATGTAGGCACCCCGCTGTGCCTTTATTTCAGCTTGATCCTAAAGAGACCATATGAGAAGCATAAACGTTTAAGAAAACTAAAAACGCTCTTGATTCCCCCAGACAAAGGCAACTACTGCGAAGATTTTGTGTATACCGTTGCATTACAATTGTGTGTGGAATTATATAGCTGCTTTCAGTGGATATTCTCATTATAACACAGTGGATGGACAGGCAGGTCTGGCGTGCTGCAGTCCATGGGGTTGCAAAGAGTCAGACCTGACTGAGTGACTGAACTGAACATATTTTTTCCTAATCATTTGTCTATCTATAACAATTTGTCTATCTATTTCTACACATACACAATGTATAATAGTGAGAATTAGCTAATATTTAAAGGTCTAGAAATGGGAGATTTATTAATAGACTGTAGAAAAATCATCCAAGGGAATATTATGCAGTCATTGAAAATGTTTATGGTATTGTAGGAGAAATATTTCATAATTAGGAGGATGTTGAGCTTCCCTGGTGGCTCAGAGGGTAAAGCATTTGCTTGCAATGCGGCAGACCTGGATTCGATCCCTGGATTGGGAAGATCCTCTGGAGAAGGAAATGGCAACCCACTCCAGCACTCTTGCCTGGAAAATCCCATGGACAGAGAAGCCTGGTAGGCTACAGCCCATGGGGTCGCAAAGAGTCGGACACAACTGAGCAACTTGACTTTACTTGACTTCACTTCCTATTATTAAGTGCTATATTATCAAATAAAAAATCTCTTTGCCAAAAAGAGAGACCATAGGAGAGAAGGGAAGCCTGGGTGAGTGAGACAAGATATGGACCCTCGTCCCTGACCTCTTCCTCATTGGCTTGTTACTGAGCAGCGCCTATACGTCTGTAACACTTCAGGGCTCTGAGAATAGAGTCCTCAACAAAACAGTCTCTGTCTTCATGGAGCTTATGTTCTCATTTGAGAAGGTGGACATAGCTCAGTGCTATGGAGAAGGGGCTTAGACAAGGTGGGGGAACAGGGGGTGGGCATCCAGTGATCTGCTCACCCATCCATCCCCCCGTTCATCCTCCCATCTACCCATCCATCTGTCCATTCATCCACTCACCCACCCATTCATGCACTCATCTGTGAATCGACTCAACGACTCATTAACCCACCCATTCAGCCAGCCAGCCACTCATCCACCCACCCATCCATCCATGAATCCATTCAGTGGCTCACTGACTCATCCCTCTACCCATCAAATCCACCCATCTTCCCATCCCTCCAACAGTGACTTATCAAGCTCCATGTCAAGCCTTGGGCTGGGTCCTTTAATTCAGACATGGTCTGAATATTAATGCATATTCCGATGAGGGACACTGTCATGGATATAATTCACTGTGGTACATTATGCTGAGTTCTTCAACTCACCTGGTTCAAGAAAAGTGCCACAGGAATGAGGGAAGCTGCCTGGAGGGCAGGTTTTCAGAGAGGAGTCTGCAGGGCTCTCAAGGGATGTGTAAGGGCTAACCGCAAGGGG
Source organism: Capricornis sumatraensis (assembly GCF_032405125.1). Classification (NCBI taxonomy): domain Eukaryota; kingdom Metazoa; phylum Chordata; class Mammalia; order Artiodactyla; family Bovidae; genus Capricornis; species Capricornis sumatraensis. The sequence continues at coordinate 159,159,984 of NC_091072.1, forward strand.
CAAGGGAACGGCATTTCGGGAAGAGGGAATAACGAAGGTGCAGAAGCCTGGAACACATCCCTTGCCCAGCTAATGGAGCATCATCTGAAATGCTTGCAGTGCTGGCTAAGACTGGATGGGAGGCAGGCAGGGCCCAGAGAGGAAAGGGTCTTGTGGTCCATACCAAGGGTGGTGGGCTTCATCAGAAGGGTAGCTGGGAAGCACTGAAGGGTTTTGAGCAAAGGAGGAAAGAGAAGATTTTCAAGGTCATCCGTCAGCATGCAGAGCAAAGCTGGATGGGGTGGAGGAGGGAGCTATGCAGGGAGGAGCCTGCAGGGTCCAGGGAGGAGCCTGCAGGGTCCAGGCAGAAGACGACGGCAGGGGAGTGGAGAGGAGGGAGGAGAGAGAAGAGCTTCAGAAGGGAGGGTGGGTGCGGGAGGAGCCCACACATGGGAGTGGGTGACGATGCCAGTCACCGAGATGGTGAACAGAGAGGGAGGACGGGGCCACAGTGCAGAGGATGAATTCCACTCACTGGCTGCTGAGGACGACTCTCCTACCCTGACGCAGGAAGAGATGCCGGGGGGGGGGCTGAAAAGATAGAGGATGCTTGGCCTCTGCCATACCCTGCCCTCCAAACTCTTCTCCTGCCTCCCCTCACACTCTGGAGGGCCCTCCTTCCACAATCTGCCCCTCGCTAATGCCAACATCCCAGCCTTTTTCTGGGCCCCTTCTCCTCACCCCTGGAGGCCTCAACCATTGCAAACAAAGCCCTCCAGCCCACCAAGTGCTGCTGACTCCCAGACTGCTGTCTCCAGCCAGACCTCTGGCCTGAACTCCAGACAGACGGTTCATACTGCTGAGGCAGTTAGCGGTGCATGTGACAGAGACCTGAACCCAGCTGAACAAGTGCAGGGCTTGTTTTGTCTCATGGAAAAGTCTGGAGGTGAGGTTCAGCTGCTTCCGTCCAAAAATGTCATCAATGGCCAGGCTCCTCTGTCCTTCTACCCCATCCTCCTCAGCCTGTGACTGTGATCCTCGTGGTCACACAGTGGCTGCTGAGATCAAGCCTCTCCCTCTGCATTCTGAGCAGGAGGAAGCACACAAAGACCCAAGCAGCGGAAACAATAGCCAACGCTGGTACTTGCACAGAGCTTTCCCCAGAAGCTATCCCCAGTGACCGTCACTCACACCTTTTTAGCCAGAATGGTGCCACCGGGCCATCACTGACCGCAAGGGAGGCTGGGAGAGCAAATTGGTTTAAACCGGCATTTTGCAGCTCTGACCGAAATCAGGGTGAGTGGCTATTAGCTAAGCAGCCAGTGGCATCAACTACCACCTCTTAGCTTTCACTCTAGCTTTGATTACCTCAAAGACGGGAAGGGTCGGGGGGAGTGGCTTATTGCCCCCAGGGTGGGCAGACAGCAGCTAGGATGTTGGAGAATGGTCAGTAGAAACCCCAGGCTTGGACTCCAAGTCAAATCTCTGGCAATTTCACAGACACACCAGGACACTCAGACGCTTATCAAAAGTGCCTGATGCCAGCCATCAAAAGGGATACATTCATTTGAAACACGTGTCTGGGTACCGATGCTTCTTTACACAGAGCCATCAGGATTGTCTCCAAGACAAATCACTGCCTGGACCACATAACAGCTTTTCCGTTATCTCTCAGTAACCGGCCTCCGTGGGGTGATAAACAGCCTGGATTGAAACGTTGCCTCTGCAAATTGAACTCTGTGGGGCTGGAGGACTACCATTACGTTAATTGTATGCCAAAATTTTCCATTTATCTCCCGCCTGCCACTCCAGACCCCAAGCGGATGTGTTTGTGCGCGTTTCTGAATACACGACTATGGCTCAGCTCTCGGCTTCCTCTTGGAGAGGCTCTCATTGGCTGTCTCTGGGGCCCCTGCCCTTGCCCTCTCTTGCTTGAAGGATGGCTTTGTCCAGGTGCAAAAGCTTCGCTTTAGATACGTGTGGGTTTGACTGATGTGAGGTCCCGATCTGGGGATCTGGAGTCCAAAGGCGAGGTGCACACTCTGGCCTCGGAGGCAATTACCATCTTACACAAACCCTGACGTTAACATATCACCTGCATAATGGCTGGTCTATTTTTGAGCCACCAAAGGAACCAAGCACAGCCTGAAGTTCTCCAGCTGCAGCACACTCTTTGATTTGGGGCTCTTCCTACAGAAAGGATTTCTTTGCACGGATGGGAAGACAGGGCTGGAAGAAGACCAATATGTGGGCCACCCCAGCCCTGGGTCCCTGGGGTGTACGGTTCATCCAGCACCCGTGAGAGCTGGCAGGGCCACGAGGCTGGTCCCAGGAGTCCAGGGCAGTGAGCCAGCATGTTCAGCTCAGCACCGAAATGCAGTCATGCTCCCTCTCCTTCAGGTCTGGAGGCAGACAGAGCCTCTCCAAGATGCTCCGAGAGCTCAGGCTGGGTGGTTGTTGTTCAGTAGTTCAGTCGTGTCCGATTCTCTGCTGCCCCATGAATTGCAGCACGCCAGGCTGCCCTGTCCTTCACCATCTCCTGGAGTTTCTCAAACTCATGTCCATTTAGTTGGTGATGCCATCCAACCATCTCAGCCTCTGCTGTCCCCTTCTCCTCCTGCCCTCAATCTTTCCCAGCACCAGGGTCTTTTCCAATGAGTCGGCTGTTCACCAACTTCAGGCCAGGAGGGGACAACAATTCAGATCCTGTGCCCCTGCCCACGCACTAAAACCCAGCAACAGTCCCAGCAGGAAGTCATATAAATGCAAATACCCTTCCACCCAGAAGGTCGACTTCTGGGGATTTATGCTGAGCACGTAAGTCAGGGCGCATACCAGGGCCAAGTGCCCCCACGCTGCTCACAATGGCAAAAATGCATCCAGGAGCTGAATGGTTGACACTGAAACTGGTGGTGCCCAGCAACACAGCAGTGTTCATTCACAGAATAATCCGCTCGACACACAGAGCTAGGTCTTCAGTGGAGGTTGCGAAAGAGTGGTGATAAACATGGCCTCGTTTCTGTCAAAAATAATTATAGCCTGGACTTTCCTGGTGGTCCAGTGGTTAAGAATCTGCCTGCCAGTGCCAAGGACACAGGTTCAATTCTGGTCTGAGAAGATTCCACCGGGGCAGCTAAGCCTGCGAACTGCAACTACGGAGCCCACACGCCTAGAGCCCGTGCTCCGCAGCAAGAACAGCCTCCGCAATGAGCAGGCCGTGCAAAGCAGCAAGAGCAGGCCCCACCCACTGCAACTAGAGAAAGCCTGCACGCAGCAGCAGTGGAGGCCCCGAGTAGCCAAAAGTTAGTTAATTAATTACTTTAAAAAATTATATCCACTCATACACACACATGCACCCCTCCCCACTCAACTGAACGACGGTTTCTTAGATAATGACACCAAAAGCACAAAGAGAAAATAAATTGGACTTCACTGAGATTAAAAACTTTTGTGCTTCGAAGGATCCCACCAAGAAAGGGAAAAGACAACTCACAGAATGGGAGACAATTTTTTGCAACTCTTATATCTGAAAGGAGACTTGAATCTAGAACATAGAAAGAACTCCTACATTTCAATAACAAGAGGACAGCTCATTAAAAAAGCAAGGGGTGGACAGGGCAAAGTTTATGAAGACGTTTCTCCAAAGAAGACATACAAAGCCGATAAGCAAATAGGGAAGATGCTCAGCTTCATCTGCTATCAGGGAGACGCAAATCAAAACGTAGTGAGATCTGGCTCCGGGACTGTTGTAATCAAAGAGGCAGATGAAAGCAAGAGTGATCAAGAATGTGGAAAATCAGGAACCCACATAACCCTTCAGGAATGTGAAATGGTTCAGCCACTTTGGAAAACAGTCTGGCAGTTCCTCCAAAGGTTCAACATAGAGTTACCACATCAGCAATTCCACCCTGACCTAATAGAAACAAAACATGCCTATACAAGAACCTGTACACAGATGTTCACAGCAGTGTTATTCACAAAAGCCAAAAAGTGAAAACAACCCAGAAGTCCGTCAGCTGATAAGTAAATAAAATGTGGCTTATACACCCCATGGAATGCATGAGCCTCTATCAGACATGGTCTGCTCAGTCACTCAGTCGCATGGGGTCTGAGTGACTGACCCCATGGACTGTAGCCCACCAGGCTCCTCTGTCCATGGGATTCTTCTACAGGCAAGAATGCTGGAGTGGATTGCCATGCTCTTCTCCAAGGGATCTTCTCAACTCAGGGATCAAACCCAGGTCTCCCGTAATGCAGGAAGATTCTTTACCATCTGAGCCGCCAGGGAAGCCCAAGAATACTAGAGTTGGCGGCATATCCCTTCTCCAGGGGATCTTCCAGACGCGAGAATCAAACTGGGGTCTCCTGCGTTGCAGGCAGATTCTTTACCAGCTGAGCCGCCAGGGAAGCCCACAGTCAGGCATAAGATTTGCAAAATGTTTCTCCATTTTGTGGCTTGTTTTCCTCCATTTTGTGGCTTGTTTTCCTCCATTTTGTGGCTCGTCTTTTCTCTTCGCTGATGGTGTTGTCAAGGGTGCGGGGAGAGGGGCAAAGCATGAGACCTGTGAGTTCAGCTTCGGTTGGGGACTTATTGAGGGCTATAGCTGGGAGGCAGCCTCTCAGAGAGCTCTGAGGCCCTGCTCTGAAGAGGTGGGGGGAGGAGTCAGTGCGTGTAAGGCTCTGGTGGAGGGGGCACGTCCAATCGAGCACGCGTCTCAGGGGAAAGTTTCTGCTAGTCCCGAGAAGCAGGTGCCTGTTCATGCCTTTAGTGCTTTCCTAGGTATGAGAAGATGTAAGAAGCTGGGTTAATCAAATCTCCTCCTGAAAGTGCCTAACTATCTGGAGGCCTGTTCTGCCAGGTTTTCCCAGAGCCAGAGGGCCTCATTCCTGATCTTCACTCTGAATCCCAGATGACCTGACCCTTACAGAGCTGGACGGTGAGTGACATTCTTTAGTTGACAAGGCCCTTTGAAGCACAAAAGTTTTAATCCAGATGAAGCTTCAGATTACCTGTTTTTCCCTTGATTGCCCATATGGGAAATATCTAAGAAATCATTGCTCCAAGCCAAGATCATGAAGATTTAGCCCACTGTTTTCATCTAAGAGTGTTATAATTTTTGCCCTTACATTTAAGTCTTGGATTCGTTTTGAGCTAATTTCTTAGAGCTTGAGATAGGCGTCCAATTTCATTTGCACGTGGCTATCCAGTTGTTCCAGCACTGTTTGTTGAAAAGTCTATCCTTTCCCCATTTAATGGATTTTGCACCCTTGCCAGAATCAATTGGCTGTAATTGTGAAGGTTCATTTCTAGACACTTAATTCAACCCCATTAATATAAAGGACTATACTTGGGCCAGTATTGCACTATTTTGATCCCTGTAGCCTTGTAGTAGGTCTTGAAACCAGGAATGTGAATCCTCCAAATTTGCTCTTCATCTGCAAGATTGTTTTAGATATGATTCTGGGTTCCTTGTGTGTATGGATTTTGGATTAGACAGTTAATTTATACCCCGGTTCGATTCCTGAGTCAGGAAGACCCACTGAAGAAGGGATAGGCTACCCACTCCAGTATTGTTGGGCTTCCATGTGGCTCAGATGGTAAAGAATCCACCTGCAATGCGGGAGACCTGGGCTCGATCCCTGGGTTGGGAAGTTACCCTGGAGAAGGGAAAGGCTACCCACTCCAGTGTTCTGGCCTGGAGAATTCCATGAACTATCCGTGGGGTCGCAAAGAGCTGGACATGGCTGAGTGACTATCATTTATACAAAGAAGCCAGTGGGAATTCTAATAGGGATCACATTGGATCTATAGGTCTCTTTGGGAATTACCACCCTGGTAACAATATTATTCTAATCCATGAACGTAATATGTTTTCCATTTAATTTTTCTACTCTAATTTCTTTCAACAATGTATTGAAGTTTTCAGAGTATACTATTTTGCACTTTCTTTATCAAATGTATTCTGATGCATTTTATTCTTTTTGATGTTATTGTAAAAGAATTCTTTTAATTTTATTTTCAGATTATCCATTGCTAGTGTATAGAAATATAATTGATTTCTGTATGTTGATCTTGTGTCTCGAAACCTGGTGAACTCATTTAGTAGTTCTAATAAGTAATTTAATTAATTAGTAGTTCTAATAAGTAAGTTCAGTGAATAGTAGATTACTTAGGATCTTCTACAAAGAAGGTTATGTCAACCGTAAATAGAGTTAATATTACCCCTTCCTTTTCAATATGGGTACCTGTTTTTCTTGCCAAATTGCCCTGGCTAGAGACCCCTGTAAAATGTGGAATAGAAGGCATGAGGATGGGCATCCTTGTTTTGCTCCTGATCTCAGGGGAGAGCATCCTAACTTCCACCACCAAATGTGGCATTTTGTTTGGTCACTCAGTTGTGTCCGCCTTTTTGCAGCCCCATGAGCGGCAGCACACCAGGGTTCCCTGTCCTTCGCTATCTTGCATTATTGGGAGAAATCCTACTCAGTCATGGAGGATGGTCCTTTTTATATGTCACCGGATTTGGTTTGTTAGTAATTACTGGAGGATTTTCGCATGGATACTCATGCGATATTGGTCTGCAGTTTTCTCATGGTAGGTTTGTCTGGTTTTGGGTATCAGATTATTACTGGGCTGCAATTCAACCAGTCCGTCCTAAAGGATCCAACCAGTCCATCCTAAAGGAAATCAGCCCTGAATATTCATTAGAAGGGCTGATGCTGAAGCTGAAACTGCAATAATTTGGCTACCTGATGCGAAGAAGTGATTCATTGGAAAAGACTCTGATGCTAGGAAAGGTTGAAGGCGGGAGGAGAAGGGGATGACACAGGATGAGATGGCTGGATAGCATCACTGACGCGATGGACATGAGTTTGAGTAAGCTCCGGGAGTTGGTGATGGACAGGGAGGCCTGGTGTACTGCAGCCCATGGGGTCGCAAAGAGTCGGACACGACTGAGCGACTGAACTGAAATGGACTGATTACTGGCCTCAGAATGTGTTGAGTAATGTTCCCTTCTCTTTGATATTTTTTGGGGGGGAGGTAAAGAATTTATAAAGAATAGGTATTAATTCTTTAAATGTTTGTTATTCCACCAGTGAAGCCATCTGGAACTGGGCTTTCCTTGTGGGAAGTTTTTATACTACTAATATCAAGTGCTTATGTCTATTCAGCTTTCCTATTTCTTCTACGGTCAGTTTTGATAGCTTGTATCTTCCTATGAATTTCTCCATTTCATCTAAGTTGCCTAATTTTATCAGCATACACTTTTTCATAGTATTTAAATGCTACCATTAAACTTCATTTTCTGTTCATTGCTGATTATAGAAATCCAATTTACTTTTGTATATTGACTTGTAACCCTCTCTTATCAAATTGTCTAATAATTTTCCTACAACATCTCTGTAAGTTGAGACATATACAATCCCATTTTATGTAGATAAAGACAAATCTGTTGCTGCATTTCCGAACCCTGCGATTTCCTTAATTTTATTGCCTTATTACATGGGCTAGGACCCCCAGTCCAACGTTGAACAGAAGTAAAGATAGCAAGCATCTTTGTCTAGCTGCCAGTCCTAAGAGAAACTCTTTTAGCATTTCACAAATAAATATGAATCTTCTGCAGATTTTTTGATGGATACCTTTCAAAAAATTAAGGAATTTCTTTATATTCTTAGTTTTCTTCGAGTTCATGAGTGGGTATTGGACTTTACCAAGTGCTTTTTCTACATTCATTAAAATAATCATATTTTTCTCCCCTAAACTGTTAATTTACCAAATGATGTTTCAGTTTATAATATTAAATCTACCTTGCAGTTTGGTTATTTTTTTCATATTTCATCTAGAATTTTTGCATCTATGTTCATGAGTGAGATTTGCCTATAATTTTTCTTTCTTATATTATCCTTTTCCCTTTTTTTATATCAAGTTAAACTGGTTTTGCAAAGCAAGCTGGGCCATCTTCCCTTTTTTCTCTCTCTGGAAGGCTTTGTGTAAGGATAGCATTGTTTTTCCTTAAATGTGAGCTATAATTCTCTGGTGAAGCCATCTGGTCCTGGAGTCTTCTTTGTGGGTAAGTTTTCAGTTACAGATTCAGATTTTTCCTTTCTTTTTGTGCCAGTTTTGGAGCATTGTCTTCTTTCTATAAATTTATCCATTTCATGTAAAATTTCACATTAAATTGTCACAGTTGTTTCCATAGTAGCCTCTATTTAGTTTCCCATAGCTTCCCTGGTGGCCCAGGGGCAAAGAATTCACCTGTCAATGCAGGAGATGCGGGTTCGATCCCTGGGTCGGGAAGATCCCCTGGAGAAGAAAATGGCAACCCCCTCCAGTATTCTTGCCTGGGAAATGCCATGAACGGAGGAGCCTGGCGGGCTGCAGTCCCTGGGGTTGCAAAACAGTCAGACACAACAGAGCGACTAAACAATGCAACAAAGCTTCTGTAACAACTTATCACAGACTGGGGGCATCAAATCAGCACAAATTTACTCTTGTACAGTCTGGAGGCCAGAAGACCAAAGTGGGTTACACTGGGCTTAAGTCAAGGTGTCAGCAGGGCATGCTCCCGCCAGGCCTTGTAACAGCAGGTCCTGTGCCAGCGTGTTGGCATCTGGCATCTTCATCTACCACCATGCTTCTCATACGTCCCGACACGTGGAGATGGCAGGATCAAGATCCAAGGTGGTCTCCACTGGGCTCAGGAGGAGAGGAAAGGGGAGAAAGAGACATGTCAGCTGGAACAGTTAAGCGCTATGCTATGCTGAGTTGTTCGGTCATGTCTGACTCTCTGTGATCCCGTGGACTGTAGCACACCAGACTCCTCTGTCCATGGGATTCTCCAGGCCAGAATTCTGGGGTGTGTTGCCATGTCCTTCTCCAGGGGATCTTCCCAATCCAGGGCTCGAACCCAGGTCTCCCGCATTGAAGGCAGATTCTTTACTGACGGAGCCACCAGGAAGCCCCAATTAAGCAATAGGGGAGCATTGTCCAGTGTGAATTCTGAGACATCGTAAGCCTAAAAGAAGTTCAGAGGGAAGAAGAGGATTCCATATTCTAACGAATCAGTCTGGGAGAATGTAAACTGACCGTCCTCTGACGTCCTTAATGAACACTGGCACTCTGAGGATTTTGAAAAGAATTTTGGGGGTGAGGGAGGAGGAGGCAGGGGAGAGGAGTGAACTGTACTTACTCCGCTGTTTCCTGGACTTAATTGCTTCAGAAGCCTGTTCCCTCCCGACACCTGTCTACAGCCCAGGAAACTTAAATTTTTTTAGTGTGCCGACTGGAAAGTGAATTCTTTCTCCCTTATTAGGAAGTGCTGGAGTTGGAGAAAGGAAGTGATAAAAATATAGGCAGAAATCCATGAATATGAAACAGGAAAACGATATGTTAAGTCAATAGCTGGTTCTTTAAAAATGAATAATACAGTAGTCCATCTCTGACCAATCTAATCATTACAAAAAGGAAAACAGATTAAAAAGAAGAAAAAGCACATTAAGTTACAGAGAGGATTTTCAAAGCCTGAGAATGCCAGCACAGGTTTATGCTGGTAAGTCTGAAAATCTCCATGAAATGGACAATTTTCTGTTGAAGTCCCTAAAAAGGATTTAAGTAGAAGTAAGCTGATCTGGAATTAAAATGTCATTTATCATCTCCGTTACCTAATACCAGGAATTCCAGCCAATTAGGTTTAACGAGAAAATAAATCAGTAGGTGATGTTCTCAGGGAAGAGACAGAGCTTCTCATCAGTCCAGGGGATACCAATTTTACTGGAACCCCAGAAGCAAGAAACTACTAGAATCATGAATAATTGAGAGTTGTTGCCTCTAAGTAGAAAAAGAGGGTAAAATTCAGTAAGACTGAGATAGAGAATGGAAGGTGAATGCGATGCAGTTAAGCCAAGCAATGACGAGAAAGGCATAAGACCAGGTGAAGGGAAACCCAAGGGACTTCCCTGCTGGTCCAGTGGTTCAGACCCTTTCGTTGGGTTCAAGCCCTGGTTGGGGAACGAAGACCCCACATGCCACATGGTTCGGCCTAAGGGGCGAAAAGACCTCAGTATAAAAAATAAAGGGAAGCCCAAATCCGCACCATGGAGCTTGGCTGGGCTCAGTGTGAGCAGCGAGGTGCAGGGTGTTGGGGATGCCCTCAATCCCAGGTGACCTTGTACTCCGTAGGGCCCTGAGACGTAGCTGCCTTAGATATGAACTTAGCTGGTGTGAACTTACTTATTGTGTATGGGTTTATGTAGCAAAACATCTGAAAGGGACACATAAAATTCAAACAGTTCATAGAAGCCTTGGTGTCGTGGTTTAGTCACTAAGTCGTGTCCGACTCTTGTGACCCTATGGACTATAGCCCTCCAGGCTCCTCTGTCCATGGGATTCTTCAGGCAAGAATACTAGAGTGGGTTGCCATTTCCTTCTCCAGGGGATCTTCCCAACCTAGGAATTGAACCCAGGTCTCTTGCATTGCAGGCAGACTCTTTTTTTTTTTTTTTTGGTCTTTCAAAATATTTATTTCAGGCAGAAACTAGGAAGACAATCACATGTAAAATGGTTCCGTAAAAAACTTTGACAAATACACTCATCTGGTCATTAAAAAATAAAAACCTGAAAATAATATTACATTAAGTACTTCCATTGAAAACAGTGTTTTGTTATTTAAGTAAAAAGCCCAAAGCAGTCCCCGACTGAGCTACAAGGGAAGCCTCATAGAAGGCTTCAGTTCAGTTCAGTCGCTCAGTCGTGTCCGACTCTTTGCGACCCCATGAATCGCAGCACACCAGGCCTCCCTGTCTATCACAACCTCCCAGAGTTCACCCAAACTCATGTCCATCGAGTCGGTGATGCCATCCAACCATCTCATCCTCTGTTGTCCCCTTCTCCTCCTGCCCTCAATCTCTCTCAGCATCAGGGTCTTTTCAAATGAGTCAGCTCTTCGCATCAGGTGGCCAAAGTATTGGAGTTTCAGCTTCAGCATCAGTCCTTCCAATGAACACCCAGGACTGATCTCCTCTAGGATGGACTGGTTGGATCTCCTTGCAGTCCAAGGGACTCTCAAGAGTCTTCTCCAACACCACAGTTCAGAAGCATCAATTCTTCTGCCCTCAGCTTTCTTTAAAGTCCAACTCTTACATTCATACATGACCTCTGGAAAAACCATAGCCTTGACTAGACGGACCTTTGCTGGCAAAGTAATGTCTCTGCTTTTGAATATGCTGTCTAGATTGGTCATAACTTTCTTTCCAAGGAGTAAGCGTCCTTTAATTTCAAGGCTGCAATCACCATCTGTAGTGATTTTGAAGCCCAAAAAAATAAAGTCAGCCACTGTTTCCCCATCCATTTGCCATGAAGTGATGGGACCAGATGCCATGATCTTATAGACGGCTTACCTTGTGTTTTACCCTGTATAGTTTGCAATGTTTAATTTTTTACACGCATACATTATTTTGTACTTAATTTTATTTGAAACTGATCTCGTTCATTTTATTGTTTCCTTTATGCTCTACTTACACTCCATACTCTATTTCCTAAGTTTCTACAATGATCATGTATTATTTTTATAAAATGGAATAAACCAATAAACATTATGGAAAGTTAAGTTTGTGAGAAATAAAGAGTGGGCATGAGGGTCTTCCCTGGTGGGCCAGTGGTTAAGAATCCACCTTGCAATGCAGGAGATGCACGTTCAATCCCTGGTGGGTGAACTAAGATCCCACATGCAGTGGAACAACGAAGCCTGGGCACCCCAACCAAGCTCCAAGGCAGCCAAGTAAATAAATATTTAGAAGAAAAAATTTTTAAGTGGATATCAATACATTTTTTGAAAAGTTACATTGGTGAGGGAAAATGCACTCTATCAACAACTTTAAATCAAAAACATACAAATCATGAGCAAAAGAAGCTATTTTCCTTTCTCTTCTTGTTTTTAAAAAGCCAAGTCAGTCCAATGTCTAAGAGTTAAATATATGAAAGCCCTAGGGAGTGTCTCTTGGACTCCTCAGGAAATAACCACCTCTCCTCTCCTCTGACCCCTAGCTTCTGTGTGCCTGCTCGGTCGTGTCCAACTCTTTGTGGCCCCACGGACTGTAGCCCACTGGACAGGGTCCTCTGTGTGGAATTCTCCCAGCGAGAATACTGCAGTGGGTTGGCATTTCCTCCTCCAGGGGATCTTTCTGACCCAGGGACTGAGCACGCATCTCCTGCGTCTTCTCCATTAGCAGGTGGACTCTTGACCGTTATGCCACCTGGGAAGAACCGCAGAGCTTTCACCAAACACTCAAGCCTACTATTCACCTCTCTTATCATAGTATGTTCTTCTGCTGGTCAGAGACTATCTTCTCGTTCAAATAAATTTTCTTCCAATATTTCCTGCTTATGTATTCTCTAACAGAATTTTAAAATATTCTGTATTTTAAAGGGGAAAAGAGGAAGCTATTGGGCCACTAGTAAGGGTGAGGTTTACAGAGTGTTCACTTTTTTAACTCAATGTTTTCAGTACAGGTGAATTCATAACGTGTTCTTTAATCCAATGTAATTGATTCTTGATTGACTAATGGCAAAGCGTGTGAGCAGGAAACTTGCATCCGAGTAGAAATAAAAATGAATTTATGTTTTCCTATAATCTTCTGGGAAAAAAACAATTAAAATGTTTTATGAGCTGAATATATGTTCAATATAATAGAAAACATAACTTAAAAAAAAAAAGCCAAGTAGGTTCAGGGTGTAGAAAATGGCAAGAGAACACCATACTCAACCTAACGATGAGGAAAAGCTGATAATCTCCAAAATCACAATTTTTCTTGAGCCCATGAGAGAGCTCAGATCATAAGGAAACAAAAGAATGGGAATTCTATACAGTGGCAACCTCTCTGTGCAGAGATGGGGACATCAGTTTCTCCACCTTCTGCAAACCATGGAGGAAAGGGTATCACAAAGACAGGTCAGGAGAGGGACTTCCCTGGTGGTCCAGGGGCTGAAGACGGTGCACTCCCAGTTCAAGGGGGCCCGGGTTTGATCCCTGATCAGGGAACCAGACCCCACCTGCTGCAACTAAAGATCCTGTATGCCACAACTAAGACCCAGAGCAGCCAAATAAATAAATTTTTAAAAGACAGTTCAGGAGAAAAGAGCTGACACTTTAATAAATTCTCAAATTCTCAAGAGCTAGTGTGACCACTTAGAAGGACTGGGGGCCCTACACGCTGCGGACGCCCCATTCACAGCTCTTTCCCGTGGACCCTGACTTGGTGCCCACGACAGACAGTGCGGGCAGGACAGGAGGCCGGAGAAAGCTGTGCTCCGTTTGATTCACAAACCTTCAAGACCACTCTCGCCTCCTGTACCAAAGCAGGAAGTTCTCCCGACAGCACCACCTAGGGAAGACCCACTGCTTCTGGAGAAGCGAAAGGCATCTTCCACTTACAAACTGTGAAAAGGAAGAGTGAATGCAACCCAGAGGAAGCAGACGGCAGGGAATATCAAGATAAAAGCAGGTGGCGACGGCGGGAGGAAAAGGGGACCCTCCTGCTCTGTTGGTGCAGTGTTAGCTGGTGCAGCCACGACAGAGAAAGAACGGAGGGTCCTCAGAAAACTAAAATACCATATGACCCAGCAGTCCCACTCCTGGGCATTTGTCTGGACAAAACTATAATTCAAAAAGATACACGCACACCCATATTCATAGCAGCACTATGCACAATAGGCAAGACATGGGAAAAAACCAGACATCCATCAACAGACAAATGGATAAAGAAGCGTACACACTTCCTTGGCATATATAAACAATGGAATATTACTCAGCCATAAAAAGAACAAAACAATGCATTTTCAGTAACGTGGATAGACCTAGAGATTAACATACTGAGTGAAGTAAGTCAGAAAGAGAAAGGCAATACTATCAGTTCAGTTCAGTTCAGTTCAGTTCAGTCGCTCAGTCATGTCCAACTCTTTGAGACCCCATGAATTGCAGCACGCCAGGCCTCCCTGTCCATCACCAACTCCCGGAGTTCACTCAGACTCACGTCCATTGAGTCCGTGATGCCATCCAGCCATCTCATCCTCTGTCGTCCCCTTCTCCTCCTGCCCCCAATCCCTCCCAGCATCAGAGTCTTCTCCAATGAGTCAACTCTTCTCATGAGGTGGCCAAAGTACTGGAGTTTTCAGCTTTAGCATCAGTCCTTCCAAAGAAATCCCAGGGTTGATCTCCTTCAGAATGGACTGGTTGGATCTCCTTGCAGTCCAAGGGACTCTCAAGAATCTTCTCCAACACCACAGTTCAAAAGCATCGATTCTTTGGCGCTCAGCCTTCTTTACAGTCCAACTCTCACATCCATACATGACCACAGGAAAAACCATAGCCTTGACTAGATGGACCTTAGTTGGCAAAGTAATGTCTCTGCTTTTGAATATGCTATCTAGGTTGGTCATAACTTTTCTTCCAAGGAGTAAGCGGCAATACTATATGGTATCATCTATTTGTAGAATCTGAAATATGACACAAACATACCTACAGAATCCGGGATATAAAGAATAGATTGGTGGTTGCCAAGCAGGGAGAGGAGTGGAGGAGGGATGGATGGGGAGTTCAGTATTGGCAGATACAAACTGTTACATATAGAATGGAGAAACAGCAAGGCTCTGTTGCTCAGAAACTATATTCAGTATCCTGTGACAAACTATAATGGAAAAGAATATGAAAAAGAATATATATGTGTGTGTGTACCTGAGTCACTTTGCTGTAGAGCAGAAATTAACATGGCACTGTAGATCAACTGTACTTCAATTTAAAAAAAAAAGAAAACAAAGAGCAGAAATCAATGATATGGAAAGCAGAAATGTGGAGTAAATCAATGAAATAAAAAATGGTAGTTTGCAAAGATCAGTAAAATTGATAAACATCTAATCAGGATGTTTTAAAAATAAGACACAATATTATGCAATAGAAGGGGGAAAACACTCGAGAGGCTATAGATTTCAACAAGCAATATTATCAACAATGTTATGCAAGTAAATTTGCTCACTTGGATAAAATAGACACATTCCCAAAAAAGACACACACTACAAAATTCACTCAAGATGAAACAGATGACTGACCAGTCCCATCGAATTGCTAAAGAAACTGAACTCACTAACGAACACTTGATCTTGTTCAGTCATTAAATTGTGCCGGACTCCTTGCGACCGCAGGGACTGTAGCACACCAGGCTTCCCTGTTCTTCACCAACTCCTGGAGTTTGCTCAGATTCATGTCGATTGAGTTGGTGATGCTATCTAACTATCTAATCCTCTGCCACCTACTTCTCCTTTTGCCCTCAATCTTCCCAGCATCAGGGTCTTTTCCAATGAGCTCTTCACATCAGGTGGCCAAAGTATTGGAGATTCAGCTTCAGCATCAGTCCATCCAATGAATATTCAGGACTGATCTCCTTTAAGATGGACTGGTTGGATCTCCCTGCAGTCCAAGGGACTCTCAAGAGTCTTCTCCAACACCATAGTTCAAAAGCATCAATTCTTTGATGCTCAGCCATTTTTATGGTAAACTCCAGATCCACGTGGTATTACTTCACTAAACAATTGAGGAAGAAATAATCTAATCTTACATAAACTCTTTCAGAAAACAGAGAAGAAGAGCTCCTAATCTTTCATGAGGTGAGCATAAACCCTAATAACAGAGACGTTGCAGAAAAGAAAATGACGGCCCAATATCCCTATTAATAACAAACACAAAAGGTACTTTAAAATATTAGCAAAGCAAATGCACCGTTTTATAAAAGGGATAATGCTGGATTACCACGTTGTGTTTATCCTGAGAATGCGGGGTTGGTTTCACTTCTAAAAATCAGTCAGTTTAATTCACCATGTTAACAGCATGAAAGAGAAAAAAATATGATTGTTTAAACTGCAGAAAAATCACTGAACAGAATTCAACATCTATTCATGATTTTTTAAAAAAAGAACTCTCACAAAGGAGGGATGGATGAAAAGCTCATGAAAAAGTAAAAAGTATGTATAAGAAACCTACTACTTAGCATTACAGCTAATATGAAATATCCTCAATGCTCCTAAGGGTCAGGAATAAGGCAAGACTATTCAATCCATGACTTCTGTCTAACACTATTAGAAAGCCCTGCTGCTGCTGCTGCTGCTGCTAAGTCGCTTCAGTCGTGTCCAACTCTGTGCGACCCCATAGACGGCAGCCCACCAGGCTCCCCCGTCCCTGGGATTCTCCAGGCAAGAACACTGGAGTGGGTTGCCATTTCCTTCTCCAATGCAGGAAAGTGAAAAGTGAAAGGGAAGTCGCTCAGTCGTGTCCGACCCTCAGCGACCCCATGGACTGCAGCCCACCAGGCTCCTCCATCCTCGGGATTTGCCAGGCAAGAGTACTGGAGTGGGGTGCCATTGCCTTCTCCGATTAGAAAGCCCTAGACAGTGTGAAAGGTGAGAAAAAAATAAAAGACATCCAGAATGAAAAGCCAGACATAAACTCTCTTTATTCGCAGACAATACGATCGTGAGTGTAGAACATCCTGAAAAGGTTGGGGATGACTCCAGAACTAACGCGTGAATTTAGCAAAGTCACAGAATAAAAGCACGTATAAGAATGAGTTTGGGTTTTACACATTAGCAACAAACAATTACAAAGTTAATTTTATGTAATTCCATTTAAATATGTCCAAGAATCATAAAATCCTTAGGAGTAAGTTCACAAAAGACCTATAAGGACATTAACTGCAAAACTGCTGAGAAAAATTAAAGAAATTCTAAACAAAGTGAGCAATAAACCATATTCATGTATTGGAAGCCTCGACATTATTAAAATGTCAGTTTCCAAGCACTTAAATCTGTAGATTCAATTCCTTTCCAATCAGAGCCCCAGCGGGTTTCCTTAATAGAAATTGATGAAATGATTATAAAATTTATATAGAATTGCAAGGGACCTAAAATAGAACTATGATAATGGAAATGCTCTCCTGAGCATTTAAAATGTGGTTATTGTATCCAAGGAACTAAATCTTTCGTTTTACTTAATTTTAATAAATTTAAATAGCCACATGTGTCTAGTGACTTACTAACTGGAGCGCACAGACGTAGGCTTCCCACAGGGATCTTGAAAAGGAAGAAAATCAGTGCAGCATTTATACACCCTGAGTTCGAAGCTTACTACAAAGTCACAGTGATCAAGATGGCATGGTGCCGGCATGGGAGTAGACAAATAGATTTACGAAAAAGGAGTCCAGAAGTAGACAAACTCTATTTGGTCTTTTGACTTAAACAGTCACCAAAGCAATCCAATGGACAGATAGAGTCTTTCAACAAATTATTTTAAAGCAATTAGATATCCCTATGGTGGGGGGAAAAATTTCAACCCCATCTCATATCGCTGACAAAATATTTATTTGAGATGAATCAGAACCTACATGTAAAGGTTAAAACTGGAAAAGAATCTTAAAAAATAGATATATACATAGATATGGATAACAGTATCACTTTGCTATACACCTGAAATACACACAGCGTTGTAAATCAACTGTATTTCAATAAAAAATTTTAAGTTAAAATCAAAATTTTTCGAAAGGAATTACAGGACACTTTGTGTCTTGTGGACTGACAAAAATTCTTAAGACTGGGGAGGAGCACCAGGGAATTTTCTGGGTGGTGATGTGCGATACATTGCCAGCGGCTTGGATAACAGTGACCCGTTGGATGGCTGGATGGTGGATGCATTTTTCAAAACTCCTCAGATGGTATTCTTAAAACTGATGGTTTCAGGACTTCCCTGGTGGGTCCAGTGGTTAAGATTCCATGCTTCCAAGGCAGGGGCCAAGAGTTCAATCGCTTGTCGGGAACAAAGATCCCAGTGGCACTCAGAGTGGCAAAAAAAAAAAAAAAAAAAATTGATGATGATTTCACTATAGGTGAATTAATCCTCCTCCCACAGATTAAAAAATTAACTGTAACAAATATTGAAGTCTAGTGTGTGACCTGCATGCTAAGTGTTTAGGAGTGAAGCGCATTAGCATTTTTCACTTACTTCGCTATGCATTAAAAGTAAGATATTGAGGATGGATGGAAGAATGGATGGACATGTAATGAAGAAAATTCAGCATAGTGTTCATTGTAGAATGTAACTGATGGATATTTGGATGTTTATGGTATATTTTTTTCAACTTTTTTGTATGTTTGATATCTTTCATAAAACATCGGGAGGGAAACTACATTCACGGCTAGCAAAGATAGGCTCAGAATCATTTGAATTCAGGTAAACGTAAAGAAAAATTGTTATGGGATACTCTTACCCACCAACGAGAATAGCTGAAATTAAAATGACTGAAAACAGCAAGTGAAGAGAGGAAGCCAGACCAATGAGAACTCACACACACAAATGTTAAATGGTACAACCATCCTGGAGGCAGTTTGGCAGTTTCTTATAAAGTCATACGCGTGCCTATGAGCCAGCAATTCAGCTCCTGATATTCACCCAAGAGAAATGCAAACAAGTACACAAGAAGCCTTATCTAGGGATGTTCATAGCAACTTTATTTGTATTTGCCCAACCTGGAAATAGCCTAGCTGTCCATTAACAGATGAATGGTGAAACAGCTCGGGTCTATCTACAGAGTGAAGTGGACTGTTAATTAGCAATAATAAGTAACGAACAACCAATACGTGCACCACCATTGTGGTGTTGGAGAAGGCTCTTGAGGGTCCCTTGGACAGCAAGGGGATCAAACCAGTCAATCCTAAAGGAAACCATTCCTGAATGTTCCTTAGAAGGACTGATGCTGAAGCTGAAGTGCCATTCCTTTGGCCACCTGATATAAAGAGCCGACTCATTAGAAAAGACCCTGATGCTGGGAAAGATTAAAGGCAAAAGGAAAAAGGGGCAGCAGAGGATGGGACGACTGGATGACAACACTGACTCAGTTCAGTTCAGTTCAGTTCAGTCGCTCAGTCGTGTCCGACTCTTTGTGACCCCATGAATCGCAGCACCCCAGGCCTCCCTGTCCATCACCAACTCCCGGAGTTCACTCAGACTTGCATCCATCGAGTCAGTGATGCCATCTAGCCATCTCATCCTCGGTCGTCCCCTTCTTCTCCTGCCCCCAATCCCTCCCAGCATCAAAGTCTAATGGATACAAATTTGAGCAAACTCTGGGAGACAGTGAAGGTCAGGGGAGCCTGGTGTGCTGTAGTACATGGGGTCACAAAGAGTCAGACAAAACAGCAACTGAGCAAAGATAAGTACCAACATGGATGGATGTTAAACCACTCTAATAACAAGAGACGCTTAAAATACAAGGGAGTGCATGCTTCATGAATCCATTGATAGGAAATTCCAGAACAGTCAAAGCGAATCTGTGGGCACAGATATTAAAACAGTGGTTGCCTGGCTGGTGTGGGGAGAGATTGACTGGCAGACGGCACCAGGGAACTTTCTGGAGTGATGGATATGTTCCACATCTTGATTTAGAGGGTGGTGACATGAGCACACATTTGTCAAAACACACCCAAGTATGCACTTAAATTCTGCTCACTTCACTGTATGTAAATTAGATCTTAACTTTTTTTTTTTTTTTAATGGAGCCAGTCTGGGAAGAACAGCTACACAAATTATATACCTCCATGTGAGGAAATATTATGAAGTGGTTAGTTTGTTTTCAAATAACTTTTGTAACAGTGTGATAAAATGTGTATTGTATTAAGTCAACTTTATGGAGAATGCAGAAGCGTTATTCAGTGTAATTTGAAGTTGGAAAAAAAAATAGTTCCTTGAGTCTAAGACACTATTGATTTTAAGACTACACAGAGATTTGCATAATAACTCTTCCTCTTCAGCACCACGGTCAGGCTTGAGTCCCCTTCTCTCTTCCTTGTGGCTCTGCTGAGTCTCAAGCCCTTGTAGAGACCACCTTGGATCCTATCTGCCCCCTCCCTCGTATAAGGTACACATGGGTTTGTTGTTCTCGTCCCCCCCAGCAAGGAGGAGGACTCCACAGGGGCCAATGTGTCCTCTGTCTTGCTCACCCTTGCACCTTCAGCTTCTAGCACCGTCTCTAGCAGACAGCAGGTACACAGCAGTGTGTTATCTGGTCCTTTGCTCATTCACATTCCAAAGGTTCTTCTGAACCCTTCCGGGCAGCTGGCGTGCAAAGGGCGGAGACACTCTGACACACTGTTTTTCATGCCCTAAAGCTCCTGTAGGGTCGAGAATACCAGAGTTTTCTCTGCTTTTCCCATTTTGTTATTTCATAGTTCTGTGGGATTTTCATCCTTTTAGTGAATTAACTGGAATTGGTTTATTGAGGCATCTCAACTCATTGGGAATAGAAATAGCAACAACTTTGTTTCTTCCAAACTCCAGTCCAGAGGGATCTATCAAACCCCTTCCCACGAGGTGTGAGGTTCCTGAATGATATCTTGGCCACATTCCAAGGGTTTTTTTTTTTTTTTTGTCATTTTTGTCTGTAGAATGGGTGTTTGTTAAAATTAAGCCATCTGCCTGTGTCTGTGCGACTAAGTCGTTCAGTCGTGTCTGACTTTTGCGATCCCATGGACTGTAGCCCCCCAGGCCCCTCTGTCCGTGGGATTCTCCAGGCAAGAATACTGGAGTGGGTTGCCATTTCCTCCTCCATAGGATCGTCCCAACCTAGGAATCGAACCTGCATCTCCTGCAACTCCCTCATTTCAGGCGGATTCTTCACCACTAACACCACCTGGGAAGTACTTCTGGGGAGTATTCGGCTCAAATACAGTTCTGGGTGTGTCTCGTCCCCTCTCCCCAGGGTTAGCCAGAGCTCTCCGTGACCCCAGAGGCTTTGGAGGGACTACGTTGGTCTCTCTTTTTTTTTTTTTTTTTAAGTTGGTCTCTTGGCTTCACCCTTCACCTCCCCAGGCCACACTGGCCCCTGTGCAGGGCCGCTCAGGTGAGGAGGACTCAGGGCTCCCGGGGACACTGCGGCCTCTCCGTGGCCCCCACTTGGCGCTGAGTGGCCGGGGGGCTCACCCCTCCTCTGACCACCCGTCCCGCTCCCAGCTCCCATCCGCCACCGCTGGGCGACCACCACCCAGTCACACTCCGGGCCCCAGGCCTGCAGCCTGGTGGGCCCCACTCTGGGGGCCCCTGGCAGCACTCCCTCAAACCGCGGCTGGGAGCCTCAGTCCTGCGGGCCTGCCCCCCTCACCGAGTGTTTTCCAAGGTCGCCTTGACCCTCAGCAGAGATCCAAGGGTTGAAGGAGGGAGAACACAGACCAGCCCTCCCGCCGGCATTTCTGCACGTCACTGAGCCCTGCTGGGCTGGAGAGGAGGCTGGGGAGCGTGGTCTGGCTTTCTGCCCAGTGAGTGAGTGAGTGACAGTCGCTCAGTCATGTCCGACTCTACTGTCCATGGAATTCTCCAGGCCAGAATACTGGAGTGGGGAGCCTCTCCCTTCTCCAGGGGATCTTCCCAACCCAGGGATCGAACCCAGATCTCCCGCATTGCAGGCGGATCCCTCACCAGCTGAGCCACCAGGGAAGAAAAGAAAACTTGGCAAAGAAGCCACCAGCCTACCAGCGCTCTGTGTTTAGGGCTGGTAGGGTGACCCAGCTAGGCCATCCACACAGGTGTGGGGCTGATGGCTTGTCAGCCGCTCTCTAAGTTCAGAACACGGGCTTTCCCTCTCGTGTGTGGTCTTGGCTCCACCAGGGAGAGCCCAGCTTGACGCCCCTGGACAGTGCATGCCTAGGGGTGACCGTCATGTTTCTTGACAGCAAGAGGCTTCAGCGGAGGCCGGGAGCCTGAGGCGGCCGCTGGAAACTCACCGGCCGATCACAGAGGCCTCCCGTCTTTGAGGCTGCTCAGATAAGATCTGAGAGAGTCGGCAGGCTCTCTCTGCCGGTTTAAATGTGCTGCTTGAAGTGTGACCGGCAGGTTTCTGGGGACACAATACCATTTGGGGGCAGGGGCTTCCCTGGTGGCTCAGAGGTTAAAGTGTCTGCTTGTGATGTGGGAGACCCGGGTTCGATCCCTGGGTCAGGAAGGTCCCCTGGAGAAGGAAATAGCAACCCACTCCAGTATTCTTGCCTGGAGAATCCCATGGATGGAGGGGCCTGGTGGGCTATAGTCCACGGGGTCGCAAAGACTTGGACATGACTGAGTGACTTCACTTTCACTTTCAATACCATTTGGAATCCAAAACACTTCCCAGCTACCTCCAGAGCTTCCGGAACCCAGGGAAGGGCCACAGAGGGAGGCAGGCCGGCCCTTGTAAACCTCTCAGGACCAGCCATCCGGGGCCAGCCAGCACTCTAGATACTTCCAAACAGAAGATGCTTCAGCACACAGCAGGCTAGCCACTTGGGCACAGATTTTTATCCCAACCCCAAACCAGCCACCAGTTGGAGAGGAATGTTGTTTGAAATGCCCCAGGCAGGGCCTTCTGTGGGCAGAAAGAGCAGAGGCCACCCACCCCCCAGGGCGCTGGCCTGTACGGGACTGGGCAGCCCCGCGCCTGCCCTGGAGGTGGAGCAAAATTTAGAATTCATTTTTATGTTCATGTGGCGATAACAGCCAAGAAAACCAGAAGGGGCAGATCCCCCATTAGAAGGGAGCACAGAGTATAACCCCAAAATCATTTTTAGGTTTTGCTTAATTCCGGCTGGGCTGGATAGCCCCCTGCTGCGTGGACTTTTCTCTAGTCGTGGCCGAGGGCTCCTCTGCGACGCCGTGCACAGGCTTGTCTTGCCATAGTGGCTCCGGCTGCTGCAGAACACGAGCTCCAGGGTGCACGGGCTGCTTGGCTGTGACTCCCAGGCTCGAGCACAGGCTCAGTGGTCATGGTGCACGGGCTTTACCTGCTCTGCGGCAGGGGGATCTTCCCAGGCCACGTGGCCAACGCGTGTCTCCTGCATTGGCAGGTGGGTTCTTTACCACTGAGCCACCTGGGAAGCCCCGAAATCATTTTTTAAAAGGAGGTTCTGGGGGAAGAAAATGGATCATCAGATATTGGGAAAGTTGGCCCTCTGATAGGTAAGGTTTTCAGATGGGATGAAGAAGCACATGAATGAAGGAGAGAATGAAGTTAAAACAGATGAGAATAGATGAGCTCAGGTTATTGGTTTAAACACTGAGAAGTCAAGCCAGATCCTCACCTCACACTACAAACCAAACTAATTCCAGAAATGTCTTTATTAATTCTAGAGGGAAACAAAGACCTTAAGTTTAAAGCAGCGAAGGAAACCACAAAGAAGAGATGGAGGTGTTTGCAGGACAAACTGTTCTGTCTCTTCTTGGACCAGAGGTTCTCAAAGTGGGCAGGACCTCTTCCAGGCCTGGGAGGCATTCCTGTTTTCATAAAGTTACCAAAACATCTGGGCCTTGTCCACTCCTGCTGTCTCCTGAGTGTACAGTGGAATTTTCCAGATGACATGATAGGTGTTCTTGCAAAAGATGAAGAGCAGGGGCAGGTCTGAGGCCCCAGCTGTCTTCTCTTAAGCCAGACATGAAAGAAATTTGAAAACCATGAAAGAATTTAGTGAGAACTTCCCCGCTTCCCCCCACCTTTTTAAAAATATGCTGTTTATGTGGTCAGGTAATGAGTTTATCTTCTAAATAGCATTTAGAAACATTTTCCATCTTAATTTGCGATATGGTAAATACTGATAAACAAAACCTATATTAGAAGTTCTCTGGGGTCCTAGAGGATTTTGAGTGGTGTGAAGGGATTCTGGGGCCAAAAGGCCTGTGAGCAGTCCTGGGTCTGTAAGTGCTTCGGTGGGGTCCCAGCACTCAGCACATCCATCCATGTAACAGTCCCACAAACGTTTATGGCGTACCTACTGTGTGTCCTGACACACTGTTACAGGTGCAGTGAAACAGCCGTGACCAAAACGGACAAATGTAAGCGCCTGCATTGTGCTAGTTCGGGGGGCACAGGGCCCAGTGAAAGGACAGACTGGCTATGTGTCAGGTTAAAATCAGTAATAAAAAGCTGGAAACACATGCAGCGAGTACGACACACAACGGGTTAATATCTTTAATATGCAACGAGCTTATACAAACTCATCAAACGCCAGTAGGTAAGAGCAGAGGACACGACAACGCACAAAAGAAATACAACCGCTTAACGTGAAAGATGTTCTAGTTTGCCAGAAATTAAAAAAAAAAAGAAATGCAAACTAAAATACAATGCTATTTTTCCATGACCAGATTAGCAAATATTTAACCAGATGCGAACACTCAGTGCTGGCAAGATGGGCACATTTATCCTTGCTGGTGGCCGTGTAAATGGACACAAACATTTCTGGAAACCGTTCGTCAACATGTAATCAGAGCCTCAAAGGTCCTCATATTCTTTAATTCCATCATCCCACCTCTGAGGACCTATCCGAAGGAAATAACTTGAATTGGGGAAAGGTTTACGCACAAAGATAGTCATCGATTTCCAATGGTGAAAAATCAGTAAGAGCATTGGTGAGCAACCAATGGCACTGCCTGACGGCGGATTACGCAGCCATTTCAAAATGAACTGAGAAAGATGCCCATGATGTGAGAACAGCTACACAGTACCGTGCTACAGAAGGTAGCATCCCAATGGCAAAACAAAAGGCAGAGGAACCATGACTGGGGTGAGGGAGACTGGAAGGAGAAACACCAAAACGTTACGATTGTACATCTTTCTACTCCTCTGTTTTCCAAAACTTCTATAATGTGTAGGTTGCCTTTGATAATGAAACGAACTAGTACGTGGTTACTTATGAAAAGGAGTTAGTGGTGCTGCAGCAAGGGGCCAGCAGTAAGTACCCCCCCCCCCCATCTACTGCATCTGTGCTGTGCCCGCCACACTCAACACGGGGGCCCCACGACTACACCAGAGTCATCAGCTCTGTCCACCCGCGGTCAGCGATGGATTTTCCTAAATCCCAACCCTCTCCCCGCACGGCCAAGCTTTCGTTGCCTTCTCCAGAGTCCAGCTGTGTCTCCATCTCTAAGCCCCTAACCTAAGGCTTCTCAAGCAGAGGAGGTCCACGCTTCCTGCTCTGGCTGCAAGACGGACAGGACCTCTGCTAAGTTCTCTCTTCCTACCCAAACTCCAGCCCTGGAAGCTGGCTGGGGCGTGTGTGTTCTTAAACACTCACAGGGCTGCTCCCTTAAAGTAATCTAAGTACCTGCCCAGCTCTCCCCACATCTGTTCATTCTCCTAAAGACCAGAATCATGGTCCAGCACGTGGTTCTGTCCCTCTTGACAACAGCAGCTTACGCATCAGAAGTCTTACCTGCACTTCACACGGCACTTCTGGGCTCTGTGTCACAACTTACTCATTACATACTCACCTGGAACCAGGGACACGTGTCTCAGTTTTTTCCCAGAAGTCACCGAAATGCTCTGGGACATTGTTAATCCCAAGGTCGCACAACACAGCAGGCCAGAGGTCACCCCTCCTAACTGTGATCTCAAATGGCGCCCTGCTACACTATGAATCTTCCTTACCAGATGGGGCAACGTGGAGACCAAGGAACAGTCACAAGGTAGTCCAAGTACCGTGAACACCATGAAAACATAAAACCTTCCATCACATGCACAGCTAACACTACTAACTGCCTGGCCCTTTTATAAATCAACACCTGTTCTCTTCAATTTAGAGAAAGTATAACCCCCAAATATGTACAGAGCAGCTCTCCTCCGCCACTGCCTTCTCCAACTTGAGCCTCTCAGCCACGTGTTCTTGCTCCGGGCTGCATGGAGCATGGTTGTCCTCTCCAGCTGGGGACGAGGGTGTCTTCCACTAGAGCCACCAGGGGCTCCCACCGCGGGGCTTCTTCCAAATCCAACCCCAAGCCTCACATCCACTCCGGTTTCCAAGGTCGCAGGAGTAAATCAAGAAGGTCATGGACGTCCAACAGCACCAGTCCCCAACCTGTAACTGTGAGCACCAACGGCTTGCCACATCACCAAGCCAAGCGAAGCCGGGGCAGCAGCCAGGGCTGGGCACAAGGACCCACATGCAGAGGGCAGGCCTCAGCCTAGCGAGGTGCAGCGGCTGAAACAAGGCGCGGATGCAAACATGGTAGGACTTCTGAGTGCCACCTGGGCAGACCCCAAGGTTGGCAAACAGTTCCTGCCCTGCTCCTGGGCTGGGTCTCCTGCCTTGGCTGGGCTGGGCCATGTGGAAACCTTCAAGGTGCCAGCCAGCCCTGCAGGGCCCCTCTCCTGTGGGGGCCACCATACCCCTTCAGCTGTGGGCACGTCTACTTGGCAGGCAGGCAGAAGAGAGCAAGAAGTGCAAGTGGTCTGAGCACCCCCCTCACCGGAGAGCCCATGCCCCCCTGAAGAATGGCCCCCTGTGTCTCCCCCACTTCATGCTTAATGAGCACCATGGTCCCGCCTGAACAGTCTGGCTGGCATCTAGCCGGGTCTGAAGCCTATGTTCAGGCAGTGGTTCAGCAGGGCAATTAGGCTAACAGAGTTTACGATGAAGGGTGGCAGTGGTCCGTGAACTCCAGCAGCCACGGAACCACCTTGACCTTGCAGCCAGTGGACTTTCAGGAACACAGTCACTCTCCCTAGCATCATCGAATTGCTCAGGAGGGCGTGGGTCCTAGGAGACAACCTCTGGAGGCCCCAAGATGCAGGCTTGTAGCGGGGAGCAGAGGTTATCCTCCTGCAGTCAGGCCGGGATAAACCCAGGGAAGGATGGCCCATTTCCCCACAGCCTGGGGGCAGGGCGTTGTTGGTACTGAGTAAGGCAGGAGCAACCCAGGTCAAAGGGCCTGGTCAAGCCTCGTTTAGAAAGTGACTCTGGGCGTCCCCGGGAGAAAGCACAAGGCCACCCACCACTTGGAGGCTCGGCTCTGTCTCTCGGAATCAGGACCCGAGCGCCAGCCCTGCACTGTCACCACCTTAGGACCTGGGCAGCCCGCTACTCTTTTCCTTTGCAAATGCCAGCACCGCCCCGGCTGGGGTCAGACAGGCAGACACCCCCTCGCCCTAAGGGCTCCATGATGTGTCCGGGGAGCTGAGGCTCCCAGCCCTGAGTCCAGGTTTTCTGGGACAGAGGCTAGACATCTGATGGACGGCCTAGGCCTGGGGAGGGCATGCTACCGAGGCTTTGGAGACCTACAGACCGCGTGTGTGGTTCCAGGAGCTGAGGTGAAGGCTGCATGCCCCTATGTGGAGAAGGGAACAGGTCTCAAGCCAGACAGGCCCACCTCCACGTGCAGGGGCCAGAGAGAAGAGGGGGCTACACACCACCACTGACTCCCATGGGGGATCAGGGCAGCAGTGTACGCGTCTCAAGTCCACCCCTCAGCCTGCCAGGGGATCTCAGGCACAGATGTGGAACTGCCCAGTGATTCCAGTCACACTGACCTTCTGAGCAGGCGAGTTCCAGATTCCCCCCAACCCCGGTGCTATCAAAACACTGGCAGCTAAAGCCAGGCACTGATGGGGGGGGGTGTGTGGCCTCTGGGGGCGCGCCCCTAAGGCTGTACTATCCGTCTTTCCAGCAGCAGCAGTGGGGCACAGTGACTGCCTACTCCTGTGCAGAGTGAAGCTGGCCCCCCGAGAACTCTGGAAACTCACTCCCGGCCGTGATCATGCGGACACTGACAGCAGAGATGAGGCCCCTACCTGCTACGCTGGGCCCTAGAGGGGCTGGCAGGACTCCAGACTCCCCTCTCCAGGTCAAGCCACCTGCCTGGCCAAAGAGGCTTCTTTTTGGCACCAGCAAGCTCATCACTGAGAACAGGGCGACCAGGTGGGGAACTGCCCCAGGGCCTGCAGAGGGTGCGGGAGCTGCATCGGTAAACCTGGTCAGGCTGGGGAAAACGTCAGCCCAAATGGTCCCAAGTGCATTGTGAGTGAGACTGACCAAGCAGCAGAGCTGAGGCCACTAGAAGAGCTGGAATCGCAAGCAAGAGAAAGGAAACATGCAGTGGAGGTCCCAAGCGAGCACGTGATGCCAGGAAGCAGGGTGGGTCACAGGGCGCCCCAGAGTGATGACGGGAGATGTCCTCATGGAGCAGGTCTGCAGAGGCAGGAAGGGACGTCCTCAAACAAAGTGATGCCGTGGGATGGACATTTCTTCTATGCAGCAAAGTGGGTATGCTACCTGGATGGCTGCAGATGCGACCAGGATGATGGCCGACTCCTAAAGGTTCCGAGCGCGGGTGGGCAGGGCCGGGGTTGGACTGGTCCCATTGGAGGCTGGGTGCACCGGGCAGGGCGCTGTGCCGGTGGCGGCCAGCTGGCGGCAGAGGGTCTGCCGTTCCCGCATGGCTCGATTGGAGGCCGAAGTTTTTCTGATCTGCGCGCGCCGGGCGTGCCGCAGCGGAGACTTGTAGGTTCTCCGCAACTCGGCCAGGAATCCCTGATAGTTGTTTCGTAAGGGGCTGTCGGGTTGCATGTGAGGGATCGCCCACTTCTCGGCCTCCCCGGTGAGCCGGGACACCAGGAACGCCACTCGTTCGGCCTCCCCGGGGAAGCGGGAGGCCTGGAAGATCATGAACCTGTCCATCTGCATCAAGAAGCCCGCCAGCTGGCCTGGGTCTCCGGAAAAGGGCTCGGGCAGCGAGGTCGGGGGCGTGGTCATCGGCCGGGTCCCACTGGAGGTAATGGCCGAGATGGGTGGGGTGATCTGCAGCGCCCCGGGAATCCGAGCCCGGGTGCGCAGCAGGGTCAGCTCAGCCATCACGCTCTCCAGCATGTTGGTGAGGTTGGCCTTCTCTGCGCGAAGGGTCGAGGCCTCGCGCCTGAGCGCCGAGTTGGTGAGGCGCAGCGAGGTCAGGGTGTCGATGACGTCGTCCATGGGGGCGCTAGCAGAAGCTGCAGAGGCTGGGGTTCCAGCTTTTGAGGTCTGGGGCTGGACCATGCTGGCCAGAGGTCAGTCAAAGGCTGAGACTGACGGAAGTGGAGGAAGGTGGTGGTGACGGGGGGCTGGGGTTGGGTTTGGATAATCCAGAACCTGAGCACCTGTGATGCTAAAATTGGGTAGACCCAGAGGCAACAGGGTTAAGGGTGGGGGTTCAAGACCCAAGCGTGGCCGAGAAGACCCAACAAGAGGGCAGGGCAGACGGACCCAGAGATGCGCACAGCCCCGGGCCAGGTTGGGGGTGCAGGCCCTCGCGGATCCCGAGCTCCGGATGTCGCTCCTGAATCGCCGCGCTCACAAGGCCACAGTGGGCTGCAGGGCCCTGAAGGATGAAAACACGGTTTTAAAGAGAAAAAGGTTTCGACTGCGGAAAGGGGGTTCGAAGGGAGGGAGGCGGCGTGGGAGGGGCAAAGGGCGGGCGGCGAGGCGAGCGCCCCCCAGCCAGAGGACCGGCGCCCACATGGGGCAGAACAAAGGGAAGAAGCTCCCGCGGCGGCGGTGCCGGAGGGCCGAGGGCGGGCGGCGGGCGCCTACCTGGGTCTCCGCGACTTCCTCCGCGGCTCCGTCTGCCCGGGCCGGCCGCCACTAAGATGGCCCGATCGCCGGGATGCGGGCTGGCCGATGAGTCACGGCGGCAGCGGCCCGCCGGAAGTGCTTCCCGGTCAGGTCAGGTGGAGGCGGCGGCGGGAGGCGGGCGCGGGCAGCTTCTGGCGGGAGCGCGAGCCAGGCTGGGACCGAGGCCCAGGTCGTGGCCCAGGGCGGGTCGCGGCGCGGGCGGCGAGCGGGCACCGCGGAGGTGTGGGCTGCAGGCGGGCCTAGCGCGGTCCCCGCTGGTTGCCATGGAGACCATCAGCTCCCGCGCGGCCGAGGCCGCGCCCCGGAAGTGACGTAAGACCCCGTGCCTCTCCTCAGCAGCCAATCAGTGATGAGTGTGGCTACCGACGTTTTGTTATTAGAAGCGGTGTCTTCCTTTCTTTGAAATTCTACCTAAGACTGCTAGTAAAGCTGTGTGTGCATGCTGCTGCTGCTGCTAAGTCGCTTCAGTCGTGTCCGACTCTGTGCAACCCCATAGACGGCAGCCCAACAGGCTCCCTCGTCCCTGGGAGCAGAGGTTGTATTTATTCTTTTAAATGAAGCTTGCCTTCCATATATATATTCTTTTAATTCAGCCGAGAGTTTTGATGAATTTATTGTTCCTAACGTGTAGCCAGGTAAAAAGTAAATGATATACACCAATGAAGTACATTGTCCTGTTGATTTTTATATAAAAAAGTGGCTGCTACTTTTGGAGTGATGAAAGAGCATTGTTGGACAAATTTGTATTTGCCTTTCGTTTTGTACTAACTTCAAGCAAATTCAGTGTAGTATAGATCCATTGTAGAAAATTTTGATGTCAAAGAAGTCTTCTGAAAAAGTTTATATCGTTCTGAGTCCCTCCACCTGAGATAAGAAATAGTAATATTTTTGTAGTTCCATCGAATCATTTTCTAAGATGTAGTATATTATAAAATATTAGTAATTATTGTATCTTTTGAACTGTTTTGTGACCTTAATAGCACACTGAATTTTGAACACTTCATTAAAAAGCATAGTTTTCAACTACTGCCTATGTTCCAATGAAACCACCTACCCAGTTTATTTAATAGACCCCTTTTTGAGAGTTCTCTCTTATTTTCCATGTGGAAGTTTTATAAACCACGCTTGTATGTGAACCCCAGCCATTTTCTCTGCCAGCTTCACCAGGGTAATTGTCAAGGAAAGACAGTACTGGGCCGAAGTGGATGAGCTATTTGACTCACTTCACTGGATGCCTTTGGGGCTTCCCACATGGCACAAGGGGTAAAGAACATGCCTGCCAATGCAGGAGACATAAGAGATGCGGATTCCATCTGTTGAGTCGAGAAGATCCCCTGGAGGAGTGCGTGGCAGTATTCTTACCTGGAGAATCCTATGAACAGAGGAGCCTGACAGGTTACAGTCAATGGGGTCCAAAAGAGTCAGACACGACTGAAGCAACTTGGCACACACGGCATATGCTTTTCCTACTTGACCTTACTGTTGTTCAGTCACTCAGTTGTGCCCCACTCTTTGCGACCCCCATGGACAACAGCATGCTTGGCTTCCCTGTCCTTCACCACCTCCTGGAGTTTGCTCAAGCTTATGTCCATTGAGTCAGTGATGCCATCCAACCATTTCATCCTCTGTCATCCCCTTCTCCTCCTGCCTTCAATCTTTCCCAGCATCAGGGTCTTTTCCAATGAGTCGGCTCTTCCCATCAGATTGCCGAAGTATTGGAGCTTCAGCTTCAGCATCAGTCCTTCCAATGAATATTCAGGACTGATTTCCTTTAGAATTGACTGGTTTGATCTCCTTGCAGTCCAAGGGACTCTCAAGAGTCTTTTCCAACACCACAGTTCAAAAGCATCATTTCTTTGGTCCTCAGCCTTTTTTATGGTCCAACTCTCGGATCCATACATGACTACTGGAAAAACCATAGCTTTGACTAGAGGGACTTTTGTTGGCAAAGTAATGTCTCTGCTTTTGAATATGCTGTCTAGGTTGGTCATGGCTTTTCTTCCAAGAAGCAAGCGTCTTTTAATTTCATGGCTGGAGTCACCATCTGCAGTGATTTTGGAGCCCCCCAAAATAAAGTCTGCCATTGTTTCCACTGTTTCCCCATCTATTTGCTGTGAAGTGATGGGACCAGATGCCTTGGTCTTAGTTTTCTGAATCTTGAGTACTGAGCTGATTCTAAATGGTCAGTTCAAGGCTGGAGCATGGACGGAGAGAAAAGACACCCACCATGCCAGCCTTTCAAAGACACTGTCTTCAAGGAGGCTAAAAACTGGCAGCCACTTGCACGCTTTGGCAGACCTGGGGCAAAGTCAGCTTCACTCATCTCTTTACAGTTTATGCTTCTATAAAATGGGAATTGGGACATGATGGTGTCCATACTCAGTAAGGATAGTCTAGCTGTGCCCACAACTGTGTACCCCAGGGTGACAAAAGGTACGTTTTTGTGACCAGCTGAAAGTGTCCAGGACATAAAGTAGAGGGAGAGAGAAAGGACATAGTGCTTCCTTAAACTGCTTCTGTGAGCTCTCCCACACCACATGGAGGCAGGAGCTGTGCTCATCCTGACTGAGGCCAGTGGTTTCAAATGCAGAAATTATCCCGTGCCCCTTTACCACCCCCTGCTTTTTCCAAACACACAGAGGAATCCACTCCTGTGAGTGGATTCACCCCACCAGTTTTTCTGCCCTCAGTGCTAGGGTTGCACCTCCCCAGGTTACAGGATGCTGTGCATATGAGTGAAGTGTCAGCTATATTTCCAGGTGTGGCTGACACCATCCATCTTACATTCTCAGGTGTACTGAAAATAAGGTGCACCCTGATTTGAGAAATGACCAAACGTGAACTCTAAGGAATATATCATTTATTTGTATTTCATCTGTTTAAAATGAACATAAAGTGGCATTGCATAAATAGAGCTAAATAAAATGAAAATAAATATTAAAATAAGACGAGCAAGCAGAGCATTTGACTTCAGATCCAGATAATACTATGATTCATCCTCTGAGATGCTGCTCTCTATTACAAACACAGAATGACAATAAGCTATACAATAAAAGTATTGAGAGGATCTAGATGGCCTCAAAAACAATCTAAACTCCACCATAGTCCAGAAACACAAACTGCTGAGAATTGACAAAGCCGTGGGCCAGCTGGGCTCTGAATCCCAAGGCATAATGGGGACACAAAGCTGGTAACAGAGCCAATGTTACTATTTGAATCAAGGGGCGAGAGGGATCACCCCTCTGTCAAAGAGGACTCTGAAATATCTGCTTCAGCCATTTCACGGGGCAACACCCTCTATGAAAGTATGGCCCTGGAGCTAGGGAGAACAGCCAATATCATTACTTTCATTGATTGACAAGTAGACCCCAGAGGGGCACCACCAATATAAAACACATTTCTGTATTGCAGACCAGGTATCATTGGAGTGGCCCCAAACTGCTTGACCAGGGAGACAGGGGGGTCCTCAGAAAGAAAAGGGTTGAGTACACAAAGAGGGAATGAAAATGAAAGATACCCTTTTACCCAAAATTAAGCCTTAAAGTCAAAACTCTGAAGTCCATGAGGACATCTAATGCAAAGAATAATAGCCACCAAGAATCAATAATCATAATATGAATTGACTCCAGAGGAATTTAAAACAATAGAACCGTCTGGGGCGGGGGGGGGGGGGGGGGAAGACTTTAAATAAGCATATTTAGAATCTTCAGTGAGAATAACAAAGGAATAACATTTGTGAAAAGAACAGACATTGAGAGGTGGGGAAGGTAGAAATGTAACAAGATGAGGTGGCTATGATAAAGTACCTTTTAAAAAGAAATATAGTTAATTTCCATTTCTGGGAAGATGGAGTTCATTCACCCTTCTTTATTCTTTCAACAAAGCACAACTGAAAACAGTTTTTTAAAAAAGAAGTCAAAAAGGTAGAGAGAAAAAGGCAGATTTGCTCTGTTGCTCAGGACCCAAGAAATGACACAGTGGTGGACTCTTTGAGTATTCTATTGCATCGTATATCTCAGATTTACAATTAAAGAAGCTAGCAATCTGGACGTGCCAGACAAAGAACAAAAACAAAAAAATGAAGTTCTTCCAAAAAGCCTGCTCTCTCAAGCCAAAGGATGAGGAAACAGACAGCCTATGAAGACGGAATACTTTAAGACAATAACCACTCTATGCCAGCCAAATGCTCCAGAAAAAACAGTGGCCCCACCACCACTCATGCCAGCAAAGGCTAAATGAGGGACCTAGACTTACCCTTGCCAAGCGAAAATTAGGTTCCTCACTCCACACCCTGGCAAGGATAGTATCAGAATTTGATGGCGTACATTAATCTGCACACCCAAGAAGCTCAGCAAAGTCCAAGTAGGGTACATACAACCACCGAGACACATCGTCATCACACTCCTGAAAGTTAAAGAGAGAACTTCAAATGCAGCAAGAGAGAACAAAGTGACTCTATATAAGGTGTCATCAATAAATTTCACTTCAGAAATCATGGGAACCAGAAGGCAATGGGAAGAGAGATTCAAAGTGCTGAAAGAAAAAGTCTATCAGCAAAGAATCCTATACCCAATGAAACTACCTTTCAAAACTTTAGGGAAATTAAGACATTCTCAGGGAAATGAAACTAAAGAGAATTCATCACTAGCAGACCTGTCCTACAGAAATAATAAAGACAGACCCTTCAGACTAAATTGCAAGGGCATTAGACAGAAACTGGAATTCACATGGAAGATAACAAACCCAAGTAAAGATACCAACATAGGTAAATAAAGAAGACTATGAGTTTATTTTCTTTTGTAATTCTTTTTTTTTTCTCCTGTATTATTTGAAAGACAACTGCATAAAGCAACAATTATAAATAATGTTAATCAGCATACAATATGGTAAAAATGTAATTTGCATAAGATCATGGCATCTGGTCCCATCACTTCATGGCAAATAGATCGGGAAACAGTGTCAGACTTTGTTTTTTGGGGCTCCAAAATCACTGCAGATGCTGACTGAAATTAAAAGACGCTTACTCCTTGGAAGTAAAGTTATGAGCAACCTAGATAGCATATTCAAAAGCAGAGGCACTACTTTACCAACAAAGGTCCGTCAGTCAAGGCTATGGTTTTTCCAGTAGTCATGTATGGATGTGAGAGTTGGACTGTGAAGAAAGCTGAGTGCTGAAGAATTGATGGTTTTGAACTGTGATGTTAGAGAAGACTCTTGAGAGTCCCTTGGACTGCAAGGAGATCCAACCAGTCCCTTCTAAAGGAGATCAGTCCTGGGATTTCTTTGGAAGGAATGATGCTAAAGCTGAAACTCCAGTACTTTGGCCACCTCATGCGAAGAGTCGAGTCATTGGAAAAAACTCTGATGCTGGGAGGGATTGGGGGCAGGAGGAGAAGGGGACGACAGAGGATGAGATGGCTGGATGGCATCACGGACTCGATGGACGTGAGTTTGAGTGAACTCCAGGAGTTGGTGATGGAGAGGGAGGCCTGGCGTGCTGCGATTCATGGGGTCGCAAAGAGTCGGACACGACTGAGTGACTGAACTGAACTGAATAGTACAAAGGAGGTCAGGAGGAGAAAGAGCTACTTGGGAGCAATGTTTTCAAAACTATTTAAATTAAGTTGGTACTAATCCAAACTAGATTTTGGTAAGTTAGGATATTAATTGTAATCCTCAAGGCAAACATTAAGAATTCAAAAAATATGTGAAAGAGACGACAAGGGAATTAGCACAGTAGAAAATATCTATTTTATATGAAAGAAGGGGGTGATGGAGAAATAGAGGAACAAAAAATAGGGCATATAGAAAAAAAAAAACAAAATGACAGGTATAAATCCTGTGTTATCAGTAATACATTAAATGTGAATGGATTAAGCATTCCAATAAAAGGTCAAGATTGGCAAAGTGGATTGTTTTAAATGACCTAATTTATTATTATCCACAAGAGATACACTTCAGATTCAAGGACACAAACAAGTTGAATAAAAGAATGAAAACTTATATGCCATTCATAGTAACCAAAAGAGAACTGGAATGGCTATACAAACATCAGACCAAACAAATTTTAAGACAAAAAATTATTACTAGAGAAAGAGGATATCTGGTAATGATAAAAGGATCTATTCCTTGAGACAACAATTATGAACACTTATGCGCCTGACCACAGAGCCTGCAAAAATCAGTATTTATCTACAAAACTATAGTAATCAAGATTGAATGATCTGGCATAGTTCAAATGAACAGAACTGAAAGATCAGAAAGAAACCCTAACATTTACAGTCAATTTATTATGTATCAAAGAAGGTGCTAACCCAATTTAATGACCAAAGAATAGTGTTTTGTGAGACCGTGTATTTATAGCAAAGAATGAATTTAGACCTCCTACCTCACAACTTATACAAAAATTAACCCAGATGGATCAAAGACCTAAATGTAAGAGCTAAAATTGTAAAGCTCTTAGAGGAACACTTGGGCGTGTTCTTTCTGAGCATAGGTTGAGAAGTTTCTTAGATACGACACCAAAGTAGAAGTTGACAGAAGGAAAAAAGTAGATAAATTGAAGTTTACCAAAGCTTAAAACTTTTGTGTTTCAAAGGACACTAGCAAAAAAGTGAAAAGATGGCCCATAGAAGGGGAGAAAATATTTGCAAATCATATACCTGATAAAGGTCTAATAATCCAGAATATATAATGAATTCTCCTAACTCAATAATAAGAAAGACAACTCGGTTTTTTTGTTTGTTTGTTTTTTAATGGAAAAAGTATTTGAATAGCTCTTTCATGGATCACAGCCTTGTAGTGGCGATAGGGCTTGCATAACTCAATGAAGCTATGAGCCATGTCCTGCAGGACCACCCAAGACAGACAGGTCATAGTGGAGCGTTCTGACAAAATACGGTCCACTAGTGGAGGGAATGGCCAACCACTCCAGTATTCTTGCTGTGAGAACCTGAAAAAGGCTGAGTGCCAGAGAATCGGTGCTTTCGAATGTGGTGCTGGAGAAGACTCTTGAGAGTCCCTTGAACTGTAAGGAGATTAAACCAGTCAATCCTAAAGGAGATCAACCCTGAATATTCATTGGAAGGACTGAAGCTGAAGCTCCAATACTTTGGCCACCTGACATGAAGAGCCAACTCACTGGAAAAAACCCTGATGCTGGGAAAGATTGAAGGCGGGAGGAGAAGGGGGCAACAGAGGATGAGATGGTTAGATAGTATCAGTGACCAATGGACGTAAATTTGAGCAAACTCCAGGAGATAGTGAAGAACAGGTAAGCCTAGGGTGCTGTAGTACATAGGATCACAAAGAGTCAGACACAACTTAGCAACTGAACAATAACAGGAACAACACATTTAAGTAGATATTTCTCTCAAGAATGGAGAAGGAAATGGCAACCCACTCCAGTACTCTTGTCTGGAAAATCCCATGGATGGAGAAGCATGGTGGGCTACAGTCCATGGGGTCGCAAAGAGTCGGACACGACTGAGCGACTTCAGTTTCTCTTTCACTTTCTTTCTCTAAAGAAAGGCCCCATAAACCCATGAAAAAATACTAAACTTTACTAACCTTTTTAAAAAATCATTAGCCTTTAAAAAACATTATTCTTTAAGAAAATGCAAATCAGAACCACAATGAGATATCACTCTACACACCTGAGTATTGCTATAATCTAAAAGACGATAACAAATGTTGGTGAAGATGCAGAAAAAGTGGAACTCTCATGCATTGCTGGTGGGAATGTAAAATGGTGCAGCTACTATGAAACAGTCTAACAGGGTCTCAGAGCGTTAAACATGGAGTTTCTATATAACTCATCAATTATGCGTAATGCCCAAGACAATTGTCAACATGTGTCTCCATGAACACGTGTACATGAATGTTCACAGAAGCATTATTCATAAAAGAAAAAAAAGAACCAACCCACATGTTCACCAATTGATGAGTGGATCAGCAAAATGTGGTATCACAGTACAGTGACGTATCCATCAGTCATAAAATGGAGAGAAAAAACTCTCGTCCCTCAGTGCCATGAGAGGTTGGTTCCAGGATCCATTGATACCAAAAATCTGTGGGTGCTCAAGTCCCTTAAATAAAATGGCATACTATTTGTACATAACTTATGCACATCCTCCTATATACTTTAAATCATCTCTGCTGCTGCTGCTAAGTCGCTTCAGTTGTGTCCGACTCTGTGCGACCCCATAGACGGCAGCCCACCAGGCTCCTCCGTCCCTGGGATTCTCCAGGCAAGAACACTGGAGTGGGTTGCCATTTCCTTCTTCAAGGCAATGGCACCCCACTCCAGTACTTTTGCCTGGAAAATCTCATGGACGGAGGAGCCTGGTGGGCTGTAGTCCATGAGGTTGCTAGAGTCGGACACGACTGAGCGACTTCACTTTCACTTTTCACTTTCATGCATTGGAGAAGGAAATGGCAACCAACTCCAGTGTTCTTGCCTGGAGAATCCCAGGGATGGGGAAGCCTGGTGGGCTGCCGTCTATGGGGTCACACAGAGTCGGACATGACTGAAGCGACTTAGCAGCAGAGTCTTGTAATACCTAATACCATATAAATGTATATAACTAGTCATGGATATAATGTAAACACTATCTAAATAGCTACCATACACAGAATTAAAGATTTGCTTTGGGAAATTTTATGAAATTATTTTTCAAATAGTTTTGATACACAGTTGGTTGAATCGACAAACGCAGAACCCCTGGACACAGAGGTCTGGTTCTACTGATATGTGCCACCATATTGATGAACCTTGAAAGCATTAAGCGAAGCGGAAGAAGTGAGACAGAAGGGCTATATATTGTGTGATTTTATTTATATGAAATGTCCTCAGTACACAAACCCAGAGAGACACGGGAGAGTCCTGGTTTCCAGGCTCTGGGGAGAAGAAAAATAGCAGTGACTGCTGATGGGGACAGAATTTCTTTCGTGGGGTGATGAAAATGCTCTGGAGTCAATGTTGATGATTGTACAACCTTGTGAGTATACTAAAACCCACTAAATGATATACCTTTTAAAGGAGTTTTTTGTTTGGTTTTAAATTTTTATTTAGTTGACTGTGTTGGGTCTTAGTTGGGATCTTTGTTTCATCATGCGGGATCTTTTTCATGCTATGCACGGATTATTTGTTGCATGGGCTCCAGAGCACATGTAGGTGTAACACACGGGCTTGGTTGCTCCACAGCATGAGGGATCTTGTTTCCCCAACCAGGGATCAAACCCACGTCCCCTGCACTGCAAGGCATACTCTTTATCATTGGACCACCAGGGAAGTCCTCCAGAAGGGAATTTTATAGTGTGTGAATTATATCTATTAAAAAAAAAGAACCAACTGACATTCATGATCAAAACTCAAAGGAAAATGAACACAGAGGGGAACTTCCTCAACTTGATAGAGAATTTCTACAAAAACTCAATAGCTAATTTTAGACTTCATGTTCAAGACTGAGAGCTTTTCCCTCAAGAATGGGAACAGAGCCAGGATGTTCCCTCTCACTATTTTTATTCAACAAAGTGCTGGGAGTTCAAGCTGGAGAAATGAGGAGAGGAAAACAGAAAATAAAAGACATTCAGATTGGAAAGGAAGAAATAAAACGGTCTTTACTTGCAGTTGGCGTGATTGTCTACATAGAAAATGCTAAAGCATTTAACAAAAAACAACAATAACCACCTCTTAGAAAAACAAGTGAATTCAGCAAGGTCACAAGATACAAACTGAATATACAAAAATCAATTGTATTTTGTGTGAGCAATGGACACAAGGACAGTAAAATAAAATACAATACTATGTACAATCACAAAAAATATGCAGACGTATGTCTAACAAGATAAGTACAGGTTTTGTTTGCATACAGGTTTTGTTTGCGGAAAGGAACAAAACAGTGATAAAAGAACATTTTAAAGATATAAACAGAGAAAGAGACACACTAGGAAATGATTTAGAAAAATCAACATAGTAAAGATGTTGAGTCTCCCCAACTGATTTGCAGGTTTAACACAGTATCTATCAAAGCCCAAGGAAGACTTTTTTGTAGATATATAGGTTATTTTAAAATATATATGGAAAGGCAAAAGAACTCACTAAAGGGAATAGCTAAAACAATTTTGAAAAATAATAAACTGAAAGATATCAGTCTACCTGATTTTAGGACATAATGTAACTGCTGTAATTAAGACTGTATTATCGTGGTGGAGGAATAGACGCATAGATCAATGGAATAGAACTGAGAATCCGGAAACAGACTCTTAAAAATATGTCCAAATGATTTTTGACAAAGATGCAGAAGCAACCCAATGGAGGAAAGATAGCCTTTTCAACAAATAGTGATAGAGTAATTGAACATTCATTGTAACCAGAAGGAAAAACACCAGTACAGTATACTAACGCATATATATGGAATTTAGAAAGATGGTAACGATAACCCTGTATGCAAGACAGCAAAAGAGACACAGATGTATAGATCAGTCTTTTGGACTCTGTGGGAGAGGGAGAGGGTGGGACAATTTGGGAGAATGGCAT
This sequence comes from Capricornis sumatraensis, assembly GCF_032405125.1. Classification (NCBI taxonomy): domain Eukaryota; kingdom Metazoa; phylum Chordata; class Mammalia; order Artiodactyla; family Bovidae; genus Capricornis; species Capricornis sumatraensis. The sequence goes on from NC_091072.1 coordinate 159,199,934, forward strand.
TGGAACATGTATAATGTCATATATGAAATGAATCGCCAGTCCAGGTTTGATGCATGATGCTGGATGCTTGGGGCTGGTGCACCGAGACGACCCAGAGGGATGGTACGGGGAGGGAGGAGGGAGGGGGGTTCAGGATGGGGAACACGTGTATAGCTGTGGTGGATTCATGTTGATGTATGGCAAAACAAATACAATATTGTAAACTAATTAACCTCCAATTAAAATAAATTTATAGTTTAAATAAATAAAAAGAAAGAAACTTAATCTAAGTCTCACATCTTCAACACAAATTATCTTGAAATGGAATACAGACAAATTAAAATATAAAACTATAAAACTTTAAATAGATGAGGTCTTTATAGTGTAGGGTAAGGCAAAGAAATCTGAGATTTGACAACAAAAGCTTGGTTCATAAAAGGACAAATTGATAAACTGGGCCTCATTAAAATTTAAAATTATGCTCTGTGAAAGACTCTGTTAAGAAAATGAAAATATAAGCTAGAAATTGGGAGAAGATGGTCTACAAATGACTAGTATCTAAAATATATAAAGACTTCTCAAAACCCAACAGTAAAACAGCAAACCACCCAATTAGAAAATGAGCTAAATTGGATGAAGAGGCATCTCACCCAAGAGGCTATACAGATGGCAAATAAACCCGTGAAAAAATTTTTACCATCATTAGCCACCAGGGAAATGAAAATCAAAACCACAAAGAGATTCCACTACACACATATGTGTATGGCTAAAACAAAAAATAATGACAACGCCAAATGCCAGTGAGGATGCAGGGAAACTGGGTACATTCCTGATGGGAATGCAAAGTGGTCCAGCCCCACTGGAAATCAGTGTGACAGTTTCTTTTCAAACCTGAGAGGTCAACGACTGTACAACCCAGAGGCTGCATGGCAGACATTCATCTCAGGAAAGTAAATTTGTAAGGAGGCATTGGGGTGGAAGGGAAGTGGGTGTGCCCATCTTCTGTATCTTGACTCTCTCTCTTCTGTCCTGATTGTGATGTCGCATCGTGGGTTTGCAAGTTGCTACTGTTGGGGGAGCAGAGTAAAGGATGCGTGCGTCTGTCTCTATAATTTATTTTAAATGCGTGTGAAGGGGTTTTGCTGGGGAGGACATCACTGAGAGTTGAGGGGACCTTTTCCATATCTTCTAGTAGAATGTCCAGCTGGCCCTGAATGTGATCTTGGAGTTCCTGGGGAAAGGTCTCTCGGAAAGTTATTTACAGAGAGTGCTTAAGACTAGGAAGAGAGTGTAAACAAAATTGAGCAAAGGGTCAAAGGCTGTGCAGGGCATGATTTACAGGTGCAAGAAATGAGAAGGACCTGCTGGAGTGGCCAGAAGGGAAGAATGAAGCCGTGGAACTCAGAAGCCAGGAACTGGCTTCAGAGAGCAGGAGGTGAGGCCACCATGTCAAAGTCTGCTCATGGGCAGCATCACCATTCAAACTGGGATGCTCTTGAGAGCTAAACAATTTGATGAAGATCCTTAAACGAATGCACTTTCTGAAACACTACTTATGGCCCAATGTTTTTTATACAGTCTCTAACTATGGCCACATCACTGACGTTTTTCTGAAGAGGCTCCTTTTTGGCCCCCCAATATGGTCTTATCATTCTTTGTTTTGTGATAAAGTTGCTTGCAATCTTACTCAAAGTTGCATTTTGTAATGATAAATGTAAATCTGTTGACATTTTCAAGTAGCTTCTTTGCTGTTGATGTCCAGTCATTAAGTCGTGTCCGAGTCTTTGTGACCCCATGGACTGGAGCATGCCAGGCTCCTCCGCCCTCCTCTCTCTCCCGTAGTTTGCTCAGATTTGTGTCCATTGAGTTGGTGATTCCATCTAACCATCTCATCCTCTGCTGCCCCCTTCTTTTTTTGCCTTCAATCTTTCCCAGCATCAGGGTCTTTTCCTTCTTTGTAGACTAGATTTTAATTGAGAAAATCATCTTCCTGTAGGTGCAAATGTACGACATAGGCTAAGAAAAACTCTCATAAATGGAGGATATTCTCAATTCTATTTTTTAACTGGAATGTATAAATATTCCAGCTCAAATACCTCCGTGGGTTGTCATTTTGACTCAGTTTTGACAGAACAGGCTGCCATTTTGTGACAAATATTTTCATAAGCCAAAACATGTCCCCCTCAAAATTTGTTTATTATCCTTTTGAGTAGTTCATCAAATTTAAAGGCTACAAAATTGTAGGCCTTCTTGAGTTTCTCCCATTCCAGTACAGACTATAAATTTATCCAATTAAAACTAGGAATCTCACCAAATGGTTCTTCCCACATGTTGAGATATTCCAAAAACAATCATGGGATGTGAAAATCTAAACTTGAACACCGTTGGAACACTCAGCACCAAATTCCTTCAGCTCCTCCCTTGCTTTTGTAGAGCTGAATTGCAGCATTTTCCCATTGGCAGTGTTGATTCTAATAATTATAATTTGCTAAAGCTTCAAAGCTCAAAGATTCTTGGCACGCATTTAATGAATACTTTGATTAAAGATCTCCAACAGATTTTGAACACAGTGTAACAAAAAATTAGAAAACTCGTTTACAGAAAGTTCAATCCCTTTCTAAGGCCCTAGGATGATGTACAAATTGGGTTTTCTACGTTGATGTTGAGGTGAGCTTTTTTTGAGGCGTGTTTGACTCTTTGGGACCCCATGGACTGTAGCCCACCTAGCTCTTCTATCCATGGGATTTTTCAGGCAAGAATACTGGAGTGGGTTGCCATTTCCTTCTCCAGGGCATCTTCCAGACCCAGGGACTGAACCAGCGTTTCCTGCATTAGCAGGCAGATTCTTTACCCCTGAACATTTAAAGGGTCAGATTATTGACTGCAGAAAACTCAGAAAGGAAACCCCAGGAGTCTGAAGGCTCTTTTTCTATTTAGTACTAACTTTGTCACCAAAAAACGTATAGCCTAATTTCTCTGATGGTGTATATAAAAATATTTCTCAGGGCTGACAGCTACAACCTCTGTCTGATGGATAAAATATCAGGGTCATTTGGATGCAACTAAGAAGAATGCATTCACTGCAACCAATCCCAAGTGCCTCTATGCTCCACTGGCCTTTTCGTTTAATGAAAACATGCCTTTTCCACAGGACACTGTTATAAATCATCTCCATTATCAAACTCTCCTTATTTACCTGGAATGAGTGTGTCTTTTGTTTTCTGCTTAGATTCAGGCTGATACCAGTCCCTTCAGGAAACAATTTGGCATGAATCCGGAAAGGCGAAAATGGACAAGCTAAAGCCCTGCCTTCAAATTTCACAGACAGTTCAGTTCAGTTCAGTCGCTCAGTCGTGTCCGACTCTTTGCGACCCCATGAATCGCAGCATGCCAGGCCTCCCTCTCCATCACCTGCCGGGGTCCAGCCCCGGTGGATCCAGGGAATTCGAAGGGTGGACGGCGTTGGCGTGGAAAGACTTGTTTATTTATTAATATAAGATTAGATTAAGAAACTGTAGTGCAGTAGGAAGATTAAGTGGAGAAAGAGGGCTGAATAGCTTGGTTTACGCGGAAGACCAATAAAATTCCAGACAAGGAATTTGCACCATCTACGTTGGGCCACCGGTGCCCGCTTGAATATCTAAGGGTGCCTCGCCTTAAGCTCCCTTTCTCGCGGATCTTAATAAACAGGGCAAATAAGTAGACCTGGCGAGCCTCCGCGCCCCAGATGGAAATTCAGCCTGAAATTAAAGTAAAGAGCAGAGGGAAGAAAAGGGAGAGAAAAAGAGAGAGAGAGAGAGACACGGGGGGAGCCAGATTCCCAAGAAACCAGGCCGAGACTAGTCCGAGAAACTGGTCCGAGAATCTGGTCCCGTCCTTTATTGTTCAGAAGGCCTTTTATACTTTTGATAAAACATGGAGATCAATGGGTAACATAAAGTTATGCAGCGTTAGCAGTCCAGACTCTTATCAAAACCAGGCTTTTTTCTCTGCATACCTAATTGTATACACAAGTCTTAGGTAATTTACATCATCTTCCAGCCAAAAGGGCCAATTTAACATTTTACAGCCTTTTTTCTGATAAGGGTTTGTCAACCACAAGACTTATTTGTGTTGATCTTCCCAAGGTCTGGTGCCACTCTCAGAAAGCACTAAATAAAGTTACATTCTTACACAGCAAGGATACAGCAACTTATAACAAGTAGAGGGAGTACAGTGATTTACAGCAAAAGAGAAGCAATTAACTCAAAAGTCTAGTGTTGCTAACATCAAAACTACTATGTATCTTTTTCTACATCCTGCTTACATTAACATCTTTTCAGGTGCCTAAAAGATAAAGAATAAGGAGGTCTGGCAGCAGTCCTTGAGTCAACAGTGAAAACCCTCTACCAACATAATTTTTAACTCTTTAGAAAAGGCTCTGTATCTTTAAGATGCTTTTAAGCTTTGTGCCTCCCGCGGTTGGGGGGCTGTAAGCAATTCACAAGCTGTAAGAGGTCTGGGGAACCTGTTAGGCAGGCTAGAGAGCTATCAGAGGGGTTTAACTGAAACATCCCTTTCAAATGCAGAAGACTAAAACCCTGAATTGACTTTTTCCCAGAGAATATCAGAAAAGCGGAAAAGCAGAGCACAAAAGCCAGCAGATTTTTATTGGGGTACATGCTTAGGAATTTCCAGAGGGGTCCCTGAAGTCTGAGCACGCCTTGCGTATGTCAGCTTCCTTCCTCATGACCTTGTCACGGGCGGGATTCCTCACACTGGCTCCCGGCAATCACCAACTCCCGGAGTTCACTCAGACTTACGTCCATCGAGTCCGTGATGCCATCCAGCCATCTCATCCTCGGTCATCCCCTTCTCCTCCTGCCCCCAATCCCTCCCAGCATCAGAGTCTTCTCCAATGAGTCAACTCTTCGCATGAGGTGGCCAAAGTACTGGAGCTTCAGCTTTAGCATCATTCCTTCCAAAGAAATCCCAGGGTTGATCTCCTTCAGAATGGACTGGTTGGATCTCCTTGCAGTCCAAGGGACTCTCAAGAGTCTTCTCCAACACCGCAGTTCAAACGCATCAATTCTTCGGCGCTCAGCCATCTTCACAGTTCAACTCTCATATCCATACATGACCACAGGAAAAACCATAGCCTTGACTAGACGGACCTTAGTCGGGAAAGTAATGTCTCTGCTTTTGAATATACTGTCTAGGTTACTTCCAGGGAGTAAGCGTCTTTTAATTTCATGGCTGCAGTCACCATCTGTAGTGATTTTGGAGCCCCCCAAAATAAAGTCTGACACTGTTTCCACTGTTTCCCCATCTATTTCCCATGAAGTGATGGGACCGGATGCCATGATCTTCGTTTTCTGAATGTTGAGCTTTAAACCAACTTTTTCGCTCTCCTCTTTCACTTTCATCAAGAGGCTTTTTAGCTCCTCTTCACTTTCTGCCATAAGGGTGGTGTCATCTGCATATCTGAGGTGATTGATATTTCTCCTGGCAATCTTGATTCCAGCTTGTGTTTCTTCCAGTCCAGCGTTTCTCATGATGTACTCTGCATAGAAGTTAAATAAGCAGGGTGACAATATACAGCCTTGACGTACTCCTTTTCCTATTTGGAACCAGTCTGTTGTTCCATGTCCAGTTCTAACTGTTGCTTCCTGACCTGCATACAGATTTCTCAAGAGGCAGGTCAGGTGGTCTGGTATTCCCATCTCTTCAAGAATTTTCCATAGTTTATTGTGATCCACACAGTCAAAGGCTTTGGCATAGTCAATAAAGCAGAAATAGATGTTTTTCTGGAACTCTCTTGCTTTTTCCATGATCCAGCGGATCTTGGCAATTTGATCTCTGGTTCCTCTGCCTTTTCTAAAACCAGCTTGAACATCAGGGAGTTCACGGGTCACGTATTGCTGAAGCCTGGTTTGGAGAATTTTGAGCATTACTTTACTAGCATGTGAGATGAGTGCAATTGTGCGGTAGTTTGAGCATTCTTTGGCATTGCCTTTCTTTGGAATTGGAATGAAAACTGACCTTTTCCAGTCCTGTGGCCACTGCTGAGTTTTCCCAATTTGCTGGCATATTGAGTGCAGCACTTTCACAGCATCATCTTCCAGGATTTGAAACAGCTCAACTGGAATTCCATCACCTCCACTAGCTTTGTTCATAGTGATGCTTTCTAAGGCCCACTTGACTTCACATTCCAGGATGTCTGGCTCTAGATGAGTGATCACATCATCATGATTATCTGGGTCGTGAAGATCTTTTTTGTACAGTTCTTCTGTGTATTCTTGCCACCTCTTCTTAATATCTTCTGCTTCTGTTAGGTCCCTACCATTTCTGTCCTTTATCGAGCCCATCTTTGCGTGAAATGTTCCCTTGGTATCTCTAATTTTCTTGAAGAGATCTCTAGTCTTTCTCATTCTGTTGTTTTCCTCTATTTGCACTGATCGCTGAAGAAGGCTTTCTTATCTCTTCTTGCTCTTCTTTGGAACTCTGCATTCAAATGCTTATATCTTTCCTTTTCTCCTTTGCTTTTCACCTCTCTTCTTTTCACAGCTATTTGTAAGGCCTCCCCAGACAGCCATTTTGCTTTTTTGCATTTCTTTTCCTTGGGGATGGTCTTGATCCCTGTCTCCTGTACAATGTCCTGAACCTCATTCCATAGTTCATCAGGCACTCTATCTATCAGATCTAGGCCCTTAAATCTATTTCTCACTTCCACTGTATAATCAAAAGGGATTTGATTGAGGTCATACCTGAATGGTCTAGTGGTTTTCCCTATTTTCTTCAATTTCAGTATGAATTTGGTAATAAGGAGTTCATTATCTGAGCCACAGTCAGCTCCTGGTCTTGTTTTTGTTGACTGTATAGAGCTTCTCCATCTTTGGCTGCAAAGAATATAATGAATCTGATTTTGGTATTGACCATCTGGTGATGTCCATGTGTAGAGTCTTCTCTTGTGTTGTTGGAAGAGGGTGTTTGCTATGACCAGTGCATTTTCTTGGCAAAACTCTATTAGTCTTTGCCCTGCTTCATTCTGCATTCCAAGGCCAAATTTGCCTGTTACTCCAAGTGTTTCTTGACTTCCTGCTTTTGCATTCCAGTCCCCTATAATGAAAAGGACATCTTTTTTGGGTGTTTGTTCTAAAAGGACAAGTGCTATTTATTCAAACTTGAAGGTATTCTGATCAGAGGCAGATCCGGTTTGTGGCCTGTTTTCATAAATGCCCATGTGTGTTTGAAAGAACTTGACTTTGACAGTTGTCTGGTGTTGGAATACACAAACACACGTGCATTTTAGACTAAGTTTCAGTCAGTCAGTTCAGTCGCTCGGTCATGTCTGACTCTGTGACCCAATGGACTGCAGCACGCCAGGCCTCCCTGTCCATCACCAACTCTCGGAGCTTGCCCGGACTCATATCCATTGAGTCGGTGATGCCATCCAACCATCTCATCCTCTGTCATCCCCTTCTCCTCCTGCCTTCAATCTTTCCCAGAATCAGCATCTTTTATAAAGGGTCAGTTCTTCACATCAGGTGGCCCAAGTATTGGAGCTTCAGCTTCAGCATCATTCCTTCCAAAGAGTATTCAGGACTGATTTCCTTTAGGATGGCCTGATTTGATCTCCTTGCTGTCAAAGGGACTCTCAAGAACCTTCTCCAACACCACAGTTCAAAAGCATCCATTCTTTGGCACTCAGCTTTCTTTATGGTCCAACTCTCACATCCATACATGACCACTGGAAAAACCATAGCTTTGGCTAGATGGACCTTTGTCAGCAAAGTAATGTGAGAATTTTGGAGTTCTCGCAGGAGAAGATGGGCACACGTCCTCTACTCTGCCATCTCTCCAGATAAGTAGATTGTTCAGTGATTTTATTATTTAGCTATTCTCTATTTTCCCTCAATTTTCCTCTGCTTAATCTAACAATTGCTGAGACGAGTCTCCTAAAATTCCCCAGACGGGTGGATTTGTCTCTTTGTAGTCCTGTCAATTGTTGCTTTTATATGTTGAGGTGCTCTACTATTAGGTACATACAAAATTTTCATTCTTACATATTCCTAGTTAATTGAGTTGTTTATCATTATGAGCAGCACCTTTAATCTCAGGCAAAATGTTTTACATTGAAATAAATTGGTCTGGTGTCAACATAATTAAAGCTTTCTTTTATGAGTGGTCTTCCATTTTTTAATGCCCTTACATCTTAGGTATGCGTGCATGCATGCTCAATTGTGTCTGACCCTTTTGTGACCCCGTGGATTGTAGCCCACCAGGCTCCTCTGTCCACAGAATTCTGCAGACAAGAATATTGAAGTGGGTTGCATTTCCTCCTCTAGGAGCTCTTCCCTACCCAGGGATCAAACCCTGATGTTTTCCAATTGTCTCACCAATTCTGCCTTTTTCTATCGTTCCTTCATTTCTCTTAGATTAAGTCCTTTTTCCTCTTTCCATTTTCTCCCTCTATTAATATGGAAGTAATATTCCTTTTTTCTTCCTTCAGTCACTACCCTAGTAATTTTAATAAGGCATTTTGAGATTTATCACAATCTTTACTCTTTTTCTAAACTGCACAAGAAACTAAACCATTTTAACTGTGATCAATCATTCCTCTCCTGATCTATATTATTGAGGGATAATATAAACCTGTACAAAATTTACAACCCCATGAAATGCTGTTTTTCTGTATAATCAGTTTTGTTTAGGTTTGCCCAAATATTCCACACCATCTTGGCTCATCATTCTTTCTTATTCATATCGCCTTCCATTGAAAAGCACTTTCTTCAACTTGAATTCTCTCTAGTAAAGCTCCAGGGGGTGCTAATCCTTGCAGTTTTTTAAATGTTCAAAGATGTCTTTATTTTACCTTTATTCATAAGAGGCATTTTTTGCTGGAGAGAGAGTCCCTTTCCTTCTTCATGATGGAGGTATTCCCCCAGTCTTCAGACCACGATTTGTGCTCCTGAGAACCAGCCTTTCTTCTCATCGACCCTGCCCCCTCCCTGCTTCTCCCGCTCCCTGCTGTGTTCCCACTTGGCCTGAGACTTTCCCTTATCCCTTCTGTTTGGACTTGATTGGGTTTCCTGATTTCAAGGATTGATGTCTCACCTTAGTTCTGCAAACCTGTCAATAAACATCCCAAAGACTGCTCAGCCAGACAGACTACTCTTCCGGAACACAGCGCTCAGGCTGTTACTCCTTCCCCATCTGTGATTTTGGTCCATTATCTGCCTGTCTCAGGCTCCTTCGCACTTGCCTCACTCTTCCCCACTGCACCATGTTCAGGACAATGTTTTCAGGTTCCCTTCCAGTTGATTAACTTTGTCTACTTTTCTCTGCTGTATTGAAGGCTGTGGCTTATTTATTTCTAGACAGTGTGCAAAAATCAATTGTTTATAGATTAAAAGATCTAAAAGGGGGTAGCAAAGTTCTGGAACCTTTAGAAGAAAATGTGCAAGTACATCATTTTGGCCATTTAGGGAGTTTCTGCTAAATGAGGCATTACTGGGAAGTGATTGATAAATTCAGTTCATTGAAATGTTGCACTCCTTCACACTCACAGACACACACACCACATTCACACACACACACACACACACACACACACCATGAAGTCGAGAGAGAGTGAAGATGAGAGAAGATAATTGCATAAGTTATAACCAGGAAAGATTAGTATCCAGAATGTATGGAGAATACCCACCACTCAATAAGAAAAAGAAAATCATTCAACAGAAAAATGAGGAAAGATGGTAAAGAGGCAGTCTTTAAATGGAGAAAACCAAAAGTGCCAGCAAATAAAGAAATGTTCAACTTCACTAATGTCAACAAAAAATTAGTCAGTCGATCTAAGGAAGAAATGAAAATATTATTCAAGCCAAATCGAGGATGATAACCCAGGAACAACATCTCAGAAAACTGAGAACTGCTCTGCCCTTAGGAGTCCAGACAGAGTCATGCAGGGTTTAAGACGGAGACTATGTTAGATGACGCATGATTGACAGTTGACACGACCCAGATCTACACGTCATCATGGCCCCTTTCAAGATCGAGAAGGAATGTTGTCTTTAATGAGTTGTGTTGACATTGGGAGAACGTGGCTCTTCACAGTGGAGCAGGTATTTCCGCCCGTGGGAGGGTTTCAGGCGCTCACTAGTGAACAGACCCTACAGCAAGGGAAGTGAAGTCACTCAGTCAGATCCGACTCTTTGTGACGCCATGGACTGTAGCCTACCAGGCTCCTCAGTCCGTGGAATTTTCCAGAAAAGAGCACTGCAGTGGGTTGCCACTTCCTTCTCCAGGGGATCTTCCCGACCCAGGGACTGAACCCAGGTCTCCCCCATTGCAGGCAGACGCTTTGCCATCTGAGCCACCAGGGATGCCTTGTGGGAGGGTTTGGTTGGCGCCTAACGCAGGTTCACAGTACAAGTAAGGGGGTGAGAGAAGGCCGAAGACCAGAGACATTTTTTTGTGTTTAAATTGTTCTTGTCTTGCCATACAATATGAATTTTATGCTAGCAGTCAAGAAAATCAGAAGTTCAGTCCACAGTGGATGACCATATTCTCGCACCGTCTCTGAGTGTTCCTGCGTGGTCCTCTGCTCAATGCTTTTGTTTTTATCTAAGCTTTACCTGAACATAGATTCGAGAATCAAGTCTTTGTGCAGTGATTTCTTCCTCAACACAACAATCCTTGCCAGACACCCGATTCCCACTTCCCCAAGATGTGGACTCCTGCCTCGTTCCTGTACGTTTGCCTTTAAATCTATAAATGACACCGTTTGATCATTATTGATGACAGTACTTAGATTGAGGCATTATCTATCAACTTCCCATCCTGGAAGATGGTGATGAAGTTTCCTGTCACGGGGGCACACCCCACGCAATCTCCTCTCTCCCTCTCCCCACCTCCCTCCCCACCTCACACACACATGCATGGTGCGCACACATACACACATATGCATCACACACACACATACACGCACACATGCACACACATGCATATACACGCGTGCACACACATACATATACACACATGTACGCAGATACACATAGATACACACACACGTAACACAAGCTCTGTCTGCTCCTCTCCTTCATGTTGTGACTGTGACGAGATCAATATGCTTGCGTCCGTTTTCCTTCCTGCCTCCCAGATCTTATTTCCATCATTTCTTCTCCCTTTCTCTTTGTCCTCCTGAATTAATACCCCTTCAAATCCACATTTTTCATCGCCACACTAGCGGGTTTGAAGGAGGGTAAGAAAGAGGGTGCTGTTTCACAGACCACCTCCAGCGTCTTCATCTCCACCCTCACGTCTTCATCTGCTTTTGTCTTGTTTACTGTGAGCACGATGCTTCTATCACCCTGACACAGGAAATCTTTCAAAGTGTGAGTGTTTCTGAAATGAGTGAATTCTTCCTATAACCGCTGTCAACGATCTGCCCCACCCCCAGGCTTAGGGTGGGGCGTAGGGTGACCACCGCCTCACTTTCTCCAGGACTCCGGGGTCCTGGGGTGCAGGACTCTCCATGTTAAAACCCGATGGTTCCAGAGGTGAGCTGGTTGCAGAGGTGTGACCCCAGCCCATCCTTGTCACCTAGTTCGTCTGTGGACATTGGTAGCACCACAAGCATTTAACTTTGAACCTAAATATGCACACATGACTTCTCTTTAATTTAAAAAGATATTGTTTTTGGCTGCACCGTGTGTCATGTGGGATCTTCGTTCCTTGACCAGGAATGGAACCCACACCCCCTGCCGTGGAAGGTGAGGTCTAACCACTGGACTGTGGGAGGTCACTCTCTTTTTCTTTTTTTGATGAATGAAAGTAAAAACGTTCTGTTTTTCTTCTCAGCATTCTACTAAGGGAAACTTTGCTTCCTTCTATGCCTCTTGATACCCCGGCCTCCAGACGTGTGGGGTTTTCTCTCCACACCAAGCACTTTTCCAGTTCTCTGTTGACACTGGCTGGGTGCACCAGAATTTACCCAGTTCTGACACTGAGAAGGGAATGGCTACCCACTCCAGTGTTCTTGCCTGGAGAATCCCATGGACAGAGAAGCCTGGCGGGCTACAGTCCTTGGGGTCACAAAGAGTCAGACACAACCGAGCAACTAACACTTTTGCTTTCTGACACTCTCTACCCAGAATCAGCAAGACCCCACATGTTAAGGGCTCAGTCCCACAAGACTGCCCCTGCCCTCGAGACGCTTAGTCCCGTGTCTCAGGCTGTCACCTATGCTTCTGACTCGATTTAAGTCAGAGGTTCCCATGGCTCCTTCCTCAATTTGGTTCAGTTCAATCGCTCAGTCATGTCCGACCCTTTGCGACCCCATGGACTGGCATGTGCCATCCATCCCTGTCCCTCACCAACTCCCGGAGCTTGCTCAAATTCCCATCCATTGAGTCAGTGATACCATCCAACCATCTCATCCTCTGTCATCCTCTTCTCCTCCAGCCTTCAATCTTTCCCACCATCAGGGTCTTTTCAAACCAGTCAGTTCTTCGCATCAGGTGGCCAAATTATTGGAGCTTCAGCTTCAGCATCAGTCCTTCCACTGAATACTCAGGACTGATTTCCTTTAGGATGGACTGGTTGGATCTCCTTGCAGTCCAAGGGACTCTCAAGAATCTTCAGCACCACAATTCAAAAGCATCAATTCTTCGGCGCTCAGCTCTCTTTATAGTCCAACTCTCACATCTACAACATGACTACAGGAAAAACCATAGCCTTGACTAGATGGACCTTTGTCGGCAAAGTAATGTCTCTGCTTTTTAATATGCTGTCTAGGTTGGTCATAGCTTTTCTTCCAAGGAACAAGCGTCTTTTAATTTCATGGCTACAGTCACCATCTGCAGCGATTTTGGAGCCCCCCAAAATAAAGTCTGTCACTGTTTCCATTGTTTTCCCATCTATCTGCCATGAAATGATGGGACCGGATGCCACGATCTTAGTTTTCTGAATGTTGAGTTGTAAGGCAATTCTTTCACTCTCCTCTTTCGCTTTCGTCAAGAGGCTCTTTAGTTCTTCTTCGCTTTCTGCCATAAGGGTGGAACTCCTTCCTCAGGGGCAGTCGTTCGTTGGAAGGGCTCACAGGTCTCAGAAAGCAGTTTGCTTCCTAGATCGCTGCTGCTGCTGCTGCTAAGTCACTTCAGTCATGTCCGACTCTGTGCGACCCCATAGACAGCAGCCTAGATCACTCAGGAGCAGACAGACAGCAGAGATGCACAGACCGAGGTGGATGAAGGGACACAGAACACCTATGCCCTCTCAGGATGTTGCAGGAGGAAGCCAGTTCTGACTCCATGTTGGAAACTGTTTCTTTCACTTGCTTTTCACTGCTTTTATTATTATAATCATACTCGGTGGTGTCCCTGGAGGACCCTGCCCGTCTCAGTTCAGTTCAGTTTAGTCGCTCATTTGTGTCCGACTCTTTGCAACCCCGTGGACTGCAGCACGCCAGGCCTCCCTGTCCATCAGCAACTCCCGGAGTTTACTCAAACTCATGTCTGTTAAGTCAGTGATGCCATCCAACCATCTCATCCTCTGTCGTCCCCTTCTCCTCCTGCCCTCAATCTTTCCCAGCATCAGGGTCTGCCCCTCTGCTTGACTGTAAACTAAAGTGCCTTTGTTCAGCTCCTGGAGAGATAATTTGTCCCTGCCCATCTGTGAACAGACGAGATTAACACACACCTTCCGAAGGCTGGCCATCCCATCGGAGATGCTTTGCGAGACTGAAGGCCCTTTCACTTTGCTTCCCCGCTGCCCCTCCCTCTCTGCTCTGCCTTGTGACTTTAGCTCCTTGCTGCTTCTTTCCCTCTGATCTATAAAAGAACCTGGCATCCAGGCCCCAATAAGACGGTTATTTTGAGGCGCTAGCCTGCCATCTTCTCGGTCTGCCGGCTCCCCGATTGAAGTCTTTTTTGCCTCAACACCTCCTCTCGGATTCACTGGCCTGTCATGCAGTGAGCAGGGCGAGCTTGGAACTGGTAACAAGGACACCACCCTCCCAACGCCTCCACGTGTTCAGCCACCTGGAAGTTCTCAGAAGCCCATACTGTGGGGATTTTTATGGGGCTTCATTATGTTACTGAGTCCAAGCTCACCCTGCTCACTGCACAACAGGCCACTGATTCCAAGAAACGAGGTGTTGAGGGAAGGAAGACTTTAATCGGGGAGCCAGCAGACCGAGAAGATGGCAGGCTAGTGCCTCAAAATAACCGTCTTATTGGGGCCTGGATGCCAGGTTCTTTTATAGATCAGAGGGAAAGAAGCAGCGAGGAGCTAAAGCCACAAGGCAGAGCAGAGAGGGAGGGGCAGTGGGGAAGCAAAGTGAAAGGGCCTTTGGTCTTGCAAAGCATCTCCGATGGGATGGCCAGCCTTCAGAAGGAGTGTGTTAATCTTGTCTGTTCACAGATGGGCAGGGACAAGCTATTTCTCCAGGAGTGGAACAAAGGCACTTTAGTTCACAGTCAAGCAGAGGGGCAGGGTCCTCCAGGCAGTTCAGTTCAGTTCAGTTCAGTGGCTTGGTCGTGTCCGACTCTTTGCGACCCCATGGACTGCCACACGCCATCCATCCCTGTCCATCACCAACTCCTGGAGTTTACTCAAACTCATGTCTATTATTAATATTCTAATGAGTAGCAAAAGACACTCTTTTTGCTTTCGTCTTTCTTATCACTTAGGAAACACCAGGGGTTTTAGGAGCTCTGTGCCAGGAAGTGGTGTGAAGACCAAATATATATTTCTTACTATAAATCCCAGCACTACAACAGGATGAGATGATGAAGATTTAAAAGCAAAAGTTCCCTTCTAGCTGGTTCCTTCATATTGCCTGAAAAAAATCATGAATGAAATAAAGCCTAATGCAGAGTTGTCCACCTGGCTCATACTCAACCACAAGTCAATGCCTGCACACTGGTGGGTTTCTTCTGTGTCTTTTAACTTGAGATTTTTATTTGAAACCATGTCAGTATTTGTATCAGTCAGCGATAGTCATAATAATGCTGCATGACAAACTACTCCAAAACTCAATGGTTTAAACACTAATCATTTTATTTTCTCCCACGTGCCTGTGATTGGTGGGAGATCAGCTGATAATAGTTGGTCTGGGCTTGACCCTAAGCTGCACGTTGAATGCAGGTGTGCCCCTCTGGTGTTCACTGAGGAATGTAAGCTAAAGAGGCAGCAGTCACTCACCAGGAGGCTCTGCTCATGGGAGGACAGAAGGCCCAGATGGTAACACACTTCATAAGCACATCCAAGCCTTTGCTGTAGGCTAACACATCCACTAACATCCTGTGGAGCAAAACAGTCCCACAGCTAAACATCCGGTCAAGGAGCAGAGAAAGAGGATCCCTCACTGCAGAGTTAGAGCAAGTCACATGGTCAGCTTGGCATCAGCGAGACAGAGAAGCATCTTCAGGCACAGAGGTGGGCAGGGAGTGAAGATTCTGGAATGGTAGTCTAACCTCTCTCAGTATCTTTGTACTCACAGCCTGTCTGTCTTTTTTTTTTTTTTTTAGCCTGTCTGTCTTAATTGGCATGCCCATGGACCTACAGAAGCACTTTGGTTTTCATTGTTCAAGACCGTGTTCAGCTCTGTCTTTGAGCAACTTCTCCCACTCTCCCCCTAAAATGAACTTGGCAGTTGCTTCTTAGAATATATTTTGCATCACACCATTCCAAACATACCCTTCCAATTCTGTGAATTTATCCCTGAGCTGCAATAACAGACAAAAAGCCTGAAAGTTAATTCTGTGTATAATTTCCATGCTTGTCACACACCTGCCAACACATTAAAGACTGAGGACACTTCCAAATCTCTCAGAGGGAGGTCCAGGGTTCCAAGACTTGGAGAGGTTCTGGTGACCAATTCACCTGTCAAAAGAAGATCACTCAGGAACAAAATATTCCTGTGTCTGTAGCTTCCAGCTGCCTTTCAGAAGACTCTGCTTCAACTCCTAGTCAAGTCATTCAATTAAGCGGGGAAATGAAACTATTCCCACTCCAAACTCCAGAATTCCTGGGCACAGTGCAGACTTGTACCACTCATCCTGACAGTGTGGGAAATCCTTCCCACAAGGATTTGGGAAGCAACAGTGTGCTATGATGAGCCACCCAGACAGCCAAGCATGATTCAGAAGAAATTTTAGACTCCTATTCTGATGGTGGTAAGCAGAGAAAATTTTAAAAATTGAGATAGGATGGTGTGGGTAGGGTATGCACTTGTCAGTGAGTTTTGTCTTTTTGTTTTTGTTTTTTACAAATCTTGCACCATGTTTGGTGTTGAGATTGGAAAAGACCCTGATGCTTGGAAAGATGGATGGCAAAAGAAGGGGGCAGCAGAGGATGAGTTGATTAGATAGCATCGCTGGCTCAGTGCGCATGAAGATGTGCAAACTCCAGGAGATATTGGAGGACAGAGGAGCTTGTGGTGCTGCAGTCCACAGGGTCGCTAAGAGTCGGACACAACTTAACGACTGAACAGCAACGGCAGAATTTGTGTTTGTGAGTTTCCTGAAAAACTGCTATAAGACCAGTGGAGTACCTTATGCTTGGGGCACCGTAGGGACCAGGAAATAGAATTTGTGTGCTGCCTCAAATCTTTTGGGGAAGAAGCCGAGGGTGGATGGAGGTTTTGGAGCGTTCCAGGTGCCCTGTGTGTCATCAAGAATGTCTGGGAAGTTGACTTAGGGTGGGCATATGCCAGCTAAGAAGGGCATGGTAAGGAGCTGGCCATGTGAAGAAAGGGCCAGAACATCCTGGCAGAGGGGAGGAGGTTGCACTTAATTAGAAGGGAAATGGGAAGCCCTTGGGGTTTTCAGCTCAGGCAGTGACGATGGGAACCCTGAGAACCAGGATAGTGGGCATTTCTCAGCTGCGGGCACTGTCTACCCTCAGCATCCATGGACCAGCTCTCAGCTCACTGTTCAATGAACTACTTAACGTTTACTTTTAAATCAAAGTTCACTTATAGTGAAAACTTCAATGCTTGCACAACAATGCAAATGTAATTAATAGCACTGAACTGTACACTTTAATATGGTTTAGACAGGAAATTTATGTCTTTTGTATTCTACCACAACAAAAAAATTTAAACGATGGTAAAAATGCTGAGGAAAGATAGGAAAGAGCAGGCTTGAAACAGAGAATGTTAGAGGTTTACAGTGGTTGTCAGATTCTATACAAAAAGAAGTTAGATGGCCTAAGGGAGAAAAGCTCCAGAGGAAACAACCAATATTTAAAGGCTTTTTCATTTGTATATCATCTTTCTTCCCCACTTTTGTAAGCATATCATACGTCAAGATTCATTTGCTCATTATACAATTTTAGTGTGTATTTAAAACTAAAAGAAGGAGGTGATGTAAACCAACTCTGCAGTATTTTAATATACAATATTTTTAATTAATTTTGATTGTAATGAACCATCACTTTCACAAGAGAGGAAATAATAAAAATGTTCTATTTGAGTCATCATTTTTAAATGTATTTAAATGTATTATGTGAGGGCACCCTGTAAAGATGACTCTGCCCCTTCTGGCCTTTAGACAGGAGTCTGTTCTAAAGCAAAAACCTCTGAAGTTTTTGCTTTTGCACCAAAAGCAAAAACCCCTCAAGTCTTTGATTT
This sequence comes from Capricornis sumatraensis, assembly GCF_032405125.1. Lineage (NCBI taxonomy): Eukaryota > Metazoa > Chordata > Mammalia > Artiodactyla > Bovidae > Capricornis > Capricornis sumatraensis. Next base: position 159,217,530 of record NC_091072.1, read on the forward strand.
AGTCTCAGGGAGTGTGGCTCTGTTTATATTTTTTCTAGAATAGTGCACACTGAACACACAGGATCCTGTGGCGGGGCGGGGGCCTTTTCGGAAGCACACTGCGCACAGTTCGAGGCCTAACTGGCAGGTTCAGCCAGTGTGAACACAATAAGCCAATTTTAGAGTCAGATGCACCGAAGGGGCCAGGCCCCGGTCCTTGTCCCACTCGCCCAAGAGGGCAGCTGCAAGGGCCAGTGACTGGGACTCAGCTGTGGACTGACCTGTTGTGGGGACCCCAATCAAGGCTGCAGCTAAGCGGGTTTATATTCTGTGGGAGCACAGGCCCCAGCGATGCCTCAAGGGGAGGAGGGAGTGGGAGGGCTGGTTAAGACCAGATTTGCGGACCCACCCCCTGGTCCTGGGGCTTCCCTGGTGGCTCAGACAATACAGAATCTGCCTGCAATATGGGAGACCCAGGTTCGATCCCTGGGTGGGGAAGATCCCCCAGAAAATGGAACCACAACCCATTCCAGTATTCTTGCCCAGAGAATCCCATGGACAGAAGAAGGACTAACACTTTCACTTCACTTTAGCTTTTCCCTGGTCCTGAAGCTAGGGCACAGCTGTGATCCCCAAGGTGGGGGTGGGGGGGTGGCCTCAGTGGAAGGAAAAAGGGGAGCAGACCTGCCACCCCAACAACCTGGGGAGTTGTTTTCTCTAGAACATAATCCCACTTTTTAAAAGCACTGAAAGCAAAGGCAACACTTTAAAATTAATAACAATGACTGTTGCCTGTAAGTCTGAGATTAAATCATTTTCAATTTCTCTGAAGGCAGCTGTAACCTTCTCAAGAATGAGAGATTAAGTTGTCCATTTGTTTTCTTTCCTTGTTCCTTATTTCTACTAAATTTGAAAACCTCAACTCAGGACGACCAGGCTCTGACAGTGGCAGGGAGCCCACAGCAACTCTTTCTAATGATTTTGCAGGCTCGAGTCAAAAGTAGCCAGAGGCACTGTTATGGAGAGATCCTGGGATATATGATATATTATATGCAGCGTACATGCAAACTATATCTAAGCGACCCAGAAAATGAGCTCCACCCCTTTGCCAGACACTCAGATGCTGGAAGGTGGGGCGTTCTGGTGCATGAGGCAGCAGTGAGTGGACTCCCAGTTCGCTCGTTTCCTGTGCGTGGGGAATATTCTGGAAATGTTTCATCTCCTTCTGCAGCTTGCGGATGTGATGTCTTCAATGTGTCCAATCCGCGATTCCTTTTTCAACAGTTCTCAGGATGGTTGGTCTTTTTAAGGCATCTATGACTTTTCTGTCCTGAAATGACAGATCCGGAGTCATCATGATACTAAATAAATGCTAAACAGATCCTCAAGGTACTTGAATGAGCCCCCTTGACATCCTAGGAAAGGCCTTAACTTACTGTATCCATGTTGAGAAGTAGTCTTATCTCTGTTCACATCTCAAAATCCCTGTGTTAGAGTTTTCATTAATTCACTCAGAATGAAAGATGCCAGCTCAGTAGTCATGCTTAGTCTCATTATTTGTGATTTTTCCTTCCATAGTGAGACAGGACCAGGGTACAGATGGATGGTCAACTCTTCACGCCGAATAAAGGGGTGGTGTACTAGCAATCGGGGCTTCCCTCGTGGCTCAGTGGTCAAGAATCCGCCTACAATGCCAGAGATGCAGGTTCAATCCCTGGATCGGGAAGATCCCCTGGAGAAGGAAATGGCAACCCACTCCAGCATTCTTGCCTGGAGAATCCCATGGACGGAGAAGCCTGCCGGGCTACAGTCCGTAAGGTCGCAAAGAGTCAGACACGACTGAAGTGACTCAGCATGCCCTGAGTGTAGTGGATGAGTGAAGTCGCTCAGTCGTTTCCAACTCTTTGCGGCCCTGTGGACTGTAGCCCGCCAGGCTTCTCCGTCCATGGGATTCTCCAGGCAAGAATACTGGAGTGGGTTATTCAGCACTAATTCTGGGGCTCATTAAGAGGCAATAACTTTGTTTCCTCTGCTGTTGCTCCAGAAAGGGCAGTCTTGAATGATGGAGTTTTCGTCTCATTTCAGCCTTTATTAATAAAATTTCTCAGTTTGGCACTGGCGGGTCTTGTTTCACACTTATTCCAAAAAGCTCTGTTGTTTTGCCAGGCAGATCTCTAGATTTTTGGGGTTTTTTTTTTAAGAATTGAAATCTTCTTCTGCTTCAGGCTGCTGTTTGACACTCTCACACAAATAATCCCCGAGGCCTGGGAACAGGGGTTCGCTGGTGTGATAAAATCAATTTATCAGATACTTGAACTTACATATTTGAATCCGTGCTCATGTGTTTCGGGGGCTTGTACAAAACCCTCTTACAGGGTTCACTTTCCCAGACAGATTCACTTTCCCAGGACTGGCGTGGTCCCTTCTTCCCGCTGGTTCACGATTGTGAAATGTCCCTACGCTCTTCTCACCATTCTGTCTGGACCACACTTTCGGGTTAGAATGAGCCACTTATGGAGCATTGATGCATTTCTGCGCATCTGGAATAAATCTTAGCAAATCGTGATGATAATAAATGTAAATTCAGTCAAGGAAATGATTAGAGAGTGAGGATGTCAAAATACAGGCCGGAGACACACTGCCCCTGCTGCTAGGGGTTCCTTGCTCTGCTCTGGGTGACCTGTGTGTCTTCCAGGGACCTGGGCACCCCAGGGCTGTGAACCATGCTGGCACATCGGGGAGTGAATGAAGAATGGTGTCCTGGGTCATATCACCCTGGCACCGCAGTCTCAGTACGTGTCACTGCTTGTCGACCCATCTCAGCACTTGGCTCCCAGGGGCCCAGGGACCTCCTGATTTGGTAGGTGGGTGCATGACAGCAGAATCTGAGGGACGACCCCAGAAACACTGTCTGATCATAGATTCTTGCAACATGACTACTGAGACTGCTCTTTGGAGGACACGTGTGGTGTGCCAGGCAGCCAGGTGCTCCTGATCTTCTCGTCCGATCCCTGAAGCCGTCGATGCCCATTTTACCAACGTGGAGATGGAGGTGCAGAACAGGAAGCCACTCCCAGCCTCACGAGCTGATCCGTGGCAGAGCCATGCGTGACTCGAAGGCCCACCCAGGTGCCCCCCAACTTCTCACAGCCTTGCGAATCTCTACCAGGAAGACAGATTTCATCTCCAGGGACAGCGACCTCTTGGCTCTTTTTTCCCCAAAGCGCAGAGCTCTTCATGGCAGAGCTTCTGTGGCAGAGCTTCTGTAGCAAAGCCAGTCGCTGGATGGGGCTCTTTCTACATCTTGCTGGCAGAACCCAGCTGTTTGCACATCAGAGATTCTCCTTTCTGAGTCTGAGTGAGCAGGCAAGGATGGTATGGACACAATGAAGCAGACAGAAAGACAAAATGTGTGCACGGAGCCGGGAACATAGCTGGCATTCGGGAACGGGGGTCTTAGAGCGGTAAGAAGCATCGTAAACACTTTCATCTCAATATTTTTTTAACTTCTTTATTTGCCAGACGTGCACATCCGCAGTTTTACAAAATGCACAAACGTGATGCTATGATGGATGGCAACAATCTAGATACTAGAAAGAACTGGAATCTACCGAAGGGCCTAAGCGAAACGCTAGAGCAGGAAGTGATGAACTGTTGGGAATGAGCTGGGAGAGCAGAGGATTCGATGACTCATTCATTTGCTCTTATATTTGCTCATACAGTGTATGTTGGTCGATACAGGGTATATTAACAAATAAACACACCTGAGGAAGCCGAAGCCTTTCCTTCTCCGAACTCGTATTCCAACAGAGAGGGAGATAATAACCACATACAACAGACAGGACGAGTTAATAAAATAAGCCTACTGAAGGCGATTAAAGGGGGCATGTTGGAAAGTGCTGGGGATGGCAGGGGTGGGGAGACACTTTATCTGGAATAGCTGAATTGTTCCTGGCCTTGACTTGAGACCTAAGCACAGAAATATGCGGGGGCATGGTGTGCCGGGTAGCCAGGACAGCAAGCTTACCAAGGCCCCAACAACCAGGGTTCAAGTCCCACCCAACTCTCACACCCGACAGCCACCTGCTGCCCATGTGAGAGCAGGCAGAGAGCTCCTCCCGCCCAACCCGAGCTGTGAGCCCTTGTCCTCGAAATGAGGGAATGATAACCACCTCATAAGTCCTACTGCAAGGGCTGAAGAGGTGAGTTAGGTAAAGAGCTTAGCACAGCCCCGGGTACAATTCTGGTCATTACTTCTCACATCAGGGAGGGGAAGGATGGCTGTCTTGGTGTGCCAGGTTGGGGTGAAATTCTGTTTTTTTTAAGAGTTATTTTAATACAGATAGTATGTTTGAGTGGCATGAACACAGATCAAAGTGAATTGCTCTCTCCATCAAGAAACATTATCCCAGTGGGGGGAAGGAAGAGGGGAACGGATAGTTAGGGAGTCTGAGATGGATACATACACATTGCTATATTTCAAATGGATAACCAACAAGGTCCTACTGCATAATACAGGGAACTCTGGTCAGTGTTACGTGGCAGCCTGGATGGGAGGGGAGATGGGCGGAGAATGGAGACATGTATGTGAATGGCCGAGTCCCTTCACTGTCCATCAGAAACTATTACAACATTGTTAATCAGCTATGTGAGAGTTGGACCATAAAGACCGAGTGCCAAGGAATTGATGCTTTCGAACTATGGTGCTGGAGAAGACTCTTGAGAGTCCCTTGGACCACAAGGAGATCAGACTGGTCAATCCTAAAGCAAATCAACTCTGAATAATCGTTAGAAGGAGTGATGCTGAAGCTGAAGCTCCAATACTTTGGGGCCACCTGATACAAAGAGCCGACTGGATGGAAAAGACCCTGATGTTGGGAAGATTGAAGGAAAAGAAGAAGGAGGCAGCAGAGGATGAGCTGGTTGGATGGCATCACCAACTCAGTAGCCATGAGCTCGAGCAAACTCCGAGAGACAGTGGAGGACAGAGGAGTCTGGTGTGCTGCCGTCCATGGGGTCACAAAGAGGCAGACGTGACTTAGAGACGGAACAAGAGCAATTTACATGTAGCGAAGGGCACAGATCGTAAGTGCCACCGAGCTGGATGGGTAAAGACACCCGGTGAAGCCAACAGGATGTTTCTGTTGCCTTACCATGTTCCCTTGTGCATCTGGTCGGTCCCTCCCTGGCCTGCCCAGAGGTGACCACCACTCTGGCGTCTACCCCGTAGATTAGCTCTGCCTGCCTTGGAACTCCCTGTGGCGGCATCTTTTGTGCATGTGGCTTTTGTGTCTGGGTTCTTGCTTAGACAAGATTCCAAAGATCCAGCTGCATGTGTCAACGGCTCTGCTCCTTTATGGCCAAGTGATGCTGCACTGTGAACAAGCTCACTTGGCCCTTCCCCTGACTGTGCTGGGCATCACGGGCTTCCCAGGTGGTGCTAGTGATAAAGAACCTGCCTGCCAATTCAGAAGTCATAAGACACTCGGGTTTGATCTCTAGGTCGGGAAGATCCCCTGGAGAAGGAAATGGCAACCCACTCCAGTATTCTTGCCTGGAGAATCCCACGGACAGAGGAGCCTGGCAGGCTCCAGTCCATGGGGTCACCAAGTGTCAGACACGACTGACGTGACTTAGCATGCACACCCATGCCTGCATGCTGGGCGTCACACAGTGGCTATGCTGTTGACAGTCAGGATTCTTTTATTTCCCTTTAAAAAGTGTGAGGTTTTGCTCCGGGTGACATTTAATCTGGGGTCTCTGTCTGACCACCTCACGTCTTGAGGCTTTCTCAGAGAGGGTCTGGACTTGTCCCTAGGAGCTGTCTTTCTGGCGTCTCGGCTGGGTGAGTGTCCAGGGTCTCGGGCAAGGCTGCACTACTGTGACGGGTGGGAATGCCCACAGGTGCCAGCGCCATGACCCCCGCACCCGGCAGTGACTCTTTGCTGGGCCTTGTAGCCTCTTGCCCAGCACAGTCCCCTGGGTGTCCACCCAGAGACCCAAGGGGCCCTGTGCACGTTTCTGGGGGTCCTCTTCTACACTCGGCCCCTCTTTAGTAACATGCTCCGCACCTCAAAGGCCCCCAATCCCAGCCTATTTCTTTTATACAACATCCTGCCCTTTGTTCAGGTTCTCCTTTCTGTGCCAGTTTGGCGAGTGGCCCAGGAGGAAAGCTGGGGGCGGCTGGAGCTGACCTTCCGCGTTGCCCTGTTAAGCTGCTCCCCGAGGTCCAGAAACCACAGCTCCTTCGGTCATCCGCTGGTGCATGTGGGGGCGTGAGGCTGATACTCATCACCCCGTCATGTCCTGCTTGCCCATTTTTATGGCCCAGCTGGAATGTCCATTTCTTGGGAAAAATGTTCTCAAACAGCCTGAAGCACAGTCTGCACTGTCCTTTGTTCTCCCAGGGCATCTGGAGAACGGCTGTCAGGTACGCGCTGTACACAGATAAACCCGTCTTTGCAAACCTGCCGCTCCACTGGGCTGGAAGCTCCTCAAGGCAAGAACTGCGTCTAGTGCTTGGCTGAGAACGTGGCCTGTTAAGGGGTGCTCCATGGACTTTCCTAGACACCCCACGGCCCCCCGAGTTTATTTTAGGTGCAGACTCAGCCCCAAACTCTAGGGGCTGTCACCTGTTAGAATCGGAATGGTTGCTGATCCCTCAGGAACAAGCCAGGCGTGAAGGCTGCCCCAGCCCTTTTTACAGAGTCTGGTCAGGCAACCAGGTCTGTGTCTCCAGCTTACTCTGTCTTCCCCAGGGGAGGAGGCCTCTGCCCCTGGGAGGAAGGTGAGCACTCACATCACCATCCACGGAGAGTGACGTGAGGTCTGCCGGGCTCAGGGCTGGGTGTCTGCTCTGGGCTTAAGAGTCCCAGACTGAGCCTGGCATTTCGTTCTGGGCCATTTTCAAGGAGAGGGCAAGCCTGATAAACGGCATCTACTGGGGACTTTCTGTGAGTGTTTGTTGAATGAATAAATGACCTTCACTGCTATATGGCCCAACCTGGGGCACACCACCGCCCCCTGCCCCATTGCAACCATCTTCCCATCACCAGGGCAGGGAAGGGCTCAGAGCTGCTGGCAGGGTCTCTGGGGTCCTCCAGGGATCAACCCTGACCCGGGTCCCAGCTCAGACCTCACTGCATGCAAGTGGCAAGGCCATGTGCTCCCAGCCCGGGTCTCCTCCCCTTCTCACCCGTTCTCCACGGAGCAGCAAGAGGCATCCTTCTGAAGCCCACCTCGACCACACCAGGCCTCTGCTTTGAGGTCTCCAGGGACTCTGCACAACGTTGAGCTTGACTGACTCAAGGACCCTCCTCGTGGCAGGACGCCTGCTGACCTCATCTCATCTCCAGCCATTGCACCCACGGCCCCTGGCCCTCACTGTGTCTCTTCGGGGGCGGCGGGGGGTGGGGGGCGGGAGTGGATCTCACACACGCTGGTCTGTAGGCCTCCCTCTCACCCCCTACCCTCTCTCTCAGGGTCTCAGGAGGGCCCAGGACACTGAGAAGGGGGAGTCCTGTGGGTGGGTGGGCTCGTGTCCCTGCCCATCAGTGCCCCCCATGATGGAACCCGGGTGCTGGCCGAGTAGAAGCCCCACCCCTGGGAGACACTGACTCTGCGTCCAGGTGACCCCACACTCACCCATGTCATCCCACCCCCTCAAGGGCCACACCAGCACAGGGGACCCCTCGGGTCCTGCTCAGGCTGTGTGTGAAGGGGTCCCCTCTTCAGCCCACTGCTAGAAACCCATGGCCTTGCTGTGCATCAAGGCCTCTGTCTTAAGGACCCAGAAATGGGGGGCGGGAGGTAGTCAGAGAGGCAGATCACAAATCGAAATATCTCCAGTTACCCTCTCACCACATTGAGCTGAGATGCTCCAGACCCACACGCCCTCCAGCTCAGCTCACGCTGTTCCCATGTTCTCTTGGCCAGTTGGTGAACTCCTATTCAACACTCAAAACCCAGCTCCCATGCCCCACCCCAACGACGGCTGGTTCCCCATTTCTTCCTGCATCACGGCACGCCCGGTACAGCCCTAGGTTGGATGGCAGGTGTGGATGGCTCCCCACTGGGCCATGGCCTCCTTGAGGGCAAGGGCCACACTGGTCACCTCTATGTCCCCAGGCCTGGAGCTGAAAGCACATCCCTCACCCGTATGGAATGGCACACTTCACAGCACACTGCCTCGCTCCATCCTCCCAACACCCTCCCCGGGAGGAGGGCTATCGTCTCGCCCACCCTGGGGAACTGAGACGTGGGTGGGCAGGGGACAGAGCTGGGACTCCAACCAGTTTGATTGATTCTGAAGGCGAGGCACATTCTCCAAACCCAGCAGCCCAAGAAACATCTGCCAAACCGTTTGCTGAATCATTTTCTAATTGTTTCCCTCTCCGCAGAGGAAAAGCTGCTACCAAAGAAGATGCTGATCCGGAACACAATAGTCACATCCCGTCAGCCCAGGGCGGGCCTTTCTAGAATATGTTGTGTGGTTATTACCCACTGGGATGGTAACGCCGTTTGGGTACCTTCCCCCTGGGAAGAGGTGTGACCCTGAGTCACAGCCAGGTGTGGCTGCCCCCAGCTCAGTCTCAGCAGCTGAGAGCGTTGGTACTGGAGTCAGACCTATGCCCCCAGCCCGGCTTCCTTCCAGCACTGTGACCTCAGGATCCCCTCTGATGGATGTTACACCGAACCCCTCAGAGTCCTGTAATCACGATCAGTAATGTATGTCCAGCACCAGCAGGTGCTCAATTATATACGCTTCATCAATGCAGAGGGCAGTGGGTCACCACCCAAACCCTCCCCTGGGGGGCCTGGCATTCACTGCTGCAGCCCCTGATGGCCCCTAGCTAGCTGCATCTCTCTAGGCACGGACTTGGCAGAAGGGCACCTCCTTGCCAAGGTCATCACCAGGGGAAGCCTGCATCCCATGACTGGTTAGTGCTTGGATGTGCAGAACTGGCCCCCAGGCCTCAGTTCGGGCTGCATCTGCAGGGCCTTCTGGTTCGGGACTCCCTGTGCCGGGTGAGGTCTCCACTGCAGCTCCATCACAGACCGACCTCTCCCTCTGTCTGCTCCTACGTCCTTCCAGCTCCGACCAGAGCTATCCCCCATCAAGCCCCTACCCACAGGAGCCCAGCCCAAGGAAGCAGTTTATTTATTATCATCCAGGTCTTTCTCATAGCTTCATGGCAAATAGATGGGGGGAAAGTGGAAACAGTGACACACTGTATTTTCTTGGGCTCCAGAATCACTGTGGACGGTGACTGTAGCCACAACAGTAAAAGATGCTTGCTCTTTGGAAGAAAAGCTATGACACACCTAGACAGCATATTAAATAGCAGAGACATCACTTTGCCCACAAAGGCCCATATAGTCAAAGCTAGTCATGTACGGATGTGAGAGCAGGACTATGAAGAGGGCTGAGCACCGAAGAATAGGTGTTTTCAAATTGTGGTGCTGGAGAAAACTCTTGAGCGTCCCCTGGACCGCAAGTCAATCTTAAAGGAGATCAGTCCTGAATACTCTTTGGAAGGACTGATGCTGAAGCTGAAGCTCCAATCCTTTGGCCACCTGATGCAAACTGACTCATTTGAAAAGACCCTAATGTTGGGAAAGATTGAGGGCAATAAGAGAAGGGGACAACAGAGAATGAGACAGGTGGATGGCATCACCAATTCAACTCATCACCAACTCCGGACATGAGCTTGAGCAAACTCCAGGAGATAGTGAAGGCCAGAGAAGCCTGGCATACAGCAGTCCATGGGGTCGTAAAGAGTCGGAAACGACTGAGCGAGTGAACAACAGCAAGGTCCTTCCACTTGTTAACCCAGAGGCATCACATGCCTGACAGGGAGTGTGATTCGAAGCACACACTGGATCAGGCAGGTTTTGATGCGATTAAACAAGGAATATCATTTCTTGTTCTCATTCCTGGAAGCTGTGGTTCAGCTGAAATGGACTCTGCATGTCTCCTCATTCTGGAACCGAGGGGGAAGGAAAGCCACTGTCCAGGACTAGACGTGCTGTCCTCCTGGTGGAGGTGGAGGAGCAAGGTAGGGGAAAGCAAATCAGTGGAGCATATTTCAGCTACCGTCCAGGCAGGGCACGCTCCACCAGCCAAGCCCGCAGGTCAGGGAAAGGCTCAGCTCTGCAGCAGGGCAGTGTGGGAAGGTGAGGAGGGAACCGGTGAGGGTGACTGCACCTATCCAAGGTCTATGTGACTTCATACACATAGACCTCACATCAGAATCCAAACCAGAAATATACTATGATTCCGTCTTTACCATCATCATTGTCATCAGTGATGACATCATCATCCTTACCTAGCAACCCATCAGAGATGGAAAAAGATAATTTACAGTGCTGGCTGGGGCTGTAGGTCAGCCTCGCACATTTTTCGTAGGAACATAACTTGGTCAGTCTCTCTGGAGGGCAGCTCAGCATTGTGTTCTGAAGCCACAGGAAAATGCCCAGATCACTTGCCAGATATTACCTTTCCAGGAATTGAATCAGGTGGCGGCATGCATATGCCCACGTATTCCCACAGGAGGGACATGTAACCAGGTTATCTGGAGTTAAGTAGCCATGGGATTTTTCAGTCTCCCTTCCCACCCGTGGTCCTTGCCATGCATTCTTGTGGTTGGCACCAGCTTTTCTACTTCACTGGTCCCAGGCTTAGCCATGAGGTTGGCTTTGCGGGGTGAAATGGGGACAATAGTGACTGTACTCGGGGTGCAGGCCCCGGCCCTAAGAGGCATCTCGTGGATGCCCCTCCTGCCCCCACCCTCAGCAGGCACGTCTCAGGTGGTCCTGCTCCTTCCTCCTGGGCTCTCAAATAAGAAGAGATTGAAATCCGAACCAACCACAGCCCAGAGACCAGTCTCAGCCTGGCTGAAAGCCACTGAGAGGCTCGGGCTGCTTGTTATGCAGCATTATTGCAGCAAAAGCTCACGAATAAAATGTGAGGGGTTTTAAACTCTTTATTTCCTTATGTATTTTTGGCTGTGCTGGGTCTTCAGTAGAGGCGAGTGGGGGCCACTCTCTAGAGCGGGCTTCTCGTTGCAGGGGCTTCTCTTGTTTGGAGCCGTGGGCTCTGGGGGTCCTAGCTCCAGTAGCCGTAGCTCCTGGGCTCTAGAGCGCAGGCTCGGGAGTCATGGTCCATAGGCTTAGTTACTCTGCGGCCCGTGGGATCCCCCAGGATCAGGGGCCGAAGCCGTGCGTTGGCAGGTGGACTCTCCACCACGGAGCCACCAGGGAAGGCCAAAATAGGGGGAATTTTTAAACAACATAGAAAGGGTAGAAAAACTTATTTCAAACGCTTACTGTGCTCCGGGCACTTGGCAAGTGCTTGACAAGTAACTCAGCTCATTCTGAAAGCAATCTTGTATGGTCTGTGCAGTTTGTGAGCCTAGCTTACAGATAGATGAGAAAACCAAAGCTTCTAAGAGGCTAAACAACTTGTCTGTGATTAATCACCAGTACCCAGTGGGGCCCAGAGCTGAGCCTACATGGCTTGGCCCTTGTGCCCATCTGTTTATTGACACCAGTAACAGAGACCTGTTACATAAGGCATCAAGACTCCAGGTAACCAACTGTTTGCAGCCATGAGAAAGACGTACATGCATAATTTAAATGACCAGGTCTCACCCTTTCCTTCTGCTGGAACTCCCACTGGGAGGGCATCCGTGTGCCTCCCCAGCCCCACCCTCGTGAGCACACCCACCTGGCAGGCTGTGGACCCCCACCACCTCATGTCCACCTAAACAAGCTCCACAGCGCATCTGTGTCTGACAGTGACCCAGAACCCTCTCTGATTGATGAAAAGGGAAACAGAGCTTCCAAAGCACTAATGCTTAAACTAACCACAGGTGCAAACCACCCGCAGGCCTTCAGGTAATGGTGAAGAGTGTCATTCTGAAGGGTATTGTTTCCCAATGCACAGAAAAAGCTGTGGGAGGGCATGGGAGGCTGGGAGAGATCCCCAAAGTGGAAGACAGGAAGGAAGTAGGGAAGGAAGGAAGGAAGGAAGATGGAAACAGAAAGAAAATAAAACCCGGCATGCCTTGGTCCCCTTGTCTGTGCTGGCCTCACGTATGAGTGTGGAGGAGGAGCAGAGCGGAGCGTGAACCCATTGTACAGACACAGAAACTGAGGCTCAGAGAGGGGAAATGACTTGTCCGAGGACCCACAACAAGAAGGGGACAGAGCAGGATTCGTACATAGTCGTTTGCAACTCCAAAATCCGTGTGTGTGCACACATGCTTGTGCGGGGTTTTCTTTTTCCATGTCAAGGTGAACGCATTTTTTACAGCTGCTTCAAACCCTCTCTGGACCGTGGGGGAAGAGTACCAACATATTCGATAAGTAAACGCATGAGAATGTCTGGAGTCATACACCAGCTGTTTGGGGCCCAACATTTAGGCAGAACTCAGAGCTTCCATTCTCCCCTGATACCAGAGTACGATCTCCTGTCTTCAGCAAAAAGCCCCAGATGTCAAAACCTGATTTTAATTAGCAGAACTCTTCAGGTGCACATGGAGCTGGGACCCATCCGGACCCCAGGAGGAGACAGCTGTTTAGTAACTCAACAGCCAGAGGCAAGTGTGGCCGGGGCCCCTCGCACCTCCACTCTGCAGGGCATGTGCCTTCCTGGGAGCAGAGGTAGCCTAGCTCCCTGCACCCCCGCCCCCAGGACGTTGCAGGCAGTAGCATCACCTGGCCGTGGGGCACTTGGGGGTACTTGGGGGCCCTCGATGCTCAAGACTTGGGCACTGACAAAGGCAGCATGTCGCAGGGGGGCAGTGACCGATGCCCGTGCTCCCATCACCGGCTCAAAGTTGGGCGCGATTTCATCAGTGTTCCTCTTGGTGGCCCTTTTGAAGAACCCAATTATCCCAGCCCTGGTCCAGGTGGTACCTTGGCCTCCTGAACCCTCAGGCTTGTTAGAAGCATCTGACAGCGGCTTGTCACCCAGCAGCTGCCGGTGTCTGAGCAGGCGATCAAAGACACTCCTTTTCAATGCAATTAGAAGGTCGTCACCAGTGGGATTTGAAATCTCTGCCTGTCAGGAATTTGCATTCATGCTGTTATGTCCTCAAGCTGGTCTCCACTGGGGAGCAGGGGGGTTGTATCTATGAGCAAGCTCTCCAGATGATTCACAGGATATTAATCTTGACTAGCACTGGCAGGCCCTGCTCAAAGCTCTGTACACGCATCACTTACCTCTCCCACAATGCCAACAGGTAAGAAGTATTGCTCCTTGCTCCCTTCTCGTTTACAAAGAAACTGAGGCACAGAGGGCAGAAGTCTCGTGTCCAGTGTTGCTTGTCTAGTAAGCGGCAGAACAAGGGTTTGAACACTGGTGCCAGTGGCTAGTGGTAAAGAGCCCGACTGTCGACGCCGGAGACATAAGAGACGCAGGCTCGCCCCCTAGGACCAGAAGACCCCCTGGAGGAGGGCGTGGCCACCCACTCCAGTGTTCTTGCCTGGAGAATCCCCATGGACAGAGGAGCCTGGTGGGCTGCAATCCATAGGGTCGCAAAGAGTCAGACATGACTAAATCGACGTAGCATGCTCGCATGTACTATCAGACGCAAGGGCAACCAGGATGTGCCCCCAGGCCTTTGCACCTGCCGCTTCTGTCTCCACTGGTCCAGCAGACTGACCTGCTCAGCCCCATAACTCAGTTCAGGCCTGACATCTTCTAGAGAGGCTTCCAGAAGGTCCCAGGAGATTGCTGCGTCCCCACTCTCAACCTTCTGTGTCCACCTTCCTGTCCCCCCACCCAGCCCCATCCAGCCTGGTCCATCTCTGCGTATCTAGGGCAGAAGGTCAGAAAGAGTGTGGAGGGAAGGAAGGATGGCACCATCACACAATACCCGCAGGTGTGATGCTCTCAGAGCTGAGCAGCCATCAGCCACCAACTGATTCCACCCCAGCCCCAGCTCCTAAACACAGCCTCCAAGTTACCCTGACCAGGCAGGACTGTGCTCTGAAGAGTGATGACAAGAAGGGCAAGAGTTCACCTCAGGGGACCTCCTGCTGCATGCGGACACCGTTCCCAGGTGTCTGATGTGCCAAGTCGCCCCATGAGATGGGCAGGACCACTGTCCCTAGGTCACAGATGGAGCAGTGGAGACGCAGAGGGGTTAAGTCACTCACTGGGAGAAACTAGATCCCAGCCCTGCCAGGCAAGCTGTCAGAGCCTCCTTCTCCCCTGCAGCCCAGCCGCCTAGCCCTGCCCAGGCCCAGCTCTTGCTGGCCCAGCCCAACTGGACGCTACTCCCTGTAACACCCACAAGCCCGCCCTGGCCCAGCCTCCCTGCGCTGGCCTGGGCTGACCTCTCCCCCTGCCTCCCCACCCGCTGCCTGGCTACAGCTCCTTGCGCCTGTTCCAGGTCGCTTCAGTTGTGTCTGACTCTGTGCAACCCTATGGACCATAGCCCGCCAGGCTCCTCTGTCCATGGGATTCTCCAGGCAAGAACACTGGGGTGGGTTGCCATGCCCTCCTCCAGGGGATCTTCCAGACCCAGGGATCAAACCTGCATCACTCATATCTCCTGCCTTGGCAGGTGGGTTCTTTACCACTGGCGCCATGTGGGAAGCCCTTAGGCCCTAGATCTTCTCAGATGCCCCCTCCTGATCCCAGGCACCGCCCCCCCAGGGCTCCCACAGCCCCGTCCTTCAACCCAGTGTGGACCACCCTCTGGCACTCATTGCCTGTCAGCCCCTCTGCTTTCCCCAGCAGCAAGGCCACTAAGATCGAACCGGTCAGGGCACAGCCCCAGGGTTGGAGGCCCGCAATGGGCCAAGGCTGGGGACCAGGTTTGAGTTTTCTTAGTGTCTCAGAGCGTGGCACAGAGCAGCACAAGTACTGGAGGGAAGGAGGGGGAGGCGGACGCCAGCCAGAGCCCCCAGGGTCCAGGCCACCAGGATGGCGTCCCCCAGTTGGCCCAGAAGTGTCAGCCATCAGAGCAGCGGCCTCAGGAGGATTTTCCCATAAAAACTAGGCCATTCTGGAAACACAGATGCTCCATCAATCTCAGATCCTCTGTCGCCCAAGACGGCAGACGTCCCAACGCTTCACTTTGTAGATGATCTGAGGGGAACGGGATGCGGAGGCTGATGCGCTCACCCCCGCTGAGAAGGGCCCAGCGCTCTGGTGCCAAGGGGTGGGCAGGGACATCAGCCACAGACCTTCACCCACCTTGGCACAGGAGCCAGCCTGTGCCCTCCCTGATGCCCATGACCGTGCAGCCTCGTGCCCCCTCGTTTCAGCTTGGCCCAGGGTGGTACCCTTCCAGCTCAGGGTCAGCCTTTCCCTGTCAGATGCAGGGCAGCCTCTGAGCCATGGTCTCTGCTCTGAGCCTGAACAGGCTGGGGTAGAATCCATGCGCCAACAGGTGGGGTGAGCTTGGCCCTTTGAAGTGACCCCTTTCCCAACACATGAACCCTGGGTCCTGGATCTCTTAAGCCAGCACAGGCTTCGGCTTAAGACTGATCTGGGTTCGAATCACCACCCTGCCACTTACCAGACACCTGACCTTGGGCAAGTAATTTCACCTCTCAGAGCCTCAGTTTGCTCATCTATAAAATGGGCATGCACAATGCTCCTTGAACAGGAGGCTATCATGTCCCTGACTCCCAGGACCCACCCACATTGGCCTCTGTGCGCTCGCAGCCTTCCAGAGGCAAGGATGACCTTCACCCACCACCTCCACTTGGTGAACTCCTACTCATCCTTCAAAACCCCAAATCACCTTTCTTATAGCCCCAGGCAGCCATTCCAGACCTGGGTTCCCACAGCCCCTTTGTTTCTGAGAACCTCCCTTCCTCCCAACTGCCTGTTGGTCTCCTTACCACTTGGGGACAGCTCACGATTATGTCTTGGCTCATCTCCTTGTCCCCAGAAGCCAGCCCTGTGTCCCCCGGGTTACTGACAGTCCACATTCAAGTTTTGTGGACATGAAGGAGGTGGTTTGGTTTTGGAAATGGTGGGGCTCGAAAACTTGGCTCAGATGCAGAGAAAATTCAAAGGCTGTCGCCCCAGCCCACTCCCCAGCCCTTGGCTGCTCATTAGGGAACAGCCAGGGTCCCCTCTGCTGAGACAGCTGTGAGGCTGAATAATGTATAACCCTCTTACATGGAGCATTGGTAAAAATATTTTGATGGAGACGAGATTACTCATCAAAGTGGTATCTTGCAGGGTTGCCCTTTCCTCAGGGCACCACCAAGGGATCTGGCCTTTCTTAAAAATAGAAGTATCATTATCAGTGCTCCATCTACGAGGCAGCCCAGGAGGTTGTGCTCAAATGCACATTCCGTCCTCTCCCTGCCTGGCTGAGAACTCTTCCATTTCAGCACACTGGTAGCAGGTCATGGGATGAAACCTGAGCTCCCCTCTGTGGGGGCCAGGCCTGCATGACCCCCGCCCCCTAGTGCTCCAGCCCTGGCCCTGAAGTGGCTCCCCTCTGCGCTTCCTGAAGAAGTAGCATTGGAACCGAGGTCATCAGAAAAGTGTTAGTCACTGTCGTGTCCGACTCTTTGTGACCTCATGGACTGTAGCCCACCAGGCTTCTCTGTCCATGGGATTCTCCAGGCAAGAATACTGGGGTGGTGCCATTTCCTTCTCCAGGGGATCTTCCCAACCCAGAGATTGAACCCAGGTCTCCCACATTGCAGGCAGATTCTTTACCCTTTAATCTATCCAGGGAAGCTCAGTTCATCTACCCGAGGTCATCAGAACTTAATTCAAATGTAAGGGAAGGGGACTCTCCTGGTGGTCCATTGGTTAAGAATGGACCAAGGCAGAGGATGCAAGTTCGATCCCTGGTCAGGGAACTAAGATCCTACATGCCATGGAGCAATCGAGTGTTTGAGCCATAACTAGAGAATCCCCGTACTGAAACCGAAGATGCCACGTGACTCCACAAAGACCCTCCATGTGCCACGACTAAGACCTGATGCAGCCAAATAAATAGATACTCAAAACAAACAAACAAAGAAACAAAAAGATTGTAAAGGAAGGAAAGCGCATTTCAAGGAGAGGGAGCAGGTGAGCAAAAGCGCTGAAGCAGGAAGGGAATGGCTCAAAGCCGAAAGCACCATTTCCTCCCCTGGGCTCCCAGGAGGACCATACCCTGCACTCAGCTGGGCTCTCATTCCTACGTTCTGGCTGGTGGAACGGCTACAAAACCACGTGTCCAGGGTGATGCTCCCAGTCTCTTTTCCTCCACCAAGAGCACGTGTTGAAGATATAAGCAGCCTGGTTGCCTGAGTCACTGTGTGGAGGACACCACCCAGGAAGGCTACGAGCTCACATTTCACTTCTCACAAGGAAGAAATAAACTCTGTGTGAAGCCAATGAGGTTTGAGAACTTACTGTTATTGCAGCATAACCTCTCCCAGGCTGATTGATTCCATGAATGAATGCATGAAAATGGATTTCCAGAGGCTCTGGAGTCAGCAGCATGGATCCTGGGAGAAAAACTCAAAGCCTTTCTCTACATCTAAATGTCAGCTATGGCCAAAATAATGAGAATCCCCAGGGATTATTTAGAACAGTCAACTCCAAATAGGGTTTACTTTGCAAGAAATGTCCGTCTAGTCAAAGCTATGGTTTTTTCAGTAGTCATGTATGGATGTGAGAGTTGGACTGTAAAGAAAGCTGAGGGCCAAAGAATTGATGCTTTTGAACTATGGTGCTGGAGGAGACTCTTGAGAGTCCCTTGAACTGCGAGGAGATCCAACCAGTCCATCCTAAACGAAATCAGTCCTGGATGTTCATTGGAAGGACTGATGCTGAAGCTGAAACTCCAATACTTTGGCCTCCTGATGGGAAGAACTGATTCACTGGGAAAGACCTTGATGCTGGGAAAGATTGAGGGCAGGAGGAGAAGGGGACAACAGAAGATGAGATGGTCGGATGGCATCACTGACTCAATGGACATGAGTTTGAGCAAGCTCTGGGAGTTGGTGATGGACAGGGAGGCCTGGCATGCTGCAGTCCATGGGGTCACAAAGAGTCGGACATGACTGAACAACTGAACTGAACTGAACTGAACTGAGGGCTGGCGGAAGTAGGTAGTAAGCAAGGAAGTGGCAGTGTGTCGGGCATAAGGATCAACAAGGTCCTGAAACAACCAGAGAAACCTCCCTTTGTCCATTTATAGGATGGGACACAGAGGAGAGTCTCAGTGGGGAAAGGGGCCAGTAGCTTAAAACAGAATTGAAAGTTTGAAACCTAGTCTAGTCCAGAACCATCCAAGACTTGTGTGGTGGCTGTAAAATACATAACTAGATTTTGAAGATGCCATACCAAAAGAAATTGTGAACTATCTCATTAACAACACATACTGATGACACGCCATAAAAATATTTTGGATAGATGGAGTTAAATAAAATCTGTTATTAAAACACTTTACCTGCTTCTTTTTACTTCTTAAATGTGGTTACCAGGAAATTGCAAACTACATATGTGGCTCACATTTATGTTTCTATTGACTGGAGCTGGTGTAGTCCAACCATTAAATTTTGTAGATGGGAGATGTGAAGCATAGAGAAGTTAATGAACCTGCTCAAGGTCACATAGAGGCCTGTGCAGGCGTGGAGTTGTGAAGCTGAGCTGCCTCACAGGCTTATAGAGAAAATTCAATGGGGAGAAAATTCAACACAGAGGAAATTTGATGTCCCACTCAAATGGCAAAGAAAATGCCTTTGTGGGGGCATTTTGAGTGGCATTAGGAACAATGAAGGCTGATGGTTCTGCAGGCTTCTAACCCCGGTGAGGACCCCTGCCTGCTCCTTTCAGTGAGGAGCTTCTGCACAGACAGGAGAGTGGAGAGGTGGTCAAGGGGAGGGTCCCAAGCCTCTGGACAGAGAGAGCCTAGCTCACCCAGCCCCTTCCTCCCTCATATCTGAGGGTCGTGGAGACAGGTAGGAGCAGGAAGAGGCAGAAAGACTCAACTTCTGACTCCTCTCTGAGCCTCACCACCCAGGTCAGAAAACTAGAGCTCAGAGGACAATGCACCCATCACTGAAAGGGTTCAATGGGATCATGTCCATTACAGGTCAGGTGGGAAAACCCAACTCACACTTAACAGCAAAGCAGAGACCTTACTGGCTCCTGCAATGCAGAATCCCCAGGCTTGAATCCAGCTACAGGCACAGCTTGACCCAGAAGCTCTCAAGCTATCGATAGGGCCCACCTCTCCTTCCACCTCCCAACTCGGCACCCCCGTGCCTAGTGACTTCATGCTTCAGAAAATTCACCACGTGAAGGGACAAGGAGCAGCTCGAAGCCAAAGCCTCCCTCCCCAGCACCCAGTCCTCTCCACCAATGTCTGTCACTCAAAAAGTTACTGCAAAGCAGAGAATCAGTTTTAAATGATGCATAGATTCTTCTGGGGTGGGTGCTGAAATGTTTGGAAACTAGAAAGTTGCGCATGTGTGTGAATGCACTAACTGCCATTCCACTGAATACTTCAAAATGTGTGAATTTTGCCTCCACTTTTCAAGGCAAAATGACACGTATGTAACCACAACCATTTTACTTAAACTGAAAATGTCTAATGATGTATCTTTTTGATATGAGGCCTCTTCTTTGGTTATGGTTGGCATTAACTCCGATTGGCATTTCTGGGAGTGTTTATTGTGAAAACCAAACTCCGGGTGAATTTTCTAGTTTCTAGTTTAGATTTCTTATTAAGGGCAAAATTTTAAGACACATCTGAACATTCAGAGTACAGAATTCCATCTGGATTTCAGATTTCCTCCCAGCTCTTGTGCAGCACAATTTTAGTGCCTTACCTTTATTGAAGCTTCAAATGCTATAATTTCTTTCCCATAAAAGACACTCTCTTTTCTTGTTTGCATTTCATCATTTTTCAGTGACAAGTACTACTGGGATGATCAGGTGTGGGAGCCAGCACCTGTCACTGAAATGGTCAGTGACCCTTTCACGTAACTAATGGATGAGAAGAAAGGGCCACTATAGCTTTGCCCTTCTAATCAGATTAGAAAACCAATTCCATCTCCATGCATATGTTTCTAGAACCACTTCAGGTGTCAAAATTGTATCTGACAGCAATTGGTCAGAGAGCAATGCGGGATCTCGTCTAGCAACAGGAAGCTGCGCAGCTGGAGGAGGAGCTGGGATGGGAGGGGTCTGGGGAGGACCAGAAGAGGATGGATGACCAGCCTCCTGAGGCGGGGGCAGGGGCAAGAACTCACGGGGCACCTGGAGCCAGGTGTGTCCCGTCACCAAAATGGGAGCAAATGAGAGGGCTTAGAGGGCTGTGAGGTCTGTGGGAAGCTGTGGCCTTTAGGGACAGGCCTGGGGCGGCTGGGGGTCAGCAGGGCCGGCGAGAGAAGAAGAGAGAGTCTGAATACGAAGAGACGGAGTTGGCTGGCACCTCTGCACATGTGCCGTGATCCCTGACCGCAAAGACGCTCAGAAAGGAGTGCTGCTACTTCTTGTGCCTCCCACTTCTAGAAGACTGTCCTCCTCGAGCCAGTTCTAATCAGACTACCTGGGGAAGGGGGTCGTGTTAGCCGAGGCAACAGCAGAGCAACTTTCAGCACCCTGGGCAGAGGACTCGGCGGGAGCCCTGTGCTCACCGCACACCTGAACTTGCCCTTGAGAAGCTGACACAGACTCCATCCTGATCCTTGGCGTGAAGCTTCCTCCCGGCCCTGGGTTTATGTCTTTGTCCCGGACACTCTGAAAGGTCAAGGGAATATATTTTGGTGTTGGCCTGTTTTCGTCAGTTTTCTGGGCACGTGGTGGTCTCAGCGAGTGGCAACTTCTGAATTGTTTCTCTGACCCTTTCTCCCTCTGCCTTCTTTGTTATCTCTGTGTAGAGCTTCAATATTTGGATCTTTGCTTCCCGGGCTTCCCTCTGGTGTCACGAGCTCTTCTACTTTCTATTTCTATGTCTTATTTTGCTCTGCGTTCTTATGTTTGGGGGGCTTCTCAGGTGGCACCAGTGGTAGAGAACCTGCCTGCCAGTGCAGGAGACCTAAGAGACGTGGGTTCTTGGGTCGGAAAGATCCCCTGGAGAAGGAAACGGCAACCCACTCCAGTATTCTTGCCTGGAGAATCCCATAGAGAGAGGAGCCTGGTGGGCTGCAGTCCAGGGGCTTGTAAAGAATCGCACATGACTGAGCATGCTTATGTTTTTAATGAGAGGACTCAGGGAGAATTCATGCTTTTCCTGATAGTTTCAAAGACTGTTGTATAATCAGAGAAATATCAAAAAAAAAAAAAAAAAAAGAAAGAGGCTTTCAACTTTCAGAAGAAGATAAAACCAAAATAGAAGTGCAGGAATTAGTAGCATTCTAGAGAAAAAAATAAAACCAGAAAGAAGATCCTGCTGACAATTGCAAGAAAAAGTATTAAATACTTAATCATGAGCTTAGCAAACTGTGGGCATGGACTGTCCCAAGAAAACTGGAAGACTTTTCTGGGAGATGAAAAGGAAGATGTGAATGAGTGATGGGGCAATGACGAGCTTATTGCCCTGCTTTCTGTAAGACTGGATCTTGTTCAATTTCCAACTTGTCTACTGAGTGTCTCATTTCTGCTGTAATATCTTTATTTTCTATGAACTCTTTAGTTCTCGGAATGTCTTTGTTTTACCGCATCTGATTTTTATACAAGGACCCCTTATTCCCTGAGCATGTCAGCAAAAGTCAGTACGACCGTTTCTCATGACCACACTTGGCCTGTGACCACATACTTCCTTTTCTAGTCATTTGTCCAGTTAAAAACTGGAGGCGTGTGTCCACATAGAGACTCATACAGGAATGTCCATAGATGCTTGTTTGTAAACAGCCAAAAGCGGTCATCAACTGAAATATCCACCAGCCAGAGAACAGGCCAATCGAGCGTGTTATACCCAAACAGGGGGACACCATTCAGCCATAAAAAGAGTGAACACTTGTGACAAGGTCGGTGATGCTCAAAAGCACTGTAAGGAAAGCGCCCCAGGAGAGTGCATGCCACGTGGTCCACTTCCATGATCGTCTGGAGCAGGCAGAGCTCGCTGATGAGACAGAGGTCGGAGCAGGGGCTCCCTGGGCGGGAAGGGTGATGAGGGCTGGGACCAGGGACTAACGGTGGCACAGACAGGAGAGGGGTCGGTGCGACGGTTTGACACCTCAAGACATGTGAGTGTCACGTGGATGCATATGTTTGTCAAAGCTCGTCAAACTGTGTTGAGATCTGTTGCACTTCGCTGAATGTAAACGTCATAGAAAGAGGGAGGGAGAGGAGAAAGAAGGCTAAAAGGAAGGGGAGGGAGAGAGAGAGGAAAGAAGAGAGGGAGGGAGAGAAAGAAAGAGAAAGGGGAGAAGAAAGAAGAGGGAGGGAGAGGAAGAAAGAGAGAGAAAGATCTGATTGGAAGCACTGAGCCCTTGGGGAGCGTCAGCCGACTGCAGTCTTCAGGGACTATCTGGCGGGGACGTCTCCTCGGGGAGTATCCAGGGTCAGAGCATTGGATCTTCCCCCTTGGAAAGTTCAAGTCCACCGCAATGCTCTCTGACCTCCTGTCTGCTGGGATAGGGCCCAGTTGCCAGTTTTCCAGCAGCTTCTGGAAGGAGCAGGGCGAGAGGTCTTAATACTCATTGTGCCCCCTGCTTTCATGTGGTCCCCCATCCCCACATGTGCCAGAAAACCCCACTCCAGAGGCCTCGCTTTACCCTCACTGTGGTCTGAATGTTTGCCCCCCTGTAAAATTCTTATGTTGAAACCTTTGGAAGGCAGTTAGGTCGTGAAAGTGGGGTCCTCGTGAATGGAATTAATGCCCTTTTATAAAAGAGGCCTTAGAGAGCTCCCTCACCCATCCCATGACATGATATTCAGTGAGAAGTCAGCGGCCATGAATCGGAGAAAGGGCCCCCGTCAGGGCACGACCATGCTGACCCTTGATCTCGGACTTTCAGCCTCCAGGACAGAGAGTGATAGATGTCTGTGGTTTATAAGCCACCGGTCTGTGGTTTTGTTATAACCTCTTAAGCTAAGACAATCCCCTCTCGAAAATAAATCCCAGGTTTCCTTCTGGGCTGAGGACGGGCAATGACCCAGCCATGCCAGCAGAGGAGGGAGGCTGAGTGCTTTTGTTTCCAACAGCCCTCCTCTGCTCGCTTCCAGGGAGGTTTGGCGGCACCAGCTGCTGAGACCTTGGCTGCCTCTCAGCTTCCCACACTGCCCTCCGGCCTGCCCAGCGGGTCACCGCTCACCCACCAGTTTTCCAGCTGCCAGATCACTGCTCTGGTCTCCTCTCCTTCTCGCTCTGTACTTGAGAGTGATGCCTTTGGAGTGACTTCCCCATCATTTTAGCGAGATTAGAAGAAGAGGCAGCTGCCCATGTATGTGTCTAGGCCACCATCTCCAGAAGGCACAGCCCTTGCTCTGTTCTGCCATCAGTGATACAGTTCTTAACCTCATGGTTGCAACACGGCTGCTCCTGCTTTGGACACCGAATCTGCATTCCAGGCAGGAAGAAGGGTTTGTGCTGGCTGAGACCATCCCCTTTGGTGGGAAAGAGTGCCAGCAGGCTTCCTTTTACATCGCATGGTCTCTCTTAGCAGCAAGGGGGCCTGATAGCATCTATTTTTCGGTGGGCACATGCCCATTCCAGCAACAAAACAGCTTCTGTTTAAAGTGGAGCGTGAATATTTCCACATTCTGCTTGGGCCATGTGCCCATTCCTGAGTCAGTCACTGGACCTGGAGGGATGGGGCTCCTGACCCCTTCCTGGCCCAGGTGACATGCCAGCTCCCATAACAACACAGGGGACCAGGTGTCGGCACGGTATTATATGCAGGAGAGCTGATTCCCCAGAGGAAATTTGGGGTGGCCCCAGAGCCGGGGGCAGGCTTGCTGGTGGGCAGAGATATGTGTCAATCAGCGTCCAGAACGTGTAAGCTGCTCACAGAAGAGCTGAGTGAGATGCCCATGGAAGATGCTCACCACTCACCCGTCCCAGGCTGCTCCTTGCTCCCGACCTTGCCCTGACCCTCAGGGCTGCTGCCCTCGGCCCAGGGTGGGGGCTGGGAGGGAGGCCCCACGCTCAGCTGAGCCTCATGGAAACATGACCGTGGGCCTCTGGGCTGATGATCTCATCCCTTTCTGAAGGCGACATCAGTTCCTGAGTGTCGGGTACTAACGACACTAAATGCTAACAATAGTCAGCCCCGGTACCCGGCCTGATTGGAGACGCTAAAAATAGCAGCTCCTTCTGAAGCCGCATCAGGGGAGAAGGGCACAGAAATCAGGATTGCAAGGGGCTGGGGCAGGGGGTGGTGGAGGGATGCCAAGAAGGTCTGGACTGGACTGCAGAGCCTTGGGGATGGCACTGAGCATCCAGGAATGCTAGGTGTGCCCTGTGCCACCCCCTGCCCCCCAAGGATGCCACAGGCCCTGCTGGCCCCGCCAGCTCCTTCTCCTGGAGGTGTCTGCTTCCCGAACTTCGGCCTGCCCAGGGAGGGGGAGAAAGTGGCCGTGTCCTCTGAGATCCCAACACACAGCCAGGCCCAACACTCCCCGTGCCTCTCACCACCGCCCCGCACATTTATAGCTGAGACAGCAGTGTCCCTATCACTTCTCATGATGACCCTCAAAGCAGCGCAGGGCAGCCCAGAGGTTTGGCCCACAGCTCTAGAGCAAGCCTACCTGGGTTTGCGCCTTGCCTCTGCCCTGTACTGGCTGCTGACCTTCAGCAGGGGCCAGGTCCACTCTGGGCCTCAGTGTTCTCATCTGCAAAATGGGGGTGTGAATGGTCCCTGCCTTATTATCTTCATTACCATGAAGGCGGAGTGAAGTAATTCCCCTCCAAGAGCTACGGAAACGACCAGCTCCCACTGTTAGCATTCATATCCCAGGCTCAGAGCCGCAGCGCAGTTAAGCATGGCGCCCAGACTTGGACACTTTCCCGTGGCCCAAGTGCAGGGTCTGCAGTGGGAGGCCATCCTGGCAGGAAGACACAAGGGACGCTGGGCAGGAGTCCCCAGACAAGGACTTGAGCCCTGAAGCCCCTGGTCCAGGGATCAATGCCTGCAGTGCCCCCGGCGTCAGGACCCCCTCCCACCCCTGACCCAACTCGGCACCCCAACCCCCTCCCCGGGTCAGAGGTCTGCACATTAGCAAAGGGCACAGGCTGTCACCGGGTGCAGCAGTCCAGGGACGTGGCCCGGCTGGGAAGCTCGCTGGTGCGCCAAGTCAGGACTGGACACGGTGTCTCCATGAGGGGGCCAAGTGACAAAAATGTGCCCCCTGGGGGCCAAGCACTCAGTGTCCCCGGGGCGGGGCTGGAAGTGGGTGCACGGGGGCCTTGTGGGTTTCTTCTAGCCTGCCCCATGCTTACATCCCTGGGCCTGGCACCCAGGCCTGGCCCACAGCTGCCACTCCGTGAATGCCTGAACAATCAAATGCCAACCACGAGTGGGACAGGGACCTGGGCTTCCCCTCACCCTCACGTCCTACCCTCTCCATACCCGCGGAGCAGACAGTCCCATCACTCCTTGCTTAGAACCCAGGAATCTATCACTTTGCTTGGTCAAAGGCACTTTGACCAGTCCAGGGGGAGCCAGCCCTGTGCTGTTGCAGATTATGGGCCCAGGTCAGCTCATCAAAGGAGAAGGGGCTTATTACAGGGTGTCAGCAGCTGACCCACTTCTGGGAACCCACCTGGGTCCCAGCCGTGGCCAGAGCACACTCACTACCCGAGCACTTTGGCGCTGAGTCCACCCTCGTCACAGCTGGCCCCACTGAGGCCCATGATGCCAGGCCCGGCCACAGAGCAACTTCTTTTTTGAAGCAAAATCCTGAGGTCCTTGCAGGCCTTCCTCATCCCCCTCGGCTGGGAGGATGCAAGGTCAGCCAACGGGAGCCACGTTTCTTGATCAGCCTAGTTTTTAAAAATTGATATAATCTAGGTATTCCACATGGTGCTGTGTTCAACATAGACATTTTATATAATTCATATGTTATTATTGTTCATTCACTCGGTCATGTCCGACTCTTTGCGACCCCATGGACTGCAGCACGCCAAGCTTCCCTGTCCTTCACTGTCTCCTGGAGTTTTCTCAGATTCATGTCCATTGAGTCGGTGATGCCTTCCAACCATCTGAGCCTCTGTTGCCACGTAGCTGTGGGAAGGCTGATTTCTGGAAATTCCCTAGTAAGAATGCTAGTGCCTGCCGACAGCCTGCTGGGTGATAGGGAAGCCCCACGCTATTGGGTTCAGAGTCACAAGCTGAATGAGACACTGTCCCCACCCTTAGGGCATTCCCATTAGCGAGCCTGGGGCCTTCCAATGACAGGAAACAGAATCATTATCCTGACAACCAGAAAATAGAGGGAAGAAGCCAGCACTTACCCTGCCCTTCCCACAGGGAGGCACCACCTGTGACCAAATACGGCATGAAGTGGAGCCTCTCTCTGTGGACTTGTTTCAGATCAGAAATGAAGACGGCCTCATAGAACCAGACCATCGCCATCTGCAGCCCAAAGGAATCAGCGCCCTGAACGTGACAGCTGCCAACGTGATGCCAGGGCCTCCTGATGGGAGACCACGATTCCTGGCCCGAGTGAGCCAGACCCCAGGACAGAGGCGCACGGGGACCGCACCGGAACACCGCAGTCAGAGGGCGGGCTGCTGACGGTGGGGAAGGCCGCGGCCTCCACTCTTTGCCAGACTCATTAGGGAAAAGAGATGAACAGAGGCATCTAAATCGAAAGAAACTGAAGGACACAAGAAGTTGTAGAGGATGCTTGACTTCTTTGTGGATGATGAAACCACGAAGAAGGGCATGAAAGTGTTGGCGGCGGGAGTCAGAACAGAGGTTACTTTGGGAAAGAAAGGGGCTGTGATGGGTCCACGGGTGGCTGGCAGCGTGACCATTCTAGACCTGGGAGGCGGTTGCAGTTGCTGTATGCGGTTTTCTACGTGTATATGAAGCCGCTTCAGTCGTGTCCAACTCTTCGCAACCCAGTGGACTGTAGCCCGCCAGGCTCCTCTGTCATGGGATTCTCCAGGCAAGATTGTCATTCCTCCTCCAGGGGATCTTCCCAGCCCAGGGATCGAACCTGAGTCCCTTATGTCTCCTGCATTGACAGGTGGGTTCTTTACCACTAGCGCCACCTGGGAAGGCCACGGTTCTCTGTATCAGTGTTCATTTTACACTCAAAAGGCTTCATAAAGAAACTTCAGGGACTGCCCTGGAGGCTCGGTGGTTAAGACTCCATGTTCCCAGCGGAAGGGGTATGGGTTTGATCCTTGGTCAGGGAACTAAAATCCCACATGCCACGGGGCATGCCTCCCCCAAACAAAAAAACTTCAACAGAAAGTGCAAGATAAACTCCAGGAGGCTGGCCTGGGGCTGGGGCTGGGAAGTTCCTTGAGGAGCCCAGGGGCCCAGTGGACCCCAGGTTCCAGCAGAGGCAGCAGGGCTGAGGCCAAGGAGGCTGTGCCACTCCCTGAAAATCAGTACCCAGCTATCTCCGGCCTCCCCCATCCCACCCAGCTCACAGGGTTCCAGTGACCCTGCGCCAGGCAGCCTCTCCAGCGTGTCTATGGCCACCCCATGCCCACAGTTACCCCTCTAGCCCTAAACGCACCCTACATTCCCCTCCTCCAGGCTTTGGCTAAAATTGCCCCTGGTCGTCCCCTTCTGCCTGCCTGTTGCCTCCTCCAGGAAGTCCTCCCTGATGACTTCTGCCCCAGTGGAGTGACCCTTCTTCTCTCTCTGTGTGACGACCATCAGTGTGGGCACCCACTGCCCCCACCAGCCTGCGATGTGCACAAGGCCAGCCTGGCTCACAGCCGTGTCCCCAGTGTCCAGAACCAGGGATCAAGCCCAGTGGCGTGACTCCTGGCTCCTTCCTCCATCAGCACCGTAGAGCTCCCGGGAGCCACCACAGCATGAGACAGGCAGGCCAGCGTGGAGAGGTGCTGCAAATCCACACCCACGGCCGCCGGGCCACTCCCAGGAGAGAAACAGCAGAGCCAGATAGATCCGCTCTGAAAAGGCAACGTCACAAACAAGAGCAGCTTCGTTGCCACCCGTCGCAGATGCCACAGCAGACAGTCCAGGGGGAGCCAGCCCTGTGCTGAGACGTGAGCTTTGGAATCAGATTAAGACTTTGCTGCCAAAGATGACGATGCTCGCGCTCCTCAGCCCACCTGGCTCAGAATGGGAACCCCAGGCTGGGGATTAGTGAGAGACCTCGCATCACACCCAAGCTGCCCGGGGTCGTGCTCGGAGCCCCAAGCTGGGAGGGCACACAGAGCAACGTAAAGCACGTGGGCCTTGGAGGGCCGGGCTTGGAGGTCCCAGCCCCAGGTTTGAAACAGGACAGAAGACTGTATTTATCATATGGAGAAAAGGGAACCCTCCTACACAGTTGGTGGGAATATAAATTGGTGCAGTCACTATGGAGTACGGCACGGCACGGTGGTGCCTTAAAAAAACTGAAAATAGAACTACCAGATGAGCCAGCAATCCCTAGTGGGATATATATATATATATCTCCCTCCTGGGCATATATTCAGACAAAACTATAATTCGAAAAGATACATGCACTCCTATGTTCGTAACGGCACTGTTCACGGCAGCCAAGAGAGAGAAGCCTCCTAAGTGTCCATCAGCAGATGAATGGCTAAAGAAGATGTTGTGCAGATGAACAATGGAATATTACTCAGCCATAAAAAAGGAAATAATGCCACGCGCAGCAACATGGATAGACTTAGGGATTCTCATACTAAGTGAAGTAAGTCAGACAGAGAAAAACTAATCCGATATTGCTTATATGAAGACCCTACAATCAATGATACAAATGAACTTACTTACGAAACAGAAACAGACTCACAGACACAGAGAACAAATATATGGTTACCAAAGGGAGAGAAGACCACTGAGGGGTAAGTTAGAAGTTTGGGATTAACAGATACACACTACTATATATAAAGAATATAAATAACAATGCCCTCGTGTATAGCATAGAGAACTATACTGAATACCTGGTAATAACCTGTAACGGAAAACAATCTGGGAAAGAACATCCTGAAGCACTTTGCTCTATACCTGAACCATCATAAGTCAGCTACACTTCAATTTTTAAATTAATCCATTAATTATTCAAAATCTGTACTTATTGTCACAATAATGCTGCATAACGAACTCCCGAAAACTCGGAGGCTTCAAATATGAGTCCATTTGGCTCACAGGTCAGCATTTCAGGCCAGGCTCTGCTGTGAGGTTCTTCTGCTGTTGGCCAGGCCCACCCACGTGGTGGTCGGCCAGCTCGTGGCTGAGCTGGGTGTGTTCCCATGACAACAGCAGGGATGCAGGATGTGGAGAGTACACACCTCTCGGGACCTGGGCTCAGCACAGGCACACAGCCACGTCTGCACCATTCTGGCGGCCCGAGGATGAGGGTGGGGGCTTCCAGACCCCAGGGCTGACCCTGTCTTCTTGCAGTGCTCTGCGTCTCCATCTCCCTGGAGCCTTGGCAGTGGCCACGACAACCCAGCCCCCGGGGGCGACATCTGCCAAGAGCAAGGGGCCCACTTCGTTAGTTCCCAGGGCCACTGGCCATGCCCGTGTTGTGCCAACAAAGTGGGAAGAAAGCTACTGAGGTGGCAGCAACAAGCTCTGGCCTGGTCTGTCGTCTTTCTCATGCCCTGGGTGAGGCTACTTGTCCTGCTCGACCCTCCCAGCCCCACCGCCTCCCACTCTGTGACGCCCTAGACCGGAGAGATGCCTGCGGGTTCCCCTTTTGCTCTCCCCACACTGAGGGAGGCAAGGCCTGCAGAAAACATTGACGTTCAGAAAGGCACAAGGATCTCCCCTGGCACATGGCTGTAAATGAAATGTAGGACTGAAACCCAGCCCCCCCACCTGCCTCCTCCTGCTGCCTGGGAGACTGTGTGTGCACAGAAGGCTCTGAATCAGGCCAGGGTCGAAGCCGCAGGCCCCTGCCGGACGTCCAGTAAAGGGGCCACTCCAAAGGGTTCAGGCTGAGGACAGCAGGCGCCCTCCTCCGAGGCCAACGAGGTCTCAGCCCCTCGTGACAACCACCTCCAGCTTTCTGCACTTGTTCCTCTAAACAGCAGCCCCCAGATCCCTTTGGGGGTCTTTGGAGTGATGTAGTCACTCCCCAGTGACACTCCCCAGTCCTGCATGTCTCTGTACTTGGCCCATCTTGGTTGGTGCCCAGAACACAGTTTGACAGAATTTGGGGTGGTATGGTGACGTAGCTGGGTGTTCCCACGCGGGACTCCGGGAAGGCTGTTTTGTTGCTGAGATTCTGGGAGCCATTTGTGCACCACCAGTTTTGCCAGCCCTGTGGGGTGGGGAGGGCGGCGGGGAGCAGAATGGCAGAGAAAATGATGCCACCACAGGATGAGACCCCAGGTCAACGACTCCCAGTGGAGGGCAAGGGTCATATCTCTAGGCTCTGCCATCTCCCCAGTGGTACACATCATGGGATGCGTTGTCACGGTGATGGGATGGGCATGGAGGAGATGAGAATCACAAGTGGAAGAAGGCAGATTTCCCGCTTGGGGCTGGGGTGGAGACACGCCTCTGCTCCCCCTGGTCCACAGTGCCTACCCACCCTCCAGCCCAGGAGACCCGGGCCAGGCCCTGACACAGTGGCTAAGCGCCCCTCTCTCCCCTAACATCCCCGGTCCCAGCACAGGCCCCAGGGATCTCAAAACACCGACTCGGCAATTTGCCGGAGCATGTATCCAACTAATAAGTGGGTGATTGGATCCATTGTTCAAAAAGTTATCTTTAGACAAGGCATTTATCAGGTTTAATTAATGTGTCAAGGACTCCAGTGCAAGAGATTGCTCCAAATACAGTCCTGATGATACTAATTTTTCTACATTAATGTCAACTTGGCACCCAGCACTGAGTAGGAAATAGTCAGTGCTACCATCTCCCAAAAAAGAGAGACGATTTCCCTTCTTAAACCAATTAAACATGTTGTGGACACCTGAGTGGTGGGAAGGAGGCTGAAAGCCCGCAGACAGGGGGCAGCTGCCTCTCCCTGGCTGAGAAGTCAGGTGTACCTCTGCAGGCCTCCAGCGCTGTGCCTGGCGGGACACGGCCCTCCTTGAACAGAGTCCTCACGTTGGCTTGGTTGGCTTCTTGGATTTTGCAGAAGTAGCAGCTGGGATTCAGGGGGGTGCGCCGTGACTGGTCTGGGCTGCACAGGTTAGATGACTCTTGGTGTCAAGACCCTCCAGCTCACCCGACCTCTGGGCACGTGTGTACAGTCAGCCAGGAAATACTCACCGACCACGTACTGAACCAGAGCTGCCTGCTGGGTGGTGAGCCTCCAGCAGCCAGCAAAGCAGATAGGGCCACCTTCTCAGGGAGCCAACATTTTCCTGGGGGATTCAGACAAGCTGGGAGGGGTGGAGGAGGAGGAAAGAAATTGTTTTCTGCTCATTTGTTTTTGGCCGTGCTGGGTCTTTATCGCGGCAAGGTCTTTTCCCTGGCTCTGGCAAGTGGCGGCTACTCCCTCGTTGCAGCGGTCCAGCTTCTCTTTGCGGTGGCTTCTCTTGTGGAACACCGGCTCTAGGCTCACGGGCTCAGTAGCTGTGGCACACAGGCTTAGTTGCAAGTGGGATCTTCCAGGACCGGGGTTCAAGCCAGCGTCCCCTGCCTTGGCAGGCGGGCTCCTAACCCCTGGACCGCCACAGGAGTCCCTGCATCAGTGCTTCTTGAAACTCCAAAGCACCCGCTGTTCGAGGAGCAGATGGTTCAAGTTGGCAGGGACACAGAGAGGAGGGCACACATGGCCCCTGCCCCGAAAAGGGGTCCTGGCATGAATTCTAACTCCCAGCAGAGGAGTTAAAGATAATACTGACTCCCCTTCGCACGTTTGGCTGGCACTCTACAGTTTATAAGCCCATGAGGCACTGACACAGAGCCTGCCAGGGTGCTCAAGGGAGCAGGGTGCTCGGGTGGAAAGCGGTTTGGACAGGGGTACTTGAAATGTGTTAGATTAGGTTTCAAACCCCGGCTGGTCTTTGAGACGGTCGCTTTACTTGTCTGAGCCCTGTTTCCTCATGAGAAAAACAGGTCTATGTAAATGATAGCTCCTGAAGTTGCGCAGTGCACAACCTGCAGAGCTGTACACGGCAGCCCTTCCAATCCTCTCTTTAGCAATCCCAGCCAGCTTTCCAGGTCACAGCAGCCATCCGTTCCCACGTGGGCTCTGTGGTTCATTACTTGGGTGTGTGTGGAAAAGGGGGCTTTGTGGTTAAGTGCAGTCAGGGGCTGCTGGGTTTCTGCAGGGATGCCCACATTAGGTAGGTGGGCCACGGGTCCTGGGAGACCCCAGACCCTGGTCTTCAGAAGCAGACCCTGGGGCAAGCTGTGAGGGCCTTTGCACTGGCTCTTGTCCCTGCCTAGGACACCACTGCCCCAGATGTCTCTTGCTGGCCACTCCTCATCTGAGCCTCCGCCCAAATGTCATCTCCTCGTAAGGTCTTCCCTGTGCAGCCCTTCTCAAGGGGACCCTCACCCCCTCCCGTCTCTATTGACCAGGGGTGATGACAGAGAGGAAATCAGAATCCGGGATTCCTGGTGCGTGGCCAGTTTCCGGAGGGTGCCTAGAGGAGGTGAGGGTCCCCTTGCCTTTCTAGCAAGTTCCCAGCTGATACTGGCTCGGCCCCAGGAACTGCACCGTGAGAACTGCTGGAGTGACAAGAAGAGCATTACTGCTCTAGCCCACGGGGTGTGGTGATTCTGTTGCTGCTGTTTTTGCGACCGCATGGACTGCAACCCACCAGGCTCCTCTGTCCTTGGGATTTCCCAGGCAAGGATGCTGAAGTGGGTTGTCATTTCCTCCTCCAGGGGATCTTCCCGACCCAGGGATCAAATCCGCATCCCCCACTTGGCAGGCAGATTCTTTACCCCTGAACCACTAGGGAAGCCCCTTAGATATGGCTGCTGTTGTAGCTGTTCTGTTGCTAAGTCGTGTCCAGCTCTTTGCGACCTCATGGACCATAACATGCCAGCCTCTTCTGTCCTCCGCCTGATACTAGCTGGGCTGAGGAACCCCCACTTTGAGAACCACTGGAGCAACGAGAAGACCACTGCTGGTCTAGCAGATGGGGTGTGGTGATTGGCGTTTTCCTAGTATTATTATTGTGAAGCACAGAGGAATAGCACTTTACAGTTTGCAAGATACTTGCACATCTCACCTCTGAGCGGTCCTGCTATTCTGACGCATTTCACAGTGGCCCAGGGACATTCAACCGCTTGCTGGTTGAGTCATTAGAAAGGACTGAACCCAGACCACCTACCTGTTCCCATTCATCTTAAACCCACTCTTCCTTCAGCCTTCATACCCGTTCCTCCAGAGGATGAGCCACTTTTACGGAGCACCTACTAAGCGCCAGGCATCCACTCAGACATCACACACACTGTCCTCGTGACCCTGCACCTGATGCCCGGGGGGCTCACTTTACCCCCTTTCACAGAAGAGGAAGCTGAGCCTGGCCATGCCCCCGGCTCTTCAGGGGCCAGAGTCAAGATTCGCACCCAAAGCATTGGGCCAGAAGCCTGGAGGCTCCAGGCGGGCTGCACCGCAGATCTCTGTGGGAGCTGCCAGGCCCTTGTGGGGAGATAGGAGGGACCTCGAGGGTAACTGGGTTTCCACAGCCCTGCGCACTGTCATGGCCAAGGGCTGGGGCCAGACGCGTCTTCTGCATCCCGAGGCTTCATTCTGGGTCCTTTTGAAACCTACTCTTCACCCATCTCGCTTTTCCATTTGTAGCTTTCTCCTCTTGGGTCCTCAAGTTAATTATTCCCAGACAGAAAATTACTTCTAACCCCAGAAACAGGTAATTTCAGGTGGCAGAGCTCATTATCAGCCCTGCACACACGTCTGCTCCAGCCTGGAAGCACAATTAAGGGAAAGGCTGGCACAGACGTCAGCGCCTGGCCGGCTCCCAGCAGCAGCTGAGCCCCGACAGTCAGCCGCCCAGGGACCGTGAGCCCAGCTCCCAGGAGCTTCGCCTGGGTGAGGTGGGGAGCAGTCTCTGGGACCCACACCTGACCAAGGTCCCTGAGGGATTGAAAAGGGTCCCCCTCCCAAATTCATGTCCCTCCAGAATCTCAGAATGTGAACTTGTTTAGAAATAAGATCTTTGCAGATGTAATTAGTTACAGATCTGGAGGTGAAATCCTGGATTTAGGACAGGTTGTTAACCTCATGACTGGTGTTCTCGTAAGAAGAGATGGAGACCCAGGCACACAGGGGAGGGGCCAGGTGAAGACAGAGGCGGAGACTTGAGGGATGTGGCCAAGAGTCACGGGACACTTGGGGCCACCAGGAGCTGGAGAGGTCAGCAAGGACCCTCCCCCAGAACGTGCAGGGGGTGCACAGCCCTGCTGACCCATTGATTCCAGGCTTCTGGCCTCCAGAACTCAGAAAATGAATTTCTCTTGCTTTTATTTATTTATTTTTTTACTGAAGGATAATTGCATTACAGAATTTTGGTGTGTTCTGTCAAACCTCAACATGAATCAGGCATAGGTATGGAAAGAGTAACATGTAAACTTACATTACCACAGGAAAAACAGATAGCCAATGGGAATTTGCTGTATGGCTCGGGGATATATTTCTTTTAAGTCATACAGTGTGTCGTGATTTGTGATAGTGGCCACAAGAAATTAATATGGTCACAGGTGGACAACAGGAGGCATGTGGTGTGCAGGCAACTGTGTTCGAGGAGCAAGGAGACTTCTGGTTTTGCTTGACCAGAGGGCTGGACCCTGGAGTCTGGGCTGGAGGTGGATGTTGGGGTTCAGGAGCAGAGAGTGGATGGGAGAGGAAGGAGGCGGGCAGAGAAGCCTGCTGGGGGCTTCCCGTGAAGCAGTCCCTGACCGCCACACCAGGCCTCCGAGGACGGCACCCCTCACATGCCTCTTCCCACCCATCACGATGCTGGAGATGCCTTGTCCACCTCCTGTGCGGCCCACTAGATGAGCCCCACGCACAGGGCAGCCCTGGGCCAACTCTGTCCACACAGCACAGGCCCAGGGTGGGCCTCGGCGGACACACAGAGCTTCACCGCTGATGGAGACGAGTCAGACCCTGAGCGGAGCTTCCGTTTCCTTGCCCTCCCCACTTATCAGTGAAGCAGGAGGCAGAGAACGGCCACAGGGGGAGGTTTGCTGTTGCATCTTGGAAATAAACAAGGGCGGGGCTCTTCTGTATCAGCAGAGGCCAGGACCAACATTGCTGGGTTTTTCCAATAATGACATACCCAGTAATAACAGGAAATTGGTGTTAATGGCTCCTTTTCTCCCTTCCCAGATCCCAAGCAAGCTGGAAGGAACTCACTCATCTCTAGTCAAGCAAAATAGGGAAACTGAGGCTCCAGGAAGGCAGGAAACCCACCAAAAGCACTCAAGGAATCAGCGCACAGACAGGGACTTGCACCTCTGAGTTCAGGGATTGAACCCGAGTCTCCTGCGGCTCCTATGTTGCAAGTGGATTCTTCACCGCTGAGCCACCAGGGAAGCCCCAAGAATACTGGAGTTGCTAAGTCGTGTCCGACTCTTTCACAACCCCATGGACTGCAACCCTTTGGGCTCCTCTGTCCATGGGATTCTCCAGACAAGAATACTGGAGTAGGTTGCCATTTCCCGACTCAAGGATCGAACCCACGTCTCTTGCATCTCCTGCATAGGCAGGCAGATTCTTTACCGTTAGGGCCACCTGGAAGCCCCCTGAGTTCAGGACTGGGGCCCTTTTGTCACACATGGTACAGGAGGGATGATGGGGCAAGAGGCTTTGGAGTTTCATGATTCCTAGAGAACCTTGAAAAGTTAATCTCCCGAGCAGCTCTGTAGGGTCCTAGTTTAAGTGGTTCTTCTAAGAGGGCAAAACAAAGACATGCAGGATTTCACAGGCTCCAAGCATCACTAGTCCTCTCTCTTACATCTCTCTGTGGTAGCCTTGGTCAAAGCCACCAGCAGCACCTTCTTCTCTTCTTTCTGCCTAGAATGTGGATGTGATGTCTGGGTGCAGGCTAAAATCCTTGCTGACCCAAAGAAGATGGAGATGGGGGCAGGGTGAATTTGGAGGGAAGAGGCTGTAGCCTGGATATGCAGGGACTGTGGCTCCCAGCACTTCTAAGAGCCTGGGTAGCAAGCCAGGAGGCTGCCTGGAGGAGGGGGCTTTGGATTCAGACTCATGTTGAGCAAACACTAGCCCCTGAACACAGATTTCCAGCCCTTCTGCTGCCTGGCTGAGGTGTGGGCGGGGAGGTACCTCAGCGTCTTGAAAGAAACCCAGACTCAGTCTCAACGGCACTCCTCCCCCTCCCAGATGTGGCCTCAGGGAGGCCCTGGCCCCTCTCTGAGACCCACTTCCTCTTCTGCCAGGTAGGGGTCATGGACCTCCTCAGGGGCTGCTCTAAGGGCCATGGGGCCAGGGAGGGGAGACCTGGCACCTGGTCATGGAGCAGTGGGCCTTCGCAGAGTCTTGGGTCCCCGCCCAGGACGGAAGGCTTCATGGCTCACCCCTGTGACCGCTGAGTGAAAGTGCCTGTCATCACTGCCCTCCTGCAGGTGGGGAGACGGAGGCTCAGACAGGCCAAGCAATTGGCTCAAAGCCACACAGATAATGAGCGGACATTCAGCACTGGTGCAGACATTCAACCCCATCCCGAGGGAGAAAACAGCCGGGTTTTCAGCCAGGACGGCATCACCTCTGCTCTGCCCCGGGAGAGGAACTGCGAGCAGATTCTCACCGTGGACCGGAGGAGAAAGGGGCTGGCCTCAGCAGAGAGAGGAGCCAGTCACAGGGACATCCCAGAATCACCCACGGGGCGTGTGTGTCGTCCCAAACACTGTGATGTGAGTTTCAGAGAAAAACAAATGAGAAATATGAAAAGAGAAACTGGAGGTAAATATACCAATTTCCAGAACAAATAGGTGATCAGGACCGAGTCATCCAAGCATAAGCAAGATGAAAAGATGTCATTGCAACCGTGCAAACACACGGCATCTGAAAGAGAAAGGACTTGGGGGGGGGGGGCACACGTGTGTGCAGGAGACAGACCCACAGCCCAAGACCCAGATCGGCCAAGACCCAGACTGCATCAGACAACTAGCCGAGGACACGAATTCCACAAAACTAAAACCTGTAGAGAGGATTGTAAGACAACAGCGTGAGATGGAAGGGAGATGTCAGACCTGAGGAAAGACATTAAGGACAAAACATGCTTGTGGATGTAATAGATGAGAGGCAGCAAAGAGCCTCACCTCTGTCCTAACTTGGCTCCAACGTCCTCTTCTCACCCAGACCACGCTGACCACCCTCACCCATCCCTGCTTTGCTTTCTTCACAGCCCTTAGCCACTTCTCACATACCCTCCAATCGACTTATTTGGCAACTCACCTCTCTACCCCCACAGTTTCCAAGTGGGAGACTTTTATCTGTCTCGCTGTTTCCCCAACACCAAGAAAGATGCTGGGCAAATGGCAAGCCGTCAATAAATGTGTGACGAGTGAATGAACGGACGGAACAGATACTGATGAAAATGGAATTAATGATTCAGAGGAAAACCTTGAGATAACCCCAATGGTTCCAGCTGGAAAAGACATAAAGAGATAAAAAGAGAGCTAGAGAAAAGTGCGTGGGTGCAGAACTGAGTGCAACTCAAGGATCATTGGTGGCCCTGATTTAGAGCCCTAGTAATGGCTACAAATCGTGTAAAGATGGTATGAGAATCCTGGAAATAAAGGAATCGGTGGATCCAAGATTCAAAACAGCATGTCACGCTTCAGAAAGGCTGCTACAGAGTGCTCCACACATATTTCTTAGTAAAGTTATGAATTTCAAAGAAACAGACTCCTTCAAGCATTTAGGATGAAAAAAAAAATTGTTTATGAGCAGGAAAAGAGCTGCCTGCGCAAGGCTTCTGCAGCGAGCATCCACTTGATAAGACCGTGAAGCACCAGGTCTTCAAGGGAAAAAGGTGAGACTTGAGCAAATGACTCACACCTAGGATGCGGTTTGTAAGGCTTTTAAGGACGAAAGAACCTCAGGAACACACATGTGAGCCCTTCTGGGGGAGAAAGTAAATAAACAATTTATGATAAAATCTGGGCAACCGAAGAACCGGTGAACCTCCAATCAATTTAAGCATGCACTTGAGGGTAAGCAATTATAGGGATTAGGCGTACAGAAAAGAAGGTGAATGTCATAAACCGTCCTAAGAAATAAGGCTCTAAGTGTAAAAATCACGAGCTGAAAGGAGAGGAGATCGTGAGAGAGGTGTGGGTGCTGATTTCATCTTTCCCAGCAGGGAACTAAGAACCTGTCTGAAATGGGCACAAGGAGGTTAATACCTATAATCATCTTTTAATACCTATAATCATTTTAATTTTTTTTACTGTTTTTCAGCAACTCTTTTTTTCATTAAAGTGATCTTTTAGAAAACAGTTTATTTGAAGTTTAATAATTTCTTCATTTCTTCTTAATTTACCTGAACATAAAAAATAAAAGATAATATTTTTCACTAAAAATCTTGTGTAGTTATAAAATATTTTCTTTAAAAAAAAATTTGTTTTTGGCTGCCCTGGGTCTTCACTGAGACACGTAGACTTCTCTTGTTGCCGAGCAGGCCTCTGACTGTTGCCCCACAGCCTGAGGGATCTTAGTTCCCTGACCAGGGATCGAAACACCCCTGCAACGGAACGTGGAGTCTTAACCACTGGACCACCGGGGAAGTCCCAGCTAATATTGTCTTAAAGTCTATTTCTGTCTTCCTTTATTTGGCTAGAATGATGTTCACTTAATATAGAGTAAAAAAAAAAACCATGCGCGGTGCTGACTCCTAGACAGTAGGGTGTGGGTGCTTTGTACACCGTCAGCGGAGTTTGGGGTGCCTTATTTGTCCTCTTTGATGAGGGTGGTGGTAACTCAGGCTGCACATCCCAGATCACCCCCTCAGGATCTCGTTTCCCCATCTCCTTGACCCTGGGTGTGCTTACATGCGTGCTCTGGCCCATGGGATGTGAGCAAGTGAGTGATGTCACTCCAGAGAGAGGCTCTAAAGTCACTGATATTTCGGGGCTGTTTGTTACTGCAGCATAACCTAGGTTGTTCTGACTGATACAATATGGATGTGCCATTTTATAAAAACAACAGAATGATTTTTTCAATGAGAAGGAAGGGAGGGAGGAAGAAAAGACGGAAGGAGAAAAGAAAAGAAAAAGGGATGGGGAGGGAGGGAGGAGAGATAGGAGAGGGAAAAGAGAGTTCAAGCTGAATATACCAGAGGGCTAACGTGATTGATGCTACGGGGCGGAAACCTGTACATTCTTTGAAACTTTCACCAGTGACAGTGGAAGAGGAAAACACCATCTCAGACCATCAGATGGGGACTGTGGGTGTGGGGTCAAGGCCACAGGAGACCCAGACTGCGACCCTTGGAGCAGAGAAATGCCCGATGGTGCAATTCCCTAGCTCAGCTTGGTCGTTCGATCATGCCCAATTCTTTGTAACTCCGCTGTTACACTGTAGTCCGCCAGGCTCCTCTGTCCATGGAATTCTCCAGGGAAGAACACTGGATCGGGTTGCCATTTCCTCTGAGGCTTTGGGGAAATCCAGGGCTGGAAGCAGATGGGAACCTCATTTGGGTCAATACAGGTGGAGAGACAGGAGGAGACTTCAGGGATGGGTCCAGGAGAAGCCCCTCCGTGCCCGGGTTCTGGGTGAGAGGGGACCAGGTAAAGTGCCAGGAAATCACCGGGAAGTAGGGAGCCCCCAAAGGCAAAGCAAGAGAGGGAGCCCAGGACAGCTGGAACCCCGGCCAGCCCTTCTCCTCCTGCTTCTGCTCAACACCAGGGGCAGATAAGTGTGCTCAGTCATGTCTGACTCTTTGTGACCTCCTAAACGGTAGCCCTCCACGCTCCACTGTCCATGGGATTCTCCAGGCCAGAATACTGGAGTCGGTTGCCATTTCCTCCTCCAGGAGATCTTCCCGACCTAGAGATGCTACCCAAGTCTCTTGCATCTCCTGCACTGACTGGCAGATTCTTTACTACTAGCGCCACCTGGGAAGCCAGGGGCAGGAGGGCAGTAATACCGTATACCCAGAGGAGAGATGAGGAAACTAAGGTTCTGAGAGAAGTGTGATTTCCCCCAACGTCACATGGCTGCGACGGACAAAGCAGGGACCCGGACCCAGGCAGGGGGCTTTTGTTCCATAGGGAGGCGGGGAAGTCCCTAAGGGTGGGAAGGGCCCAGGGGCCCAGGGGTGAACTGCCGACGAAGGGCCCTGGCTGGGGAGGGGCGCCCTCCTCTTTGGCGACAGGTAGGCAGAGGCCATCTGTGAGTGGGGTGCCCTCACCAGCACCCTCAACCAAGGGCTCTGTAATGCTGCTTGCCCCCTGAGAGGTCTCCTAGCTTCACAGCTTGAGGAGGATCCTGCAGGTGGTAGGTCTGGGTTCCCGGCCGGCTGACCAGCTGCTACGCCTAAAGCAAGTCGCCCACCCTGAGTGGCCGTGTCCCGGTCCTGGAAGGACTTGAGTCCTCACAGCTCGCTCTGCGTCCTTCTGGAAGGCCAGAGGAGCTGACCACCACGGATCGGACTTATTCATCCCCAAAGCCAGAAGCAGCGCCAGGCAGGCTCCACCCAGCCACCGTCCTCCACCCCCCTTCCCGGGACACTGAGGCCTCCCCAGGCAACAGCCTCCCAAGCTGTTACTACAATGCGTTGAAGCTACTTTTTTTTTTTGCCAGCAACTCCAGAGCTAAAAATATCAAGGCAGGTAGAAGGAGCCAGGTGTGCGGGGGAGGCGACAGCCTTTCGTTGCGTGTTCTGAGCTGCACCTGGCACTTTTCCTGCTGGATCTGGATGTGTGGACAGAACCAACCAACGGCTGATGATGCGGGCAGAGGAGACGAGCAGGTGCACCTACAGGCCCACATTGCACGAGCCGGGGGAGGGAGGGGGGAGCAAGGGGGGAGGGGAGGGAGGGGGAGCAAGGGGGCGGGGGAGGGGAGCAAGGGGGGAGGGGAGGGAGGGGAGCAAGAGGGCAGGGGTGAGTGGAGGGGAGAGAGGGGGAGCAAGGGGGCGGGGGAGGGGAGGGAGGGGGAGCAAGGGGGTGGGAAAGGGCTTCTGGGGGCGAGTCTGGGGAGAGAGCCTCACCACCGCCGCCCCACATGGCATTCCCTCCAGCTGTGTGTCCTGTGGCTGCTGTAGCAAAGGACCACGAGAGTAGTGGCTTAAAACCATCCAGATGTGTTCTCTTACAGCTCTGGAAGTCAGAGGTCAAAAACTCGTTTCCAGGATGAAAGTCAAGGTGTGGGCAGGGCCGGCGCCTTCGGAGACTCCAGGGGAGAATCCAATTTCTGACCTTTTCTGGCATCTAGAGGCACCCGTGTCGTGGCTGCCAGCCTCTCCATCGGCCTCTGCTTCCGTCCTCACCTCCTCTCGGGCCCCGGCCTTCCTGCCTCCCTCTTACCGGAACCCTTCTGATGACACGGCACCCATTGGATAATGCAGGACGGTAGCCCCGTCTCAGATCATTAACATCAGCACAGCTACAGGGTCCCTCTGACGATGGAAGATGACACACTCACACATGCCTGGAATTAGGATGAGGACATCTTTGGGGGTCATTATTCGGCCAACCACACTCCTCATAGGCAGGAAGGTGGCAAAAGCTGCCACTGCGTGAGGATGAAGGTGTGCAAGGCACTCACACACATTAGCTTGTCCAGGGTCCCAGTGACCCTGGGGGCGGGTATACCACTGGCTCCATTTCACAGATGAGGAAACTAAGGCAGAGGGTGGTGCAGTAACCTGCATCAGCCACATGCAGGAGGTGATGGAGCCAGATTCCCATGATGGTGAAGGACAGGGGAGCCTGGCGTGCTGCAGTCCATGGGGTCGCAAAGAATCGGACACGACTGAGGGACTGAACAAAGAACTGGTTTACGCAGAAGGGAACTGTGGGCTCATCTTTTCATAAAGAGGCTCTGTGAGTCACAGGGGAGCATTTAGGAAGCACCCCGGAAGAGATCCTAATGACCACCGGCCCCCATCACCCTGAGGCTCCGCCCCCCCCAGCACTCCCTGCCCAGCAGACACCTGGGCACAGGAAGCCATTCCCCAGAGCCAGGCTGGCCCACTTTGGAAAGGCTCCCTCATGCTGGCCAGAGCCCACCTCCCGAGGCGCCCCCAAGGCGACCAGATCCACCCTTCAGGTCTCAGAGCCGGGTAGGTCCCTGCCCAAGAGAGCCGGGCAGAGGTTGGAGCCACCCAGCCTCAGCCCCCAGCCTCCCCTTCCCTCCAGGGATGCCTGGCCGCTCCTAAGCCCCCACTTGCAGCAGGGTTCTCAGCCTCCGAGCTCTGATGGAGAAAAATGACTTTTCGATAAAATTTTCATGCTAAGCTGAGCCTAAAATAGGCCAGAAAGGAAACAGTGACTTTTGCCCAGCACAAATGAGGGGACATGAAACCCCGAGGCTGGCTTCTCTGGGCGGTCCGTCTGCCACCTCCCCCACTCTATCAAAGGCCCTGAAACCTGCCCCCCACCCCCACCCCAGCAGGGCCAACCTCACGGACGCGTGTCCTGTGCAGTCTTTCAGAACAGCCCTCCCCTAGTGGTTTAATGCCCTGTGGTAACTTACCGTCTTGAAATTCTCAATTCTAGAGGCAGGGCCCACATTTTCAGGTTGTATCACACGCTGCAAATTCTATAGCCATCCCGGCCATCAGGAAGATGCTCGTGATCTGACTCTGAGAACGCAAATGCCATGCTCTCAGGCCGGCCAAGGGGAGGTGGCAACTGCAGAGCCATTCCATCACACACACCACCGTCCTCACACCAGACCCCCGAGTGAAATCAACAAGAGCAGAGCAGTGGCCGCCCCTCTACACAGGCTCTATGCCGGGCAGGTGCCCTCCCAAGTCATCTCCCCTGACTCCCCAGCAGCCTTGGAAATGACACCTCCCAGTCCTCCTTCACGATGAGGGGCTGCAGCCCAGAAACCAGGTCCCTCGTCTGACGGTCCGGAGACTGTGAGTGGAGGACGTGAAATGTTCTGGAACTGCGAGAAGGCCAAGGCAGTCAAGACAAGAGAGGCCACCTTAAGTGTCAGCAAAAGCTGGCAGGCATGGAGGGGGCCTCAAGGAACTCAGATGAGGGCTAGCAGAGTTCCTAGCTAGGAGAGGCCAGCCAGCTCCCCGCCTCCTCACCCTATACCAGAGTCGTGGGTTCTGGGCAGGCAGGGCCCAGGCCATGCGGGGGCCACACCAACCCCTGAGGGGGAGTGAGGGTGTTCTGGAGCAGACCCCTGGGCCTGGGCCCTCTGTAGGGAACACCCATCCCATGGAGCGGCTGTCCCACACTGTTGACCGCTGACCACGCTGGTGAAGGACACATCCCTGAGAGAGGCAGTGGTCAGCCAGCTCGGGGCAGTCCCCAGAGGCGCAGCACGGGAGAGCTCAGAGAGGTGTTTCAGGGCC
Source organism: Capricornis sumatraensis (assembly GCF_032405125.1). Lineage (NCBI taxonomy): Eukaryota > Metazoa > Chordata > Mammalia > Artiodactyla > Bovidae > Capricornis > Capricornis sumatraensis. The sequence continues at coordinate 159,261,035 of NC_091072.1, forward strand.
CCTCTCAGCACTGCTGGGGGTTTTGTGAAATAGGTGTGAAGCTGAACTTTGGGGACAAACAGGAGTGAGAGCTGGGGAAGAGGGTAGGTTTGTGATCATCCCCATCTTCTGAGCTTCTCATGGTTTCTTCAGCAGCCTTGAAGCCTAGTGTTTGGGCGACACCCTTGTCAGCTTTGCTGGGCCCTGACACTTCCACTGGACTGACCAGGGTCTGCCGGATTCCGGGCCACCCAAAACTGGCGAGTGGAACTGTTCTTGGAAAATAGCATCTCTGCAGAGGTCCTTGGGTTCAGATGAGAGGCCGTCCTGGAGTGGAGAGGCCCTAAGCCAAGCACTGTCCTTACCAGAAGGGGGAAATGTAGGCACAGACACGTAGAGAGGAGGCCGTGGCAGAGACTGGTGCGGTCAGTGCCGCTACAAGCCAAGGATGCTGGTCGGCAGCCACCAGGAGCTGCCGGAAGAGCCAGGAAGGATCCTCCCCTGGAGCCTCCAGGGGGAGCACAGCCCTGCTGACGCTTTGGTTTTGGACATGGGGCCTCCAGACTGTGAGAGAAAGAGTCTCTGTTGCTTTAAGCCACCCAGTCTGTAGCACTTTGTTATGGAAGCCCCAGGAAGCTCACCTGTCCATCAAATGAGGAGACCCAGGAAACCCCCAGGCCTGGGCAGGATGGGCAGCACCCCCAACCTGCTTCAGTGCCCCTCAAAGTAAGTGTTAGTTGCTCAGTCATGTCCGACTCTTTGTGACCCCATGGACTGCAGCCCACTAGGCTCCTCTGGCCATGGAATTCTCCAGGGAAGAACACTGGAGTGGGAAGCCATTCTCTTCTCCAAGGGGTCTTCCCCACCCAGGGATCAAACCCAGATCTTCTACACTTGCAGACAGATTCTTTGCCACCCCCAACAGGCATCCGCAGACAGCACCCTGGCTCCACAGCTGCCTCTCCCCTACAGTCTCCATCACCTCCCACCACTCGGCCACAACATCGGGGGTTGCTCTCCCCTCCTGTTTCAGGAACCCCACCCATCCATCCATCCATTCATCAGGTGCTAAGTCGTGTCCAACTCTTTGTGACCCCATAGACCGTGGCCTGCCAGGCTCCCCTGTCCGTGGGATTCTCCAGACAAGAACACTAGAGTCGGTTGCAGTTTCCTACTCCAAGGGGTCTTCCTGACCCAGGGGTCAAACCTAGGTCTCTTGTGGCTTCTGCATGGCAGGCGGCTTCTTTACCGCTTGAGCCATCAGGGAAGCCTTCATGTACCCCACATCCAACCAATTAGAGAGTACTCTCGGACCTTCGTGAGGGGGTAACCTAGAATGCAGCCACTTGTTTGTGGTCCCCCCCCAACAGCCCCAGCCCTCATCGTCATCCCTGGATTGTCCCGTGCCCACCTTCCTCCCCCCACCACCACCTCGATGCCATGAGACCCACCGTAGCTCCATCCCAGCAGCCGAACTCATTCCGGCCCTGGGCAGGCTTCTCACTCACACGGAGTAAAAGCCAGAATCTGCAGGAGGCCCCAGGCCCCATACGACCTGGCCCTCACCCCCTCGTCCCCCCAGAGAGCTTCCCAGCTCACCCCTCTCCTCTCTGTCTCTGCTCAAGTGTCGCCTCCTCACAAGGCTGCCCCTTTCTGCCAAATTCAGATGAGACCGGGAAGTGAAGGGACCAGGTCTTGCAGGGCCCTTGAGAACAGCCACTTTGCCCAGACAAGGCGGTGTCAATGGAGCCCCCTGAGGCCGTGATGTGGGAGGGACGAGGCAAGGGGCAGGGGAGGGGGCGGGGAGACCCATCTGGTGCAGTAATCCAAGCCAGTGATGAGGACAGCCTGGACCAGGTGATGGCTGCTGAGGCGGGCTCTGCGGCCTGATTCCAGCCGTCTTTTGAAGATGGAGCCCATGGGATCTACAGGCGGATTGACTGTGAGTGTTAGAGAAAGCGTGGAGTCGGGAGGACCCCCAGACGTTGAGCCACTGGAAGGCGGGAGCAGGTATGGGGCACCGCAGGCACAGAGAAGCATCTGCAAGTCCATGTTGGATGCCCAAGGGGGACAGCATGTTGGCAGATGGGGTCTCGGTTTGGGATTCAAGGAGAGGTCCAGGCTAGAGAGACGGATTCCAGGGGAAACTGGGACAGTGGGCGGGGTTTCTTGGGGCAGGGGTGTCAAGAGAGAAGCAGGGACCTCAGAAGTCAGGGAGCGGGCGGGGGGGCAGTGAAGTGACCAGCAGGGGCAATGAAGTGAAGCGAAAGTGTTAATTGCTCTTTGTGACCCTGTGGACTGTAGCCCGCCAGGCTCCTCTGTCCATAGGATTCTCCAGGCAAGGATACCAGAGTGGGTAGCCATTCCCTTCTCCAGGGGATCTTCCCGACCCAGGGATCAAACCTGGGTCTTGCACACAGCACCGCCTGAGCCACCAGGGAAGCCCTACACAACTCAGAGCTGGGGGTTTCAGGAGGAGAGGACAGTGATCTGAAATACCGGCTGAGTTAGTGAATGAAAAATGAATGAGTCACAAAAACTGCAAGATTAGAGGGAAAACTGTGAGAGCTGCCCCAGCCCACCCGCGAGGCCCCCAGGTGGAGCCCAGGCAGCCTGACCCCCCTAAGCCGCTATTGAGACGTCCCCCGGTTGTCACCCTACGCTGACACTGGAGGCTTCTCCTAGGAGACCACCAGATTATGATGCAAACGTCACACTGTTTGGAGGGAGGAAGAATCCAGGCAGCCGTTTGTGTTTATCTGCAGCCGTAACTCTGCCCCCAGCCTAATGGACCAGACCTTTCCCAGTCATTTAACAACCGACCTGACATTTACAAGGCAGGCGGTTAGCACTTGTACTGACAGTGTGGGGCTGATGCGGCCAGGTCTGTCCCGCCTGAGTGCACCGCTAATCTCTGCTCGCCAGGAGTGGGAGGGGAGTCTTTAGGGGGGTGCTGGGGGCGGGGTGTCTGGAAGAACAAGGAACTTTTTGCCAGTGACTGCAATTCCCACCGCCATCCAGTTTCATCCGTTTCGCCCCCCAAAGCAGCACTTTGCGGTTTGACAATACACCTTTGCAGTTCTTTTCCAACGTGACCATACAGAAGACATTGTATGGCATGGTCCCCGCTGAACCTGGGCCCATTAGGAGGGCTGGTGGGGAGCCTGCCAGGAGCCTCATGCGGACAAGAGACCCCTGGAAAGAATTCCCCCGAAGAATCAAGGGAGGAGCGTGGGGCCAATCCGGCCCGACCTGCAGGGCCCAGCTTACCAGTGGCCAGAGAACCTGGCTCCCAGTACGAATTCTCCCCTTCGCCCCAAAAACCCAGCCAGCCCCTGCTAGACAAGTCTGGGGAAATATTAACACTAACGGCCAACCGGCACCAAGGTCACGATCCCCATCACAGGCGAGGACACGGAACCTGAGGCTAACCTGTAACCCTCACCGGGAGGCCGGCCCTGGTCTGACTTACTCCTTGAAGGCAGCAGGTTCACTTTCAAAGCAGGAAATACCCGGTTTAATCGAGCAGATTCCCGGCCCCATTTGACCAGCGACCTCATGAGCCTTCTCCACTGTCAGACCCCAGGGAAGGGGCCCCCAAGCCCAGGCCCAAACCCCGAGGAGGCGTGACTGTGATCAGTCGACGACCACCACTCCTCGGCCGAGAAACCCTGGCTGAGGCCCCTCCCCTCTCCCAGCCTCAGTTTCTCCCGCTGCAGGAGGGAACAATTACAGAATCAGCTCCTGCGACCTTGAGAGGACAGCGGGATGAGTCAACGCCCGAGCCAGCGCAATGAGAACTGCCAGGTGCCGGGCAGATGTGGGGAATCATTCCTGTGACTAGGAGGTTGCCATGGTGACGGAGGCTCATGTTTAGTGGGTAAATATCCACAGCCCACTGGAGCAGCTGGTCCTTCTCAGTCCCAAGACAGGCACAGCCCAAAGCGTGCTCACCCCCAGCCCTCCTCGCCCTGTCCCAGGAGGCGGCTCCGTAACCCCCCTAAAACCCGGAGCACCCCACTTCTCTCCAGAACCTTCTTCTGGGACTAGAATCCGCCCCATTTCCTGAGCACAGTGTAAACTCAGATACACCCATCCCCACACCTCTGTCTCCACAGCAAGTGTTTCCTGAAAGTGTTCTGGGGCCAAGGGGTGACCTGGACCCCTCCTCTGCCGTCAAGGAGCTCAAGGCCATGGGGTGGCAGGGGGTGGACAGGAGGACAGTATGACCCCAGAGTGGGATCAGGGCTGCAGTGGGCAGGGTGGGGGCGGGCAGACACCAGGCCCTGTGAGGCGCCTTCCAACGAGACTTCCAGATTCTGAGTCTCTGGGTAATAACTGACCACCGAGAGGGAGAAATAGGGAGAAATTTCTATCCTGCAAACTGCACTCAGCCCCCACCACTGGGTCCTACCCAGCTTCTGGGCTGTGAAACAGGGATGATAGGCACTGCTCACAGGGCAGCAGGGGCCTGTGGGAGCTAGGGATCATTCCCATAACAGTGTCTCCTTGAACAACAAAACTGGGGGAGCTTTAAGCTAAGGGTACATGTGTAATCAAGAAGGGGCTTGAGCAGAGGAGAATGCAGTCTAGAATTGGGGCAAGGTTGACAGAGTCCAGGCTCTGGGTGATTGAAGTCATAGGGAAGAGCAGAGGTCAGCACCGTCATTCCTTGAGTTCCAGTTGATCGCGTGTTTGAGGGCTCGAGGGGCATTCCGTGAGGCCATAGGGGCAGGCGTCCCCATGTCTGGTCCCCATGCATGCCCAACAAGCAGTAGCAAATAAATCCTGCCGGACTGGTGGTGAGGTCGTAAGTGGAGGGGTTAGGGGTCCACAGAAAAGGAGAAGCAGGCATAGCTTTCTTGACATAAGAGAAGCCATCTTAGGCCTAAGCTGTTCTGTGATCTAAGCTTAGACCCAATGACTGTCCTTGCAAAGGAACAGGCCTCAAGAGTTAATGATGGTAAAGGAATAGAAGCACAAACAGCTATTACCAGGTCAGAGAGACAACTTAGCCATATCAGAGGCAATAAATCAGAAGTCAAGACTCCAGTTCTGTTTCAAAGGTAAAGATTAGCCTGAAGTGCATTCTTAAGCTGCTTTGCAGGATCCAATGCCCCTCAAGCCCTCAAACACCCGATCAACTGGAACTCAAGGAATGACGGTGCTGACCTCTGCTCCTCCCCGTGACTTCAATCAGCCAGAGCCTGGACTCTGGCAACCTTGCCCCAATTCTAGACTGCATTCTCCTCTGCTCAAGCCCCTTCATGAATATGCATGTACCCTTAGCTTAAAGCTCCCCCAGTTTTGTTGTTCAAGGAGACACTGCTATGGGAATGATCCCTAGTTCCCAAGCTCTCCTTACTCGCAAATAATAAATCTTTCATTTTCCCCATTCTTGGCTTCAATGTTATCTTTTGAAAGCTCAAAACTCCCCCAAGAGATGAGCCGTCTTGGGGGTACAACGGGAGGCATCACTAAGTCCAACTTGTGAACTCAGGCATCCATTCCAGAAACGCCCACTGAACCTTTCTATGTGCCCGCTAGAGCCTGCTGTCAGACTGGGGACCCGGCAGGGAAGGCCCAGCCCAGCCCCCGGGGGAAGAGACGACGCCCAGACACACAGCTCTGCTGTACCTAATGGAGGAGCCAGAGGAATAACCGCAGAGCAACATGTGGCTAATATTTGTTACAGACCAAGATCGGAGAAACCTCTGTGGCTCTCTGATCAAAGGTCTAGTGAAAGGAAGGAAAGAGGGCTTCCCTGGTGGCTCAGTGGTAAAGGATCTGCCTGTCGATGCAGGAGACACGGGTTCAATCCCTGATTCCAGAAGACTCCACAGCTGCAAGGCAGCTAAGCTCATGCGCCACAACTACTGGGCCCACGAGCTGCAGCTGCTGGGCCTGTGTGCCTAGAGCCGTGCTCAGCAACGAGAGAAGCTGCCACAGTGCGAAGCCTGCACACCCCAATCAGAGAGTAGCCGCTGCTCACTGCAGCTAGAGAAAAGGCCTGAGCAGCAGTGAAGACCCAGCAGAGCCAAAAATAAAAAGAAAGAAACATTTTCTTTAAAAAGGGGGGGAAGAAAGAGAAGGGAAGAGGAGGGGAAGAGGGGAGAGGGAAAGAGAGCGGAGAGAAGGGGAAGGCAAAGAGCTCTCTGGTGAGACGGTGTGAGGGAAGTCCCTGACACAGCCAGTGCAAAGGCCCTGGGGTGCCTGCCTGGCAGACAGCAGGGGCTGGGATGGAGCCAGCAAGGGGGTGAGGGGCAGGGAGGAGAGGCCAGGAGCCGGAGGTCAGGCCATGAAGGCCCCTGCAGGCCACGGTGAGGACATGGGAAGCCCCCGGAGAGGGCTGAGGGTGATCTGACTGGGTCTGTCTTGTGTTTCTGCAGACGGGCTCTGAGCACGCAGAAGATGAACAGTCGCTGCATCGGACCACGGGGTGGGCCCTGGCTGAGGACACTGAGGCCCCCGGGGATGAGCAGGGAGGGGAAATGTGGTTTCCTAAGCAACGGAACAGCAGACCCTCTGGCCCTAGATACTCATTTCCGGATGAGTGGGACCCGGGCTGCAGACCCTGGCAGACACCAGGATGCTCCTGGAGGCCTGATTTGCAAATCATGTTTTAATTACTTGGAAATGATCAGTTCTGTAGCTCTGAAGCCCAAGAGACTCGGACTCCTGCCTTTGGTGGAAAACCACAAAGCGGCTGTGACAAGGAGCAGGAAGGGAGAAAATTAGAGCCTGGAGCGCCCGACCTGGACAGCTCCCAGGACGCGCATCCTCCAGCTGCCCCCAGGATTTGGTAGAACTTCTGCTCTTTGAAACACAATGCAAGCTGAAATAGGGGGTCCTGACAACCCAGGAGCTGCATTTGTTCCCACAGACATTGATTGAGGGTCTACTTTGTGCCAAGGACTGTCCCAGCCAGCCTGGCAAGCAGCCCAGCCCAGCCGCCAGCCTTATGGAGCTTGGCTCTAACAAAGAAGATGGATAGCGGAGAATTCCAATCGTGGTGGGAGCCACAAAGATAGACAGACCCTCGGGAAGGACTCTGTGAGGAGGCCAGCAGGCCACGAGAGCTGAGGCCCAGTGAGGACGCGGGAGGTGAGGTCAGAGGGGTCAGCAGAGCCGGTCCTATGGGTTATTCAGTTTGCAAAGCGCTTTCTCATCCATTGCCAGGGAAGGGGCCCTTTTATCCCCATTATACAGATAGAGAAAGTTGAGGCTCTGAGAGATCACATGACCCTTCACAAATCTCAAGGCTGGGACTCACCCCCAGGACAGCTCACTCTACATCCAGCCAGCCCACTCTCTCTAGGGACCTAGAGGGGACTCTCTGTCCCCCTTGGCCACTTGCAGAAGGTCCAGACATGCCCCACTAGGGCCGGGAGAAGACTGGCATGGTCGTCCATCATCTTCTCTCCTGGACAACCACAGTGGGCTCCTCCCTGGTGCCCACGGGTGGGCAAGCCCCTGCCATCAGTCCCTGAGTGGTTATCATCCCCTGAATGGCTGCAGGGATCTTTCCGCTGCGTGAATCAAATCCTTCCTACTGCCCCATTGCCCTTGGGGGCCTGACGAGGCCCACCTTCCAGTCCTGACCTTTGCTGACCTCTCTCTCCATGTCTCCCTGACCCACCCCCTTAACCTTCTCTGGACCCTGGCCGCATCTCCCCCCTGCACTGGTCTCCTCTGCTGAAACAAGTTCCCACAAACTTAGCTCAAAGCAACACTTAAAAGCTCCCAACCGTGTAGGTCAGACATCAGGGTGAAGCAGTTGGGTTCCCAGCTCAGGGTCTAACAAGACTAACATCAAGATGCTGGCCAGCTGAGCCCTCATCTGGAGCTCAGGGGTTCCTTCCCAGCCACCCAGTTGGGGCAGAGTTCAGATCCTCATAGCTGTAGAACCGAGTGCTCGTTTGCTCCATGGTCAGCCAGGGGCCTCTATCTCCCGAATCCATCCATCATCAAAGCCACCCCTGGAGAATCTCCCTTGTGTCAAACCCTTGCCTCACTCTGAATCTTTCTCACCAGGGGAGCCCAGTCTCCATGATGGACGCTCAGCTGATTAGGTCTGGTCCACCAATGATACTTTTCTTAAGGTCAAATGATTAGGGGCCTTAATCATTTCTGCAAACCCCCTCCACAGCAGCACCTAGATTCACGTTTGGCTAAATAACCAACAGAAGGTGTGCATCTCCCAGGGCCAGGAACTTGGAGGCCATGTCAGAATTCTGTCGTCCACATTGCCCCTCGAGGCAATGTAACCCCAAGCCCCACCCCCAAGTGACCCTTGAGATGCTAATGAGAAGAGCCAGCTTCAGATGAGCTTGTGAAGCCTCCCTCGTGTCTGTGTTTCACTGCAGAATAAGTCACAACATGTACAACCCTTCTTATTTCTCACCAGCCGTGAAGCTCCAGGGCTTCCCCGGTGGCCTAGTCGGTAAAGAATCCACCTGCAACGTAGGAGCCGCAGGAGACACAAGTTTGATCCCTGGGGCGGAAAGATTCCCTGGAGGAGGAAATGGCAACCCGCCCCAGGATGCTTACTTGGGAAATCCCATGGACAGAGAAGCCTGGCGGGCTACAGTCCATGGGGTCACAAAAGAGTCAGACACAACTTAGTGACTAAACTAGCACCCACCATGAAGCTCCAGACCAGCCAAAAATGGCCTCTCCCCTGCAGGCCAACAGTCATTATACAAGCCAAGCAGAACCTCCTCCAAGCTACAAACAATCTGCCCGAATGGCTCCTTGCTGGTGATGCATTAGTTTGCTGAGGCTGCCATCACAAAGTACCATACTCTGTGTGACTCGAACAACAGAAACGTTCTCACCGTTCTGGAGGCTGTATGTTCAAGGCCATGGGATCGGCCGGCTGTGTTTGCCCGAGACCTCTCTCCTTGGCTCCCCGTGTCCTCACGTGGTCATCCCTCTGTCTGTGCCTTAATCGCCTCTTCTCCTAAGGACACCAGTCGTCTTGGATTAGAGCTCACCCATACAACCGCATTTTACCTTGATTACCTCTTTAAAGGCCTGATTGCCAAGTGTAGCCACATTTTGAGGTTCTGGCGTTTGGAACTTCAACTAGGATTTGGGGAACACACAATTCCTCCCGTAGCACATGACATATGTCCCCTCATTGTTACAGAAGTCTGTCTGTGCTAGAAATCCCTAAAGTGCATATAAATCACCAACTTTTATTGCCAACTGATTTGCAATAGTTGAGAGAGAGAGCCATCACACAGGGCGAGATAAAAGAACAGGGCTTCCGTGATGAACAGACCATTGCAGAAGGCTAAGGACCTTCCTGTTGGGAGGGAGAAAAATGCCTTTTCTTCCCACTTACACAGAGAGAGAACTCGCAGGCTTGATTTTACAACTTTAACAGTGAGTCAGAAGTTTTGCAAAACAAAAACTCTCTGGTTAGTTACAGGAGCTCCATAAACAGGGAGGTGAAAAGTCCATAGCCCCGAAAGGCTGCTGTCTGCTTCCCTACCCACCCGTTCATTTCTGGAGTGACTCTATCTCATAGGGACAAGAAAACAAGATAAACCACATAGAAGGTTCCATCCATGATGAAGAACACTGACGATATATCGAAACATGGTGTAGGGCTGTAACCCAGCAGGACCGTAGGGGACCCTCCTGGAGTGGACCCCTCCCCCACGGCCTCTGCCTGCCTCTTGTCTGTAGAAAACATTTAGCTTCCTAGGCCATCCTGGAGTCCCAGAGTATACATTTAATAGAGAAGTGAGAAAATGCAGAAACAAAGAAAAATATTCAAGCAAGACGTAACAGGCAAGCCACTAAATGGACTTCCCCAGGGGCTCAGCGATGAAGGATCTGCCTGCATTGCAGGAGCCGCAGGAGACCCAAGTTTGATTCCTGGGTCAGGAAGATCCCCTGGAGAAGGGCATGGCAACCCACTCCTGGAATAGAAAATTCTTGCCTGGAGAATTCCACGGACAGAGGAGCCGCGCGGGCTACCGTCCATGGGGTCGCACAGAGTCGGACACGACTGAAGCAACTACGCACACGTGCACACAAGTCACTAAGCAAAGTGAAAGACTTTTTGTTCCTCTTCAGGGGCGATAGATAATATCCCGAGCCGCATCCTTTGAGCTGTCGGGCATGTGAAAATCCCCCCAGTGGGAAGAAACTGATTGTCTGCTGCCCACAAGCACGTTGGAACCAGAAGACTGATGATGCTGACGCCCAATGACCTCACCACCAGCCAATCAGAAGAATGTCCACGAGCTGATCGCACCTCTTACAACCACCTTCTCTCACTCTGTCTTGAAAAACCTTCCCCTGAAAACCTTCAGAGAGTTCAGGTCTTTTCAGCACAAGTTGCTTGGCACCCGTGATAAAAGCTGTGCTTTCCCTCACCACGACCTCCTGTCAGTAGAGTGGCTTTGCTGCACACAGGCAAGTGGACACAAGTTTGGTTCAATAACAGGACAAGACACAGGAGTCCTCCCAAGCCCACCGTGGTGACTGGCCATCAGCCCCATCAACCGACTGCCGTGGGACCTGGTAACAGAGTGGCAGGTGTCACAGTGTCAGAACACGGCAGAGCCCTCCAAACAGACAGACAAAGTAACAAACAGGAAAAGATAACCAGATCGCCTGTCACCTGCCACCCAGCAGAGAGCCGGGCAGGGCGCTGAAACCAGCTTCCCAACATCAAGATTCAGCAGCCAGGTACCAGTCAATACCATCAAAAACACACACTCGTGCAAGCACACACACACAAAGCCCGTGAGATGTGCTTTTGAAGCCTTGCATTGTCAGCGCCCAGAGGGGAATTCCTGCGGCTTCTCCGTGGAAGCTGCAACAATTTAAAATATCCAAGAAATTGTTTATGTCCAAAGAAGTCTGCAGACTCAAGGGAGTCCAGACTTAGGAAACATGGCTCACCAAATAAAAACCACACAGGTGTTTAAAAGGAAGACCAAGACCCAAGATTACCAAGCATGCTGGGTTCCCCGTTGATAACGGAAGCATCGCAATTTCCTTCCATGATTATCAGGTCTGCAAAGGTTGTCACATACTTTCCTGTCGGAACGTCAGGAGCAGCAGCAATTTATGTGAAAGGCTCCATTTCCTTTACTCAGGAGATTAGGAGTACACGGGGTGGCCCTTTCTGTTGTCATGGTTATTTGATTGTGTTTCATCTCAGGGGCGAGCCACCGCTGTTCCCTGTCCTGACAGTGAGCTGGGATGAGCACACTTCCTCCAGCTGGAGGCAGGCAAGTTGTCAGCTTTGATTTCCGAGTGTCGAGCGAAATAACCAGCCCTGGAAGCTGCAAGATGCTGTGCACAGGCACAGGCAAGAAGTGGTTTATTTAACAACAAATATCCGCTGTGTCCTGAGTGCCAGGCACAGTTCTTGGGCCTGGGGATGTGGCAGGGAGCAGCGTGATTCCATTGCTGCCCCCGGGGAGCTCACACACCTGTGTGGGAGGCAGACCTTAAACTAGGGGCTTCCTGATACGCTATCGGGAAGGAGCGAGCTTCAGGAAGGGGGAATGTAGCTCACAGGCGGGAGGGTGGGGTAGGGACTGTGTTATCCATTTTTAGTCTTTTATAATATAGACTTCTGTTTTGGCTGCCCCAGGTCTCAGTTTTGGCATGTGGGATCTCTGGGCTTCCCAGGTGGCACTTAGTTCAGTTCAGTTCAATCACTCAGACGTGTCTGCCTCTTTGCAACCCCATGGACCACAGCACCCCAGGCCTCCCTGTCCATCACCAACTCCCAGAGTTCACCCAAACCCATGTCCATCGAGTTGATGACACCATCCAACCATCTCATCCTCTGTCGTCCCCTTCTCCTCCCGCCCCCAATCTTTCCCGGCATCAGGGTCTTTTTCAATGAGTCAGTTCTTCACATCAGGTGGCCAAAGTATTGGAGTTTCAGCTTCAGCCTCAGTCCTTCCAAAGAATATCAGGACTGATCTCCTTCAGAATGGACTGGTTGGATCTCTTTGTCCAAGGGACTCTCAAGAGTCTTCTCCAACACCACAGTTCAAAAGCGTCAGTTCTTCAGTGCTCAGCTTTCTTTCTAGTCCAACTCTCACATCCATACACAAGCACTGGAAAAACCATAGCCTTGACTAAAGGGACTTTTGTTGGCAAAGTAGTGTCTCTGCTTTTTAATATGCTGTCTAGGTTGGTCATACTGGAACAGCAAACCCCTTCAGTATTCTTGCCTTGAGAACCCCATGAACAGTATGAAAAGTCAGGTGGCACTAGTGGTAAAGAATCCGCCTGCAATGCAGGAGACAAAGGAGACATGGGTTCAATCCCTGGGTCGGGAAGATCCCCTGGAGGTGGGCATGGCAACCCACTCCAGCATTCCTGCCTGGAGAATCCCCATGGACAGAGGAGCTTGGCGGGCTACAGTCCATGGGGTCGCAAAGAGTCTGCCACGACTGAAGCGACCGAGCAGGCACATGGGATCTTTAGTGCTGCATGTGGGATCTAGCTCCTGAATCAGGGATTGAACCTGGGCCCCCTGTATTGGGAGCTCAGAGTCTTAACCCCTGAATCACCAGGGACCTCCCGGGACTGTTTTAGATGGAGAGGATTTCACTTCCATGGATTTCTCAGGCAGCTTTGCATAGTACAGTCAAGGATTCTTGATGCAGGGCTTGACAGTGTGGTAACAGACTCAGAAACTGCTGGTCACCTCCTGGACTGAGGAGTTGGCAGTCCGTCAGCATTAAGTGAGGGGAAACTGGGTCCCAGAAGATGTAAGGCCTGAGCCCTCCCCCACCGCGGGAGGTAACCACAGAGGCTGAATGGGGTCACCCAGCCTCACCGTTCCTGGGGGTCCCTCCCTGGGCTGGGAGAGTCCCTCCCCCCCTCTGCTCCCCCTTGGGGAGCGGATAGAGCTAAATTCCCTCTTAACAGCAGGATGCTTCTGGGCCTCGTTACCATGATGCAAATTAATATTTATTATGCAATTATTCATCTTTATAATTACTAGTATTTCAAAGGGAGCACTGAGGCTTTAATTAGACTCCTTTGAATATTATTCAAGTGGGATGTCACAAGGAGATGTGCCCCTGTCCCTGTCTGTGTGACGTCGCCATCTCTCGAAGGTTCTCAGAGCCTGGGGCCGCACACCCACCGCCTCCCCGCCTGGAAGCTGACTTGGTGTTTCGGACCAGGTTTTGTATCCTGACTTCTGGTAACCTTCTGGGGGCATCTGAAGCTCCAAACAAGGCTCAAGGGACTTGTGTTCATGCAGGGAGGGCCCCTTTAAGACAGGCGCCTGGAGTCCCGGGGTGGAGGGCCTGGCCCCTCGGGCCTGTGCAGGGACCAAGAGCCAGCTCTGTGCCCTCGCCCCTGCTGGCCCTGGGGTCTCCTTCCTTCCCTTCTTCTATTCAGCGAACGTTTCTCAAGTCTTATGCAAGTGCCTCCTGCCCATTAGGTCCACAGGACATTTTCAACTATTGGACTTCTGGGTGACAACCTAAGAGGATCACGGGGTGGAAACCAGTTTTTAAAAAGCCAGGGTTGGGAATCTGAGACAGCCCACTCAGCGGCCGAAGAGTCCCCGCCCACCCGCAGTCTTGTCACGGTGGGCGTCCAAGCAGACTACGCCATGGCCCCGGCCATGCTTCTGACGTCAGTGGGAGAGGAGAAGCTTGCAGGCCAGTCAGGAAACAGAGGCAGGGGCCAAGGAAGACGGTGACCCCTGAGCCAAGAGTCTCCAGGGTCAGAGCACCAGAGGAAGGGGACGAGAGGGGGGGGAGTGGGGGAGGAGGCGGTGGGAGGAGGGAGCTGGGAAGGTTGCACACGGTGCCTGGGTGCCCGGCTGGGGTGGCTGAAGCGGCAACGTGGGGGCAGGCTGCAAGCTCAGCTCAGAAAATGCTGAAGGGCCCGTGGGCCTCCACGTGGGGAGGCTGAGTGACGGCTGTGGGTCACGGGAGGGTCCCGGCCACGTGCCAGATTAGAGGGTCACCGTGGCAGCGATGCTGGGAGGCCTGGGAGAGCCCAAGATGGCCCAGGGAGACGCACAGAGAGCGGAGGCACGTGGGACGCGCCCCTGGAACACACACTAGGGAGAGGGGCCCAGGCGAGCCTGCAGAGAGGAAGGGGAGATCCGGCCAGACCTCAAAGACAGACTGAAGGAAGCTTCCAGCCAGGAGAGGAGCGCAGATGCAAACGCAGAAAGGTGAGGATTGCACTGGAATCCAGTCCCTCTAAACGATGTGTCTGCTAACCCCCAAGGCCTGTGAATGGACTCTGTATGGAAGTAGGGTCTTTGCAGGGGATCAAGTAAAGATGAGTTCAGCAGCATGGGCCCCGTGTCCTTGCAAAAGCAGGGATCTGGACACAGAGCAGACACAGAGGGATGACAACCTGAAGACCAGGGAGGAGCTGACCCCTGACAAGTCAAGGAACCCAGAGCCACTGGGGGCTGGGAAGAGGCCAGACCAGACTGGCCCCCTCCGGCCTCAGAAGCACCAGCCTGCTGACACCTGGCCTGGGCCCCTGGCCTCCAGACTGGGACAGCAGAGCCTGCTGTCAAGCGACCCCAGGACGCTAACAGCGGGGGTTCAGGGGGTAATGCCGAGCAGCTGGACGGTGGAGGAGGGGGCTTCGTGCTCACCTGCCACCAGGAGGACCCCACATCTGCACCTCTCCTGTAGGGAGTCTCCACAGCCTTGGGGGTCATGGGAATTGCATCAGCAAGGGGGCAGAGGCACCCCTAGGAGGGCACCCCCAGCAGCGCCCCCACTGTGGCTTCCTACTGCACCGGCCCATGGTTCAGATAGTTCACATGCAAGGACCCCAGTGCAGGAAACTACAAAACAGGATGCAATTCATTTATCCCGCGGCCCTCAAGCCAAGGGAGAGTCCCTCCCCAACAACACGCACACACACACACACACACACACACACGCACATACACACACACACACACGCACACACACACGCACACACACACGCACACACACACGCACACACACACAAACCTCCCCAGGATAAACTGGGGCCTGGGAAGCCCTGAGCAGGAAGGAGTGCTGTCCTGGGCCAGCCAGGATCTTGGCTCTGGTGGAGCCAGGAGGCCACCCTGGCTTGAAACCCGGGTTCTCACACCCAGCGGCTCTGGGACCGAAGCCAGCTGCCACCCACCCCACCCCTGGTCTCAGGTGCTCTATCTGCAAAGTGAGCCTTCGAACCCTCACTCTGAGCCTTCCCCAACCATCCAGTGGTTAAGACTTCACCTTCCAGTGCAGGGCGTGCGGGTTCAATCCCCGGTCAGGGAGCTAAGTTCCCACGTGCCTCTAAGGCCAAAAAACCAAGAGGTAAGACAGAAGCGACACCGGAACAAATACAATAAAGACTTTCAAAAAATGATCCACATCAAAAAAAAAATCTTAAAAAGAAAACCCTCACTCGCCCTCCTGGATCCAAGAGGCCAGCTCTCGTGGCCTCTTGGGGCCCCCGGGTCTGTAATGTTGGGATCCCCAGCCTTCCCCCATCCTGGAGGGACGCCCTGTGGGACCCAGGTAAGCCTGCCTCATTTCTCGCACCCGTCTGAGCTGCACTCACCTGGGCCAGTGACACCTAGAGCAGGAAGTTCCCAACGCCACCTCGGTAAAGACTCTCGAGGCCCCATGTTGCCTGCACACCTCAGTCACCACCCTCTGCCCTCCACCCTGCCCTCTACACCTTTATGTCCCACCTCAGTGCACCACCAGGGGCACCCACCCGTGCCCATCTTCCCAGAGGTCCCACAGGCATCGGCACCTCACGCCTGGCACGGCCCAGAGCACAAACCTGTGCTTTGCTCCGTCTCAGAGGTAGAGCTGGCCGGGCAAAGCAAGAGCCTCTTCCGCCACGTGCCAGGCTCCCAGATCAGCCCCAGGCTGCCTGCTGCTTCAAGCCCCAGACTACCTGCCTGTCCCTGCCAGGCAGGGGTAATATGCCTTTACGCATGTACAGTAATCCGCCAAGCCCGGCGATTTGCATGACAACCAGAGGAAATGAATCCCTTCTCCTAAAAGGCTTCCAAAAGCCAAGGCTCAGGTCCTGGTTCCTTGAGGGCCAACAGGGGAGGCCTTAGGCAGAAGGCAATGGCACCCCACTCCAGTACTCCTGCCTGGAAAATCCCATGGGATTTTCCCATGGGAAAATAGCCCACCAGAGGAGCCTGGTGGGCTGCAGTCCATGGGGTCGCTAAGAGTCAGACACGACTGAGCGATTTCACTTTCACTTTTCACTTTCATGCATTGGAGAAGGAAATGGGAACCCACTCCAGTGTTCTTGCCTGAAGAATCCCAGGGACGGGGGAGCCTGGTGGGCTGCCGTCTATGGGGTCGCACAGAGTCGGACACAACTGAAGTGACTTAGCAGCAGCAGTAGGCAGCATGGGGGTGGGGGGAGGAGGAGGTGTTCTCTGTACCCCCAAGTGTCAGGCAGGTGGCTGGGCCCATATCCTCGGTGCTTCCACGCAAAGGGCGAGGAGGTGCCCTGTGAGATGCTCACCTGCCTCTCTTCTGAGCTGCTCGATCCCTGATTAGGGAAAATCCCACATGTCGTGAAGCAGCTAAAGGCCATGAGCCTCAATACTGAGTCCATGTGCCTAGGGCCTGCGCTCCGCAACGAGAGAAACCACTGCAGTGAGAAGCCAGTTCACCCAACGAAGACTCAGCACAGATAAAAAATGAAAATAAATCTAAAGAGAGTCGGCTTCAGTTCACTCGCTCGGTCATGTCCGACTCTTTGCAACCCCACGGACTACAGCACACCAGGCTTCCCTGTCCATCACCAACTCCCGGAGCTTGCTCAAACTCATGTCCATTGATTGGGTGATATCATCCAACCATCTCATCCTCTGTCATCCCCTTCTCCTTCTGCCTTCAATCTTTCCTAGCATCAGGATCTTTCCCAATGAGTCAACTCTTCGCATCAGGTGACCAAAGTACTGGAGCTTCAACTTAAGCATCAGCCCTTCCAATGAATACTCACAACTGATTTCCTTTAGGATGGACTGATTTCATCTCCTTGCAGTCCAAGGGACTCTCAAGAGTCTCCTCCAACACCACAGTTCAAAAGCATCAATTCTTCTGCTCTCAGCTTTATAGTCCAACTCTTACATCCATACATGACTACTGGAAAAGCCATAGCTTTGACTAGATGGACCTTTGTTGGGAGAGTAATGTCTCTGCTTTTTAATACGCTGTCTAGGTTGGTCATACCCTTTTTTCCAAGGAGCAAGCGTCTTTTAATTTCAAAGCTGCAGTCACCATCTGCGGTGATTTTGAAGCCCCCCAAAATAAAATCTGTCACTGTTTCCCCTGTTTCCCCATCTATTTGCCATGAAGTGATGGGACTGGATGCCATGATCTTAGTTTCCTGAATGTTGAGTTTTAAACCAACCTTTTCACTCTCCTCTTTCACTTTCATTAAGAGGCTCTTTAGTTCTTCACTTTCTGCCGTAAGGATGGTGTCATCTGCATATCTGAGGTTATTGATGTTTCTCCTGGCAATCTTGATTCCAGCTTGTGCTTCCTCCAGCCCAGCGTTTCTCATGATGTACTCTGCATAGAAGTTAAATAAGCAGGGTGACAATATATAGCCTTAACTCACTCTTTTCCCAATTTGGAACCAGTCTGTTGTTTAATGTCCAGTTCTACCTGTTACTTCTTGACCTGCATATAGATTTCTCAGGAGGCAGGTCAGGCGGTCTGATATTCCCATCTTTTTAAGAATTTTCTACAGTTTATTGTGATCCACACAGTCAAAGGTTTTGGCATAGTCAATAAAGCAGAAATAGATGTTTTTCTGGAACTCTCTTGCTTTTTCAATGATCCAACGGATGTTAGCAATTTGATCTCTGGTTCTCCTGCCTTTTCTAAATTCACCTTGAACATCTGGAAGTTCTCAGTTCACTACTGTTGAAGCCTGGCTTGGAGGATTTTGAGCATTTCTTTGTTAGCATGTAAGATGAATGCAATTGTGCAATAGTTTGAGCATTCTTTGGCATTGCCTTTCTTTGGGATTGGAATGAAAACTGACCTTTCCCAGGCCTGTGGCCAGACCTGAATTTTCCAAATTTGCTGGCATATTGAGGGCATCATTTTCACAGCACCATCTTTTAGGATTTGAAATACCTCAACTGGAATTCCATCACCTCCACTAGCTTTGTAGTGATGCTTTCTAAGGCCCACTTGACTTTGCATTCCAGAACATCCAGCTCTAGGTGAGCGATCACACCATCGTGGTTATCTGGGTCATGAAGATTTTTTTGTACAGTTCTCCGGTATATTCTTGCCACCTCTTCTTAATATCTTTTGCTTCTGTTAGGTCCATACCATTTCTGTCCTTTATTGTGCCCATTTTTGCATGAAATATCCCTTTGGTAACTCTAATTTTCTTGAAGAGATCTCTCAGTTCAGTTCAGTGCAGTTCAGTCACTCAGTCATGTCCAACTCTTTGAGACCCCATGAATCGCAGCACACCAGGCCTCGCTGTCCATCACCAACTCCCAGAGTTCACTCAGACTCACGTCTATCGAGTCGGTGATGCCATCCAGCCATCTCATGCTCGGTCGTCCCCTTCTCCTCCTGCCCCAATCCCTCCCAGCATCAAAGTCTTTTCCAATGAGTCAACACTTCGCATGAAGTGGCCAAAGTACTGGAGTTTCAGCTTTAGCATCAGTCCTTCCAAAGAAATCCCAGGGTTGATGTTCAGAATGGACTGGTTGGATCTCCTTGCAGTCCAAGGGACTCTCAAGAGTCTTCTCCAACACCACAGTCCAAAAGCATCAATTCTTCGGCGCTCAGCCTTCTTCACAGTCCAACTCTCACATCCATACATGACCACAGGAAAAACCATAGCCTTGACTAGATGGACCTTAGTCGGCAAAGTAATGTCTCTGCTTTTGAACATGCTTTCTAGGTTGGTCATAATTTTTCTTCCAAAAAGAAAGCGTCTTTTAATTTCTTGGCTGCAGTCACCATCTGCAGTGATTTTGGAGCCCCCAAAAATAAAGTCTGCCACTGTTTCCACTGTTTCCCCATCTATTTCCCATGAAGTGATGGGACCAGATGCCATGATCTTCATTTTCTGAATGTTGAGCTTTAAGCCAACTTTTTCACTCTCCTCTTTCACTTTCATCAAGAGGCCTTTTAGTTCCTCTTCACTTTCTGCCATAAGGGTGGTGTCATCTGCATATCTGAGGTGATTGATATTTCTCCCGGCAATCTTGATTCCAGCTTGTGCTTCCTCCAGTCCAGCGTTTCTCATGATGTACTCTGCATATAAGTTAAATAAGCAGGGTGACAATATACAGCCTTGACGTACTCCTTTCCCTATTTGGAACCAGTCTGTTGTTCCATGTCCAGTTCTAACTGTTGCTTCCTGACCTGCATAGAGGTTTCTCAAGAGGCAGGTTAGGTGGTCTGATATTCCCATCTCTCTCAGAATTTTCCACAGTTTATTGTGATCCACACAGTCAAAGGCTTTGGCATAGTCAATAAAGCAGAAATACATGTTTTTCTGGAACTCTCTTGCTTTTTCCATGATCCAGCAGATGTTGGCAATTTGATCTCTGGTTCCTCTGCCTTTTCTAAAACCAGCTTGAACATCAGGGAGTTCACGGTTCACGTATTGCTGAAGCCTGGCTTGGAGAATTTTGAGCATTACTTTACTAGCATGTGAGATGAATGCAATTGTGTGGTAGTTTGAGCATTCTTTGGCATTGCCTTTCTTTGGGATTGGAATGAAAACTGACATTTTCCAGTCCTGTGGCCACTGCTGAGTTTTCCAAATTTGCTGGCATATTGAGTGCAGCACTTTCACAGCATCATCTTTCAGGATTTGAAATAGCTCAACTGGATTTCCATCACCTCCCTTAGCTTTGTTCGTAGTGATGCTTTCTAAGGCCCACTTGACTTCATTCCAGGATGTCTGGCTCTAGATGAGTGATCACACCATCGTGATTATCTGGGTCATGAAGATCTTTTTTGTACAGTTCTTCTGTGTATTCTTGCCGCCTCTTCTTAATATCTTTTGCTTCTGTTAGGTCCATACCTTTTCTGTCCTTTCTTTCCCATTTTATTGTTTTCCTCTATTTCTTTGCATTTATTGCTGAGGAAGGCTTTCTTATCGCTCCTTGCTATTCTTTGGAACTCTGCATTCAAATGGGTATATCTTTTCTCCTTTGCTTTTGGCTTCTCTTCTTTTCTCAGCTATTTGTAAGGCCTCCTCAGACAACCATTTTGCCTTTTTGCATTTCTTTTCCTTGGGGATGGTCTTGATCCCTGCCTCCTGTACAATGTCACGAACCTCTGAACCTCCATCCATAGTTCATCAGGCATTCTGTTTATCAGATCTAATCCTTTGACTATATTTCTCACTTCCACTGTATAATCATAAGGGATTTCATTTAGGTCATACCTGAACAGTCTGGCGGTTTTCACTACTTTCTTCAGTTTAAGTCTGAATTTGGTAATAAGGAGTTCATGATCTGAGCCATAGTCAGCTCCTGGTCTTGCTTTTGCTGACTGTATAGAGCTTCTCCATCTTTGGCTGCAAAGAATATAATATAATCAATCAGATTTCAGTATTGACCATCTGGTGATGTCCATGTGTAGTCTTCTCTTCTGTTGTTGGAAGAGGGTGTTTGCTAAGAACAGTGCGTTCTATTGGTAAAACTCTATTAGTCTTTGCCCTGCTTCATTCTGTACTCCAAGGCCAAATTTGCTGTTACTCCAGGTGTTTCTTGATTTCCTACTTTTTCATTCCAGTCCCCTATAATGAAAAGGACATCTTTTTTGGTTGTTAATTCTAGAAGGTCTTGTAGGTCTTCATAGAATCTTTCAACTTCAGTTTCTTCAGCATTCCTGGTTGGGGCATAAACTTGGATAACTGTGATATTGAATGGTTTGCCTTGGAAACGAACAGAGATCATTCTGTCGTTTTTGAGATTGCATCCAAGTACTGCATTTTGGACTCTTTGGTTGACCATGATGGCTACTCCATTTCTTCTGAGGGATTCCTGCCCACAGTAGTAGATATAATGGTCATCTGAGTTAAATTCACCCATTCCAGTCCATTTTAGTTCGCTGATTCCTAGAATGTCGACATTCACTCTTGCCATCTCCTGTTTGACCGCTTCCAATTTGCCTTGATTCATGGACCTGACATTCCAGGTTCCTATGCAATATTGCTCTTTACAGCATCGGACCTTGCTTCTATCACCAGTCACATCCACAACTGGGTGTTGTTTTTGCTTTGCCTTCATCCCTTCATTCTTTTTGGAGTCATTTCTCCACTGATCTCCAGTAGCATATTGGGCACCTACCAACCTGGGGGGTTCATCTTACAGTGTCCTATCTTTTTGCCTTTCCATACTGTTCATGGGGCTCTCAAGGCAAGACTACTGAAGCGGTTTGCCATTCCTTCTCCAGAGGACCAGGTTTTGTCAGACCTCTCCACCATGACCTGCCTGTCTTGGGTGGCCCTAAACGGAATGGCTCATAGTTTCACTGAGTTAGACAAAGCTGTGGTCCATGTGATCAGACTGGCTAGTTTTCTGTGATTGTGGTTTTCAGTCTGTCTGCTCTCTGATGGAGAAGGATAAGAGGCTTATGGAAGCTTCCTGATGGGAGAGACTGACTGAGGGGGAAACTGGGTCTTGTTCTGATGGGCGGGGCCATGCTCAGGAAATCTTCCATCCAATTTTCTGTTGATGGGTGGGGCTGTGTTCCTTCCCTGTTGTTTGACCTGAGGCCAACCTATGGTGGAGGTAATGAAGATAATGGCGACCTCCTTCAAAAGATCCCATGCAGGCACTGCCACACTCAGTGCCCCCAGCCCTGCAACAGGTCACCGCCGACCCACGCCTCCGCCAGAGACGCCTGGACCCTCACGGGCAAGTCTGGGTCAGTCTCTTGGGGGTCACTGCCCCTTCCTCCTGGGTCCTGGTGCACCAGGTTCTGCTTGTGCCCTCCAAGAGTCTGTCTGCCCAGTCCTGTGTGAGTTCTGGCAGCTCTATGGTGGGGTTAACGGCGACCTCCTCCAAGAGGGCTTATGCCACACCGAGGTCTGCTGCACCCAGAGCCCCCGCCCCTGCGGCCTGCCACTGCTGACCCGCACCTCCCCAGGAGACACTCAAAGGCAGGTCTGACTCAGTCTCTGTGGAGTCTCCTGGTGTGAACCAGGTTTTGTTTACCCTCTGAGCGTCTCTGGAGGGTATGGGGTTTGATTCTAAAGGCAATTTTGCCCCTCCTACCATCTTGCTGGAGCTTCTCCTTTGCCCCTGGACATGAAGTATATTTTTTTTTGCTGGGATCCAACATTCTCCTGTCAACAGTTGTTCAGCAGCGTGAGTTGTAATTTTGGAGTTCTCACAGGAGAAGATGAGTGCGCTTTCTTCTACTCTGCCAGACAGTTCTAATCTGAAAATCTGCCTAAAATGATAGTAGGTGAATTATATAAAATTGCCATTTTATAGGCCAAAAACAGTCATTATGTCAGCAATTTCATATAGACCAATTTAATAACAATAACAAAAGTATTTTGAGCACTGACAACATACCAGACGTTGTTCTAAGTTCTTGACCTGTATTTACATGTTTAGGACTCGCAATAGGCCTGTCAGTTAGCTTATGATGAGGAAATTAGACCCAGAGAAGTTAGGTGAGTAACTCAGGACGGCGCCTCTCACGTACACCTATCAGAATGGCTAAAATTAAAAATACTGACAACTCCAAATGCTGGCGAGGATGTGAAGAAACCGGCCCCCTCAGGCGGTACTGGTGCAAATGTAGTACCACTGCTCTGGAAAACAGTTGGGCAAAACCTAAAATGCAACTTCTGTATAACTCAGCACTTGCATTCCTGGGCATTTATCTCTGAGAAATGAAAAGTTACATTTGCACAAAAACCTGTACATAAATGTTCAAAGCAGCTTTATTTGTAGTGACCAAAAAAACCGGAATCAGCCCAGATGTTCTTCCATAGATGAAGGATCAAACAAACAGGTTCATCCGCCCCAGGGAATTCTATTCAGCAGTAGAGAGGATGGAACTAGTGGTACAGGAAATGGCTAGGAAGGATCTCCAGAAAATTCTGCTGAGTGAAAAAAAAGAAAAGCAATCCCAAAAGATTGCATACTGTGTGGCTTCATTTAAACACGCTGAAATGACATAATTTTGGATTTGGATGGCAAGGCAGTGAGTTCAGGGATCAGGGATTGGGGGAAGGGGCTGTGTCTATGAAAGGGTGAACCTGGAATACCCTTGTGATGCTAAGAATGTTTATTGGGTGTCTTGGCTGTGGCAGTGGGGTGGGCACCCACACAGATGATTCGATTGTACAGAACTTACATACACACAAATGAGTGTGAGTAAAATCAGGACACCCAGATAAGATCAGTGCAAGGGGACTTCCCTGGTGGTCCAGTGGTTGAAAATCCCTTGAAATGCTGGGAACTCGGGTTCGATCCTTGGTCCAGGAACTAAGATCCCACATGCCTCAGAGTAACTAAGCCCTTGCTCCACAATCAGTGAAAGCCTACACACTGCAACAAAGACCCAGCACAGGAAAAAAAAAAAAAGCAATGGAGAAGGTCAATGCCAACATCCTCATTTTGGTATCTCGCTCTTGCAAAACATTAACATTGGGGAAAACAGAGCATAACGTAGACAGATCTCTCTGTATTGTTCCTTACATGTGAGTCTACAATTACCTCAATTTTTAAAGTAACATTTTTAAAAAGGGCCAAAACAAAAGCTGCCACAGCCCAGAGGAGCCTGAGGAGGCATGACGGCTGCATGCGACGTCGTGTCCTGGATGAAGTCCTGGAAGAGAAAAAAGACACGAGGGAAAAAACAAAGAAAACTGAAGTAAAGAATGGACTTAGTTAATGAGACCATTATCAATGCTGGTTCATTAACTGGAACAAATGCACCATGCTGATGTAAGCCGCTAATTGTAGAGGAAATTGGATGCCAGGATCGTGGGAACTCTCTGTGCTACCTTCTTAATTTTACTGTAAATCAAAAATGGCTCTATAAAAATAAAGTCTGATTTTTAAAGATGCCAAATGACTACTTTACAAAAAGGTCTGGGGTATCTTCTAAAGCTAAATAAAATTCTACTCTATGACCCGGCAATTCCCCTCCTAAATATAAGCCCCCATAGTAATGGGATCATATGCCCAGCAAAAGGTATACATAAGAATATTCATAGCCTCTTCTTTTCAAAAGAGCCAAAAACTGAAAACAAGCCCAATGTGCATCCATGGGAGATGGATAAACAATTATGGTATATTCACACCATAGATTACCACCGCAAAAGGGAAAAAAGAATCACTAGGTTAAAGGAAAAGGGCAGATCTTTTGAACATAGAGATGAACAGAAGAAATCACACAGAAAGGACTCTGCTGCATGACAGTTGTATAACGTGGGAATACACAAAACTTTCCACAGTGGAAGAAGCTGTAGCAGCTCACCTAGGCAGGAAAGGCACCAACGGGGGAGGAGATATTTGTGCGGTTTGTGCTTTAATGAAATTTTAAAAATGAATAAGTGAAAATAAATTTAAATGAAGGAGATCTCAGCAGCACTACTCACACTAGCTTTTTTACAGTAGGACATGGAAGCAACCTAAATGCCCAGCCACAGCGGAATGGCTAAAGAGGCGGCACACAGATACAGTGGAATGGTGTTGGTGCTGCTCTGCCGCCAAGTCGTGTCCGGCGCTTTGCGACCCCATGGACTGCAGCACCCCAGGCTTCCTTGTCCATCACCATCTCCTGGAGTTTACTCAGACTCACGTTCATCCAGTCGGTGATGCCATCCAACCACCCCATCCTCTATCAGCCCCTTCTCCTCTGCCTTCAATCTTTCTCAGCATCAGGGTCTTTTCCAATGGGCTCTTCCCAACAATTGGTCAAAGTATTGGAGTTTCAGCTACCGCATCAGTCATTCAGGACTGATATCCTTTAGGATGGACTGGTTGGATCTCCTTGCAGTCCAAGGGACTCTCAAGAGTCTTCTCCAACCCCTACAGTTTAAAACCATCAATTCTTTGATGCTCAGCCTTCTTTATGGTCATAAGGGATTTGACTTAGGTCATACCTGAATGGTGTAGTGGTTTTCTCCACTTTCTTCAATTTCAGTCTGAATTTTGCAATAAGGAGTTCATGATCTGAGCCACAGTCAGCTCCTGGTCTTGTTTTTGCTGACTGTATAGAGTTTCTCCATCTTTGGCTGCAAAGAATATAATCAATCTGATTTCGGTGTTGACCATCTGGTGATGTCCATGTGTAGAGTCTTCTCTTGTGTTGTTGGAAGAGGGTGTTTGCTATGACCAGTGCGTTCTCTTGGCAGAACTCTATTAGCCTTTGCCCTGCTTCATTCTGTACTCCAAGGCCAAATTTGCCTGTTACTCCAGGTGTTTCTTGACTTCCTACTTTTGCATTCAAGTCCCCTGTAATGAAAAGGACATCTTTTTGGGTATTAGTTCTAGAAGGTCTTGTAGGTCTTCATAGAACTGTTCAACTTCAGCTTCTTCAGAGTTACTGGTCATGGCCTAGGCTTGGATTACTATGATATTGAATGGTTTGCCTTGGAAACGAACAGAGATCATTCTGTCATTTTTGAGATTGCATCCAAGTACTGCATTTTGGACTCTTTGGTTGACCATGATGGCTACTCCATTTCTTCTAAGGGATTCCTGCTGATGGTAGTAGATATAATGGTCATCTTAGTTAAATTCACCATTCCAGTCCATCTTAGTTCACTGATTCCTAGAATGTCAATGTTCACTCTTGCCATCTCCTGTTTGACCACTTCCAATTTGCCTTGATTCATGGACCTAACATTCCAGGTTCCTATGCAATATTGCTCTTTACAGCATTGGACCTTGCTTCTATCACCAGCCCCATCCACAACTGGGTGTCGTTTTTGGCTTTGGCTCCATCCCTTCATTCTTTCTGGAGTTATTTCTCCACTGATCTCCAGTAGCATATTGGGCACCTACCGGCCTGTGGGGTTCATCTTTCAGTATCCTATCTTTTTGCCTTTTCATGCTGTTCATGGGGTTCTCAAGGCAAGAATACTGAAGTGGTTTGCCATTCCCTTCTCCAGTGGACCACATTCTGTCAGACCTCTCCAACATGACCTGTTCGTCTTGGGTGGCCCCACAGGGCATGGCTTAGTTTCATTGAGTTAGACAAGGCTGTGGTCCGTGTGATCAGATTGGCCTGTTGTCTGTGACTGTGGTTTCAGTCTGCCTGCCCTCTGATGCCCTCTCTCAGTGCCTGCCATCTTACTTGGGTTTCTCTTACTTGGACGTGGGGTAGCTCCTCTTGGCAGCGCTTCTGCACCATCTGTTGCAGTTCCACACTTCTGCGCCTCTTGACCAAAGTGAAAGAGGAGAGTGAAAAAGTTGGCTTAAAGCTCAACATTCAGAAAACGGAGATCATGGCATCTGGTCCCATCACTTCATGGGAAATAGATGGGGAAACAGTGGAAACAGTGGCTGACTTTGTATTTTTGGGCTCCAAAATCACTGCAGATGGTGACTGCAGCCATGAAATTAAAAGACGCTTGCTCTTTGGAAGAAAAGTTATGACCAACCTAGACAGCATATTCAAAAGCAGAGACATGACTTTGCCAGCAAAGGTCCGTCTAGTCAAGGCTATGCTTTTTCCAGTGGTCACATTTGAATGTGAGAGTTGGACTATAAAGAAAGCTGAGAGCCGAAGAATTGATGCTTTTGAACTGTGGTGTTGGAGAAGGCTCTTGAGAGTCTCTTGGACTGCAAGGAGATCCAACCAGTCAATCCTAAAAGATATCAGTCCTGGGTGTTCATTGGTAGGACTGATGTTGAAGCTGAAACTCCAATACTTTGGTCACCTGATGCGAAGAGCTGACTCATTTGAAAAGACCCTGATGCTGGGAAAGATTGAGGGCAGGAGGAGAAGGGGACGACAGAGGATGAGATGGTTGGATGGCATCACCAACTCGATGAAGATGGGTTTGGGTGAACTCTGGGAGTTGATGACGGACAGGGAGGCCTGGTGTGCTGCGGTTCATGGGGTTACAAAGAGTCGGACACGATTGAGCAAATGAACTGAACTGAACTTCTTAATGGTCCAACTCTCACATCCATCCATGACCATTGGAAAAACCATAGCTTTGATGATATAGACCTTTGTCGGCAAAGTGATGTCTCTGCTTTTTAACATGCTGTCTAGGTTTGTCATAGCTTTCCTTCCAAGGAGCAAGAGTCTTTTAATTTTGTGGCTATAGTTGCCATCTGCAGTGATTTTGGACCCCAAGAAAATAAAATCTGTCACTGTTTCCACTTTTTCTCCATCTACTTACCGTGAAGTGATGGGACCAGATGCCATGATCGTCACTTTTTGAATGATGAGTCTTAATCCAGACTTTACTCTTCTCTTTCACCCTCACCAAGAGGCTCCTCTTCACTTTCTGCCATAAGGGTGGGTGTCATCTGCATATCTGAGGATGTTGATATTTCTTCCAGCAATCTTGATTCCAGCTTGTGCTTCATCCAGCCCAGCATTTCACATGATGTACTCTGCATACAAGTTAAATAAGTATGTGAAAATATACAGCCTTAACGTATACCTTTCCCAAATTTTGAACCAGTCTGTGGTTTCATGTCTGTTTCTAACCATTGCTTCTTGAATATACAATAGAATATTACTCAGACATAAAAGAGGAATGAAATTGTGCCATTTGCAAAGACGTGGATGAACCTAGAGACTGGCATACAAAGAGAAGTCAGAAAGAGAATAACAAATATTGTGATTTAACTCATACACGTGGATATGTACGGCTGATTTAGGCCTCCAAGGTGGCACTAGTGGTAAAGAACCCGCCTGCCAATGCAGGAGATGTAAGAGACCCCTGGGTCGGGAAGACCCCTGGAGGAGGAAATGGCAACCCACTCCAGTATTCTTCCCTGGAGAATCCCATGGACAGAGGAGCCTGGCGGGCTACAGTCCATGGGGTCGCAAAGAGTCAGACACGACTGAGTGACCTAGAACATATTGTGAGGAACTGGCCCACGCGCTCATGCAGACTGGGAGGGCCCACAGTATACAAGCTGGAGGCCCAGGCCCAAGGGCCGAGAACCAGGGCGCCATGTCCAAGGGCAGAAGGTGGGTGTCCAGCAGAGAGGATCTGCCCTTTCTCTGCCTTGTATCCAGCCACTCTGGCGAGGCCGCCGCCTCTACTCAGCCCACTGCTTCAAAGTGGGCTGGACACACCCAGAAACAAAGTCTATCGGCCACTGGGACTCCCAGGACTCAGGCACATTGACATGGAATGAAACATCACAGCACAGCAGAAAGTGACAAAGCTGAGCAGCAACCCAGATGTTTGGCCAAGGTGTAACCATGAACTCCCAGTCCTCACTCTCCAGAAAGGACTGGGGAGCCTAGCTCCCTAGGCTCCGCCATCCCAGTGGGCAGCAAGCTACCCCAGGACGATGCAGTAAGCCAATACCCCATCTCCACTCTGCTCTAGATGGCTCCCTGTTGAGGGCTGCCCTATGCATCACAGGACATCCAGCCACTTCCCCAGCTCCTACATGATAGTGCCCGGAGCCCCCCTATCCAACTCGGAGGCCCAGAATGTCTCCAGACACTGCCAAGGGTCCCCTGGGGGCAAAGTGCCCCAGCTGAGCACGCTCCTCCCTCTGGGAAGCCGGCACACAGCTTTGGGGTGAACGCCAAAGAAGAAGAATAATGAAAGCAGCACTGATAAATGCAACGGGGACTGGAGAAACAGTCATTTTGAGAATCAGAACCGTGATGAGAGGCATCGCCGCGGTGGTAATAGCAGCGCCCACAGCCCTGCACCGAGCCCGTGGCGCTAACGACAGCATCCGGGGACGAGGGCCACGTGGGGACGTCGCCGCCAGGAGTGGAGGCTCTGGGGTCCACTGCCCAAGGGAGCCCATCGACGCCACTTTTCTGCCTAAAGGCCACCTCTCTAACGTCCCAGAGTGAAGACCCAGCGGAGCATCTCAGCACATTCCTGGGACTTCCCGGGGGCGGGAGACGAAGATAACGGGAGAAGTGATGGGGTCCCCGGGGTGACGTCACGCGGCCTGGAGCATCTTGGGCACATGTCTGAGGGCCTCTCTGAACCTGCGTCCCCGAGGCCAGCCTGGGGAGAGCCCCTGAGACGCCGTCCTAGGTGGCAGCTGTGGTGAGTGGCCAGCCCTCCGAGGTCCACGCTGTGCAGGGCAGGGGGCCACTCTCTCCTGAAGACTTGGAGGCCCTCAGACCTCC
Source organism: Capricornis sumatraensis (assembly GCF_032405125.1). NCBI lineage: Eukaryota > Metazoa > Chordata > Mammalia > Artiodactyla > Bovidae > Capricornis > Capricornis sumatraensis. The sequence continues at coordinate 159,290,320 of NC_091072.1, forward strand.
AGCCTCCCACTGCAGGCACAAGCCCGTGTCCCCCAGGGCTCTGAGCTCACCCCCACCGCCCCCCACAAGCTGGCCGGTGTGTTCACTGAAGGGAGGCAATCCAGGAGCGGAGAACAGTAAATTCAAGGCTGAAGGAACAGTGGGAGTTGGGCTGGACGTGGACAGAGGGGTCTCCCCAAGGTCGCCAAACGCCATGCAGGGAGCCTGGCCTGTCCCTAAGTGCAGCAGCAGGTGGGCACACCATGCCAAGGGCACACGGACCGCACTTCCCGAAACCATCAGCCACAAGGGCACACTCAGACCACCCCCCAGGTCTTCGCCTCACCTACCCTCTCCCCAGGCCAAAAAATGGGAGAAGAGTGGGCAGGGAAGGCTCTGACCTCTGGTTCCAGAATATTCCACCCTTCACACACTCCCCTAGAGGGGATAAAAACCAGGACAGGAACCACCAAGGCTCAGTTGAGGTCAAGGAGGCGGTGTTTCCCTGGAGCCCTGGTCCACACGGTCACTTCCTGTTCTCACAGGCCTCGGACCTCTGCATCTCCTCCCACCTTTGACCCTGCCACGACGCTCCACACGCATGCACACTCATGCACACACGCACACCAGGTATGCACGTGTGTGCACACACCGCACTGAGACACAGACGCCTTCACACACTCACATGCGCTCACAGCCTAGATGCATAGACAAGGCATGTGTGAGTGCATGCGCGCACACACACACATACGCACACACACAGTCACCCTAGGCTCATGGGTGCAGCCATGAGGAGGGGTCGGCAGCTGTACACGGCCGACAACTGACGTTACGGTGTTGGGATCCTGCCCTTTAAAGGACAGTGAAGGGAGCCCTGTCCTTGCAGCCCGCCTGGGGCCAGCCCCTCAGGTTGCCGCCCCTTGCCCCAAGGTCCCCACGGAGGCTCAGAGACATCTCCCACTAAGGCAGAGCTTCCTGGTCTGGCCCCTGACCCAGCGTCCAGGGCTTCTCACAGCTCCTCTCAGCCCCTCAGCCCCAGCCCCTGGCTGCATGCTCCCTCGGGCCCACAGGGAGGAGGGCAGGCCAGATGCCCGCCCACCGAAGGTGCAGGCCCGGAGGCAGAGAGCAAGCATGGAGCTTGAGTCCCTGGGCACAGAGGGACCAGCCAGGACCAGCTGGGGGGCTCCCACGGGGGAGTGAGGTGAGGACGTGGAGAAGGGGGCAAGGGAGGGTCTTTCTCAACGGTTCCCGAGGACTGGGGACTCCAATGGGTTGATGCCCTTCAGGCAGCCCGCCCACAAGTCCCTTTAAATGTTGGAATTCAGTGGGATTCCTGGCAGGGAGAGGGGACCGTGAGAATGTGTGTCTGCGTAAATCTGTGGTGTGTGTGTGTCTATAAGTTTGCGTGTGTCCGTGTGTCTCTGTGTGTGTGTGTCTCTAGGTGTCTGTGTGAGGCTGTGTTTCTGTGGGCTCTGTGTGTGGGGGGGTGTGTTCTGTGTGTGTGTGTACGGAGGTGCCACCTCCTCGTGACACCTAACGGAAAGGTCCGCGGAGATGGAGCCAGGATGGGGGATGGGGACGGGGTAGGGGTCAGGACCCGGTCATGCGGCGGAAGCGTGGGTCCTGGGAGGGAATCTGCTTCTCACGACCCAGGTCCTCACCCACAAGCCTCATGACACCCAATAAATGCCAAACGGCAGGAAGCAGGCTTGACCCCCCCATGCAGGGGTCAGGCAGGGGTCAAGTGGGCCCATCCTGCCGAGACAGAGGTTCCCACAGCAGCGCTGCGGCGGGGAAGGGTCAGGCAGGACGGAGTGAATGGAGGACCGGCCAGGTGGCCCCAGTGGTTTCCGCCCTCAGCCTGGGACCCTCGGCTGCCCAAGTGACCCTGACTGGCCCAATGACAAGGGCACTGTGCTGGGGGGGTGGGGCTTGTTTGAGTGGTTGCTAGGAGGTTTCCATGGCAACTGATGGGGGCTGGGGGACACCTGGCCGCTTCCCACATGCCCATCCACTAGAGGGAGCTGGACCCAGGGAAGAGCCACCAGGACCGGCCACCCAAGAGGGGCTGCTGCTGCTGCTAAGTCGCTTCAGTCGTGTCCGACTCTGTGCGACCCCAGAGATGGCAGCAGCCCACCAGGCTCCCCCATCCCTGGGATTCTCCAGGCAAGAACACTGGAGTGGGTTCCCATTGCCTTCTCCAATGCATGAAAGTGAAATCGCTCAGTCGTGTCCGACTCTATGGGACCCCACGGATGGCAGCCCACCAGGCTCCCCCATCCCTGGGATCCTCCAGGCAAGAGTACTGGAGTGGGTGCCCATTGCCTTCTCCAATGCATGAAAGTGAAAAGTGAAAAGTGAAAGTGAAATCGCTCAGTCATGTCTGACTCTTCGCGACCCCATGGACCGCAGCCTACCAGTCTCCTCTGTCCATGGGATTTTCCAGGCAAGAGTACTGGAGTGGGATGCCAGGGCTGGGGGCAGCCAAACCCCCCAGACCCATCATGCCGTTGACTTGCAGGAACCCTGGATGAGCCGGAGCCAACGGGTAGAGGACGGAGAGTCAACCGAGTGGGCAGGGTTCTGGGGGCCAGACAGTGGCCAGGGTGCTGAAGCCCGCGGAGGACACTGGTTCCCCTGAGGGGTCCCCACGTGCCAGCACCGGGGTCAGCTGGTCCCGCCACCCCGTGATCTTGTGAGCAGGAAGCTGGTTTCCCCTTGGGCTGCAGATGAGGAAAGGGAGCCTGTGAGGGGAGAAGGGTGTCTGTGCGCCTGCTAAGTTGCTTCAGTGGTATCTGACTGTTTGTGATCCTATGGATTGTAGCTGCCAGACTCCTCTGTCCATGGGATTCTCCAGGCAGGAATGCTGGAGTGGGCTGCCATGCCCTCCTCCAGGGGAGGTTCCCGACCCAGGGATCGAACCCGTGTCTCCGGTGGCTCCTGCACTGCAGGCGGATTCTTTACCTCTGAGCCACCAGGGAAGCCCCGAAGGGTGATGGGGGCCGACCCCAAACAGAGCTGCTCAGCTTGTCTCCAGTGTGCCCAGTGCTGGCTAGGCCGGGCGCCCCTCTCCTGCACGCTGTCCTCCAGGAGTGAGCTCTGACCATCCCCATCTGACACCAGGAGGCAGAGGCACAGAGAGGCCAAGGGCCTGGTCCCAGGTCAAACAGCACGGCGGGCAGGGAGTGGGCAAGCTGTCAGAGTGCAGCCACCTGGTCCTGAGACACAGTCTAGGGGACACACGGATGGAAAGTCATGGAATTAACCCCTCAGAAACAAAGCCGGGGGAGGGGAAGCTGAATACAGGGGAGGAGGGAGCCCCACAGAACAGGGGGGAGAGGGAGAGGAGCTGGTCCTCAGTTCCTGGGAAGTAAGCCATGTTCCCTACGCCCCCCGCCCCCCGCCCAGGGTCACAGACCATCTCTCCGCTGTCTTAAGGAGGCAGGCAAGGAAACCTGTACCCATCCCACGGGGAAACCGAGGCCCAAAGGAGCCAAGGGACTGTCTGAGGCCACCCAGCTCTCCTGACTCCTGGCCCTGAGAGCTTCCACAACACTCTCGCAACTCACCCCGCCATCTCTGTATGACTAGCACCATGCCAGGCCAGAGGGGTACCCAGCCAAGGGCAGGCCTGGACGGGGCAGACACTGTGAACGAGGAAGGAAGGTAGCTGTCACCACTGGCAGATGGGGAAACCGGGGCTCAGGGCAGGGGCACAAGGGAGGTGGTGGAGGAAGGAGGGGGTCGATCCCCTGGCCCAGCCCCTCGCTGCCGTAGAGGCTGCAGCTCATTCCAAAGCCCCCGCCCAGAGAGAGGAAGAGCCTGGCAAAGCAAGAAGCAAAGCAAAGCCCCAGGAGACGGCTGGCCAGGTGGTCAGGGAAGAGCCCCCGCTGCTGCCTTCCCCTCCCCTCTTCTGCAGGTGGGGGTGCTGAGGCTTCTGCACCCTCCAAGGAGACAGTGTTGCTATGGTGACCACCGTTACCTGGCAACCAAGCTGCGTTGTCCTGGGCACCTGCTGTCTCTCCTCCCGCTCTGGGGACAGGCTTGTGTCCAGCAGCCCCCTCATCTCAGAAAACGCACCTGGTGGGGACAAGCCAGGTAGACTGGGGCAGCAGGGGACAAGCAGAGACCCTCCTGGGTCTTCGAGAATCAGAAGTGGAGCCATCTCACACAAGGCTTTGGTTGTTTTCAAAACTGGGAATAATTGTATTGATTTATGGAATAATAAAAATAACATTGTAAAGAAAACAAGAACCTTAACACTGAAGGAAAGTACCCACAGGAAGGTAAGGGTCACTCTCATCTCGTTTTGGTGTTCCCTCCCGGGCAGCCCTCCCTGCCTGCTGTAGGAAGGGAGAGGTGGGCACGGCTTTAACAAGAGGCCACGCACCGCACAGCTTACCCCGCATGCCCACTCAGCACTGCTGGGGTGCCTGGGGCGACATGACTCCCACTCGGGACCCAGCCTGGGCACTGAGCTCCCGAGAGCTGAGCCCCTGTGCCTGAGCGGGGTTCACAGGCTCTGGGCAGGGAGACCTGTGATCAGCACACCACAACCCTGATGTGAGGAGGGGAGTGCCCCCTCCGCACCTCTGTCCAAACCTCTGCCTCTCCCGTGTTCCTTTCCTCTTCTCTTCCCACTTTACTTCCATTTCTTAATCCCTTTCATCTTCCTAATTTCAACCAAAATGGAGCTTCTTACAGGAAGCCTGCCCTGATTTCTTGGTGCAATGTGCTTTCTCTTCCCTTTGAATCAGGACCAGCCAAGGGGAGAACAGGACTAGTCTGTCTATGGGTTCCCTAGGCAGGCCTTGTGCTGCCAGCACTGCTCCAGGCCTGGGCTGGGGAAGGGCCCCAGAGCCCACTCATACCCTCAGAGTGGGGAGAGGCTCCAGAGAGCAGGCTGGGCTTGGCAGTTTCCAGTGCTGATGGGGTGATGGACAGAGGCCCCCACACCTCTGGCCAGGTGGGACCCAGGAGGATATAGCCCGGGGCTGGCCGAGGTCCTCCAACCCAACTGGTCTGGGGACTGCAGTGGGTTGAGGTCTGGTTGGGGAAGCAGGTAGGGTGTCCACATCCTAAAGGCTGGAACCTGTGACCGTGACCTTATGTGGAAAATGCTTGCGTGTTGGATTATCTTGTCATTTTTCAGTCGTTAAGTCATGTCTGACTCTTTGCCACCCCGTGGACTGCAGCACTCCAGGCTTCCCTATCCTTCACTATCTCCTGGAGCTTGCTCAAACACATGTCCACTGAGTCACTGATGCCTTCCAGCCATCTCATCCTCTGTCGCCCCCTTCTCCTCCTGCCCTCAGTCTTTCCCAGCATCAGAGCCTTTTCCAATGAGTCAGCTCTTCAGGTGGCCAAAGGACTGGAGCTTCAGCTTCAGCATCAGTCCTTCCAGTGAATATCAGGCCTGATCTCCTTTAGGATGGACTGGTTGGATCTCCTTACTGTCCAGGTGGGTGAGGGTGGGCAGGAGGGGTGCCCAGCCTGGCCGGGAGTGGGACATGGGGGGCCCGATGCTGCTCCTGAGCAAACACCCCCACTGCCTGACCCCCACACGCTCGGCCACCACCAGGGCTGGCACTCACCAGCAACACCCCAGTTCATCCTGTGGTCTCACCCAGAAGATGGAGCCCATGGAAACCACAGATGAGTCAGACTGGATGCCTCCAAGGACACTTTGAGGCCTAGGGAGGGTGGGGGCCCAGGGGGAGGCGGGGGCTCTCAGGGACACCCCTCCCGCCCCCACTGCCTGCCCAGGGCTGTCGCCAGAACTCTGGGTCCGAAGCTCCCAATGCGCCAACGGGGCAGCAGCGCCCCCTGCTGGCTGCAGCATCCTTCACACGCCCTGGCTTGGCCAGAATCGAGGATCCCAGTAACTGTGTCCGCGGGACCCTGGGCACCCCCATTCCCTGCCATGGGACGAGCACTGTGACAAACAGCGACATCACCGTACCACCTCGTCCGTGTCTGAAGACTGAGCGCCGGAGCTTTCCTGGCCTTATCCATGGAGTCCTCCCGGCTCCATAGAAACAGGGCCTTGAAGGCAGGGGTCGGGTCGGGGGTTCCCGGGACCTGCTCCCTCATCTGTAAAATGGTCTTTCCCCGTGCCCCCACCCACCAGGGGGCGCTGGGAGCATTCCGAGGGCAGCGGCTGAGGGCTTGAGGGGCGGGGGCTCTGCAGCTTCTGCGGCAGGCGTGCCAGCAGGCTGGCTTCTGGGTGGGCGGCCTGGGCATTCTCGCAGGTCCCCACGCTCAGAAGGGCTGGACTGCTTCATGTTCTGCTGCCACCGTCTTTAAATGTAGCCATTTCTGCACGAGAGGCCCTCACGTTCATGTCAGACCGGGCATCCACACGTGACTTCCTGGACCTGAGTGTGCGGGTGGTTTGGTTGCTCAGTTGTGTCCGACTCTTTGCGACCCCATGGACTGCAGCCCACCAGGCTCCTCGTCCATGGGATTCTCCAGGCGAGAATACTGGAGTGGGCTGCCATCCCCTTCTCCAGGGGCTCTTCCCGACCCAGGGATCGAACTAGAGTCTCCTGCACGCACAGGTGGATTCTTTACCACCGGCGCCCCCTGGGAAGCCCGCGCCCTGAATGTAGGACCCGCTCTTTGGAGCCCTTGGGCTGCTGGGGGCAGCCCTCCACCCCAGGCTGCCAGCCAAGCTGGGGCCGCCCGGGCCTCCCGTGCTCCCCCACAGGGGTGGCTGCTCCCACAGGAGCCTCCCACCCATGGGGCCGCGTCCAAGCTCCTGGGGCGCCTTTCTGGACCTCTGAGCTGGCAGGACACCTCCTCTAAGCTCACTCACCCCGGGCATTGCTCAGAGGGTGCACGTGGGTGCCCAGCTCTGCCCCCAAAAGGCCCAAACCTGGGATTTCATCCTTCATACCTGTCCTGGATTGCCCCCCTCCCACCACCACCACCAGGCCCAGGTCCTGAGAAGCCCCCCGGGGATGGGCAGTCAGCTTCTAGGTCATCCGGCCAAAGGGCGACTCAAGATGGGATCTGTCGGTCTCTGCTGCCACCTCCCGGCCGACGGAGGAAAGACAGCACCACCGGGGCGGGGGTGGGGAGGGGAGGGGGGCGGTGCATGGGGCCCAGCCATGAGGTGGACTCGGGACACCAGGTGGGGAGGGCCGCCAAGGCAGGGGGCGAGCGCCCCCTCCCGCAGTCACTCTCCACGCCACCGCTCTGTGTGCTCTCCCGTAGACAAGGGACCAAGGGGAAAGGAGCATGGCTGTGCCCCTGGCGAGTGGCTGAGGCCCCTGGGACCACCCCCCCCCCACCAAGGTGGGCGTCCAAAAGCCAAGCCCTAAGCCTCCCGTGGAGGCGGCTCAGAGGACAGTTTGGTTGGACCTCAGCATCTCCATCAGGTTCCTCCAAGCAGACGATCCTCAGCCTCTTTCCAAGGCTTCAAACGTGGCTCCTACGCCCCCTTCCTACAGGGAGCCCTCCTGTGTGGACAAACAGAAGTCACCGTGGGCAGAGACCCCAACTCTGCCCTCAGGGACGCCCGCAGGTGTCCGGGGTCCTTAGAAGTGAAAATGGACCTCTAGTCCCACCTGTTCAACGTACAGATGGGGAAAAAAAAGGTGGCAAGGAGGGTCCGGAAGGCAGGGAAACAATGCTTTACCGGCTTTTTGCCCTCAGTTGTTGTTTAATCGCTGAAGCGTGTCTTGACTCTTTTGCGACCCCATGGACTGTAGCCCACCAGGCTCCTCTGTCCGTGGGATTTCCCAGACAGACCCAGATTCAAACCCCAGCCTGGCCACCTTCCACCTTCCATCCACCTGCCTTCGCCTCCATGCCCACACCTGTAAGACAAGTGGAGGGTCCTACCTCTTAGGCTGCCCTCGAGGATTAAAGACGCTAGTATTTACAGAGTGCTTGACTGAGTGAGTGTGTGTGTGCTCAGTTGCTTAGTCGTGTCCAACTCTTTGCAATCTTGTGGGCTATAGCCCGCCCGGCTCCTCTGTCTATGGATTTCCCAGGCAAGAATACTGGAGTGGGTTGCCATTTCTTTCTCCAGGGGGATCTTCCCGACCCAGGGATCAAACCCACGCCTCCTGCATTGGCAGGTGGATTCCTTACCACTGAAGCACCTGGGAAGCCTGTGCTTGAGTGAGGCTCAGTGTCAAAGGCAAGCTCTGTCTGGCTACGCACAGTAGTTGGCAGTGCAGCCTGCTGGGGGCGAGCAGGGCCACGGCATCCTCTGTCCCCAGTGACACCCAAGCCAACACCCCCTTCAAGGCACAGGTGCTGGCGGGGTGCCAGGGAGCACCAGAGACCAGCGTCTGTAATCCACAGGTCCGCCCTAGAGAAGGCGCTGAGCCCCCGTAACTGTGGGAGCCGCCTCTGAACCCCTCTCCTGTCTGCCTCCTCTTGCCTCCCAGAGCCCCACTCAAGGTCAGGGCATCTCCAACTCCAACCTGAATTTTAAACCACAGATAAGAATCTGTGCTCCCAGCTTAAACACCCTGTGGTCCCTTCCCCTGTCCTGGGGTAGAGCCTAAACCCTTCTCTGGGCTCCGAAGCCCGTGGGTGCTCCCGCTCCGCCCCACCCTGGCCCCCTGCTGCAGACCGTCTGAGCTGTGCTGGGTCCCTCCCCAGGCCTTCGCATGGGCTGTCCCTCTGCTGGGGCGGTCTTGTCCCCTGCACCATCACCTCCACCCAGCTTCAGCGAGCCTCTGTGATCCCCGCCTCTGCTACACCCCAACCCTGCAGGCCAGGCGCCCAAGGCAGAGCCATCAGCTTCCCTGGGAGAGGGGTCCTGTTGGCATTTGCCCAGTGGTGGTACCCGAGTGGTCACCTCCTTTACCCGCCTTGTCCCAGCCACCCTCAGAGACATCCCTTCCTGTGAGCTCTGCTCTGGGCTCCCCATCCTGCTGAGAGCTTTTAGGGCCCACATAGGAAGGCTGACTCTGGGTCCACTCCCTTGTCACCTCCAAGGACATGGGCTGAAGGAGGCCCAGGGCTGTAGAGACAGATCCGCCTCTTTTCCGGAGCCTCCTGGAGGAGGAAAGGCAGCTGCCTGACGATCAGTACTGAAAGGCGGACCGACTGGAGGCACCGGGGGCGTCCCTCAGCTGGCCGATGGATAAATAAACTGCTGCGTCCAGACAACGGGCGATGGCTCAGTAATAAAAAGAAATGAGCTGTCAAACCATGAAAAGACATGGAGGAGCCTTATGCATCGTACCAAGTGAAAGAAGCCAGTCTGAAAAGGCTTCATACTTTGTGATGCCAACCCTATGACATTCTGGGGAAGGCCAAACCACGGAGTCAATAAGGACCAGCGGTTTCCAGGGAAGCATGGGGGAGCACAGAGGATTTTCAGGACAGTGACGACACCCAGTATAGCGGCACAATGGTGGGTTCACGTCATTACATGTGCCTGCTAAGTCGCTTCAGTCGTGTCCGACTCTTTGCAACACTATGGGCTGTCTCACCAGGCTCCTCTCTCCATGGGATTTCCCAGGCAAGAATATTGGAGCGGGTTGCCATGCCCTCCTCCAGGGGATCTTCCCGACCAGTGTCTCCTGTGGCTCAGGCATGGCAGGTGGATTCTTTACTGCGGAGCCACCAGGGAAGCGCCACCTGTCCTTAGACATTCGTCCAAACCCATAGGATGTCCCACACCAAGCGTGAAGCCTGACGTCAACTGTGGGCTCCAGAGGATGGTGACACATCAGTGCAGGCTCACTGACCAGCAAACGCCCCACCTGATGTGGTGTTGGTAACGGGGGAGGCTGTGCACCTGTGGGGCAGCGAGTGTACAGGAAATCTCTTCCCACTCAGTTTTGCTGCGAACCCAGAACTGCTCTAAGACGTAAAGTCTGGGGATTCCCAGGCAATCAACAGTTAGGACTCCACACTCTCACAGAGAAGGCTGGGGTCAATCCTCACTCAGGAAGCTGAAGTCCCACAAGTCACATGGCCCGGCCTCCAAAAAATATAAAATAAAATAAAAATAAAATTTTGTATTTTATTTTATTTTAAATCTACTAATTTAAAGTATTTTAAAAGTCAGACTGAGATGTGCCATAAAGAAGACACAGTTCAGTTCTGTTCAGGTGCTCTGACTCTGTGTGACCCCATGAACCACAGCACGCCAGGCCTCCCTGTCCATCACCAACTCCCGGAGTTCACTCAAACTCATGTCCATTGAGTCGGTGATGCCATCCAGCTCTTTCTGGGGTCCAAGAGTGTGTGAGGGTCCCCACCCCATACTCGGGGCCACCCAATGACCTATCCATGCAGCAACGTCTGCATCGTGAGCAGGAACACCCCAGACGGAGTCTCAGGAGCGTCTTGGAAAGGGGAGGTCAAGGCAGGTCTTCTCGAGGTTGGGGTCTAGGCTCGAGTAGAGACTGGCTGGGTGCGGCTCCCGTACCTGCCATCCTAGACAGGCAGACGCAGCAAGGGGGGCAGCTTTCTGAGCACTTCCTGGGGAGCCAGCAGCCACTTCAGGATGAGGAATTTGCCCAGAGTTCAGATAAATGGGTTTTCAGGAAGTTCCTGAAACAATAAGGTGCTTGGCAATTTTATCTTCCCGGGCAAGCGTCTGGCATGGTACTAGTGCCTTAGCTCTCCGTCTGATGAGCCGTGTGCTCACAAATAGTTTGTTCTCAAGGCCCAGGGAAAGGGCTCAGTGGCCAACCAGCGAGAGCCAAAGCTGCAAGGGGCAGAAGTCGTGGGCGTGAACCACGTGAGGCCTCAGTCTTTCCATCTGCAGGATGGAGTATGGGCCTTCACGGGTCCCCAAGGCCATTCCAGTTCTACTGGTGACTCTGTTTAAAGATGGGGGAGGGTGGGGCCTGGGAAATTGTTCATGACAGGCCATGGTGGGGCAGAGACAGGGGCAGAGTTGAATCCAGGGGTCCCAGCGACCAGCCCAGTCCCCTCCCCATGCCCCTCGCCCACCAAGAGCCCGTGCTGAGAAGAGCAGGAGGCCAGGAAGCCAGGGGCAGGGCTGGCTCTGCTGGAGAGGCAACCCCCTTCCCCTCCTCAGCCCACCCCACTCCCTGACGGCTCTGCCTGCATCTTCTCGGATCTAACCCATCCCCTCAAATCCCTTCTCCCCACGCTGAGGTCAGTCTTCCCAAAACCCAAGCTGTCCCTTGGCACTCACTAGCTCAGAACTCCCCTGTGGGTTTCCACTGCCCGCCAGATAAACGATCTCCACCTTCTCCAGGCCCTAACTGGCTGTTTTGCAGAAATTGATCCCAAAATTCATATGAAAAAGCAAGGGACCCTGAAAAGCCAAAAAATTGGGAAAAAGAAGAGCAAAATCAGAAGATCCCCATTTCCTGGTTTCCAAGCTTACAACAAAGCTGTGGGTATCAAGACAGTATGGCAGGGGCTCCGCTGGCAGCCCAGTGGTTAAGACTCAGGCCCCAGTAAAGGTTGGATCCCTGTTCGGGGAACTCAGATCCCTCAGGCTGCATGGTGTGGCCAATGGAGTTCATCCTTGCTAACACTCACTTGCGGAAGCCCCCAGAAAATTTCGACAGTGGGGAGTCTGAGGAGCTTCCAGGTGGGCAAACACATCCAGGTACCAAAGGTGTGATGCACCCCAACTCCAAGGGGACAGAAGCTCACAGACCCCGCCCTGCATATCTCTTCACCTGCCCGTCCATCTGTATCCTCTACCATACCCGTTCATGACCTGGTCACTGTGTTCCCCTGAACTCTGGGAGCTGTTCTAGCAGACAGTGAAATCCAAGGGGGAGGAGGTCACAGCAGCCTCTGATTGGTAGATTTGCAGCCAAGTCAGACACATGCTGTGGGCTGTAACCTGGGGACTGCCTACTGGTAATCAGCCTCTGAAGGCGAGGAGAAGTCTCATGGGGCTGAGCCCTTGACCTGTGGGGTCTAATGCCATCTCCACGTAGAATCTCCACGTAGAATCGAGTCAAACTATGATGCCCAGTGGGTGTCACAGAATTTCCTGGTGTGGGGAAAGCCCACCACACACACCCACGCACAGTCAGGAGCAGTAAGAGTGTGTTGGTGGTGTGAGCGTAAAGGAGACACGTGGGAGGAAGATGTACGGAGGAAGGGGTCATCGTGCCCATTTCACAGAAAGGCAAACTGAGGTCCTGCAAGCTGAGTGGCTCCCTCTGGAGCTGGGATCCCTTAACCAGGACTGCCACTCACTCATCTACAAGAACCAAGGACCCCTCAAAGGGCACCCTGCTTGAATCACCACTGTCGGGCGCCTCCTCATCCATCCGTCAGTGGCTGCAAGCTTATTTTCAGAGTGTTCCCAGGGCCCCACCTGAAGATGTTTCCTGAACGCCTACCATGCGCCTGGCACCTCGCCCCACACGGAAGGGCCAAACAGCAACCAAACGTGCCATGGGCTTGGATCCCCTGGCGGCCTGGGGAGTAAGCCCATGGCTGAGGGGCTTAGTTACAGGAAAGTCACTTCCTTCTCACCAAGAGGCCTGGAGGGAAATGTAGCTGATGCCTCCATGAGGACGATGCCTCAGCTGATGCCTCCATGGGAGGGACGGGGAGGGCTTCCTACAGGACGTGTTTTTTCATCTGAAACCCAGAAGGAAAAATGGACGCACCCAGCTAAGGGGAGCTGGGGCGTGGCGGAGAGAGAGGGCAGAAAGAATAACACGTGCTGGAAACCTGGAGGAGTGAGAAAAGGAAGGACTGAGATCAAAGCAGGGGCAAACCCTGGTAGGTCTGAGCATCGGACCTGAGACGAGGGCCCCACAAGATACCTGCTGTAAAGGCTGACTCTGAAGGGATCAGAGTGTTATCTTAATTTTGTTTTTTTTTAATGATTCCTTGTGACCAGGGTGTCAGGGCAAAATACACACAGCTATTACAATTGTTTGCAAACTGCTCGTCTCCTCCACCCAGATCTCCGAGCTTCCTTCAGCAGCAGAATCTGTGAAATGGGCAGACAGAGACAGAAGCTGGAAAGGTTGGCTTGATTTGAGCTGAGCAGACCCAGCAAGGGGAGCCCAGAAGGGGCTTGGACCAGGGGGTGGGAGATGTAGGGAGAAGAATAGGAAGCAGAGTCTGGGAGTGCCAGAGACAGCAGCAGATACTGAGCACGTGAGCGACGGGGAGATAATTCTCAGATGTTTTGCTGTGAACGAGGCTCTCCATCTGGAGTGCAGCGCTTTGCCGAGAGACCACAGTAGACAGCCTGCTTCAGAGTTACTTTGGATAGGACGCAAAAACAGGTGCTTCTTTAATCAGCGGTGTCACTGCCCTGGTCCACTGAGTTATTGCACGTATGTGGTCTCCCACAATCAAGATAATACCCATTTCGTTCTCTCTCTCTCTCTCTCTCTCTCTCTTTTTTTTTTTTTTTTTTAGGTCACAAAGCATGCAGACGCATGCACGCAACGCAGGGCATGCGGAATCTTAGTTCCCTGACCAAGAACCAAACTAGCCCCCCCTGCAGGGAAAGTACAGATTCTTAACCACTGGACTACTGCTGCTGCTACTGCTAAGTCACTTCAGTCGTGTCCGACTCTGTGCAACCCCATGGACGGCAGCCCACCAGGCTCCCCCATCCCTGGGATTCTCCAGGCAAGAACACTGGAGTGGGTTCCCATTGCCTTCTCCAATGCATGAAAGTGAAAAGTGAAAATTGAAAGTGAAATCGCTCAGTCGTGTCTGACTCTTCACGACCCCACGGACTGCAGCCTACCAGGCTCCCCCGTCCATGGGATTTTCCAGGCAAGAGTACTGGAGTGGATTGCCATTGCCTTCTCCACTAAGGAAGTCCAAAAATAATACACATTACTTACCAGACGATGGGAACATGCTAAGTTGGAAAACTAGCAAGAACAGAAACTTCCCACATTGTCAGGACCCAAAGCCCACCACGGAGAGCAACAGGACGTGCTGCGCTGAGGTCTTTTCTCCATCTCTGCATTGCTTGCGCACCCTCAGTGACGTCCCATACAATATTTTGAATCTGAGTGGGTTTTAATTTACTATGATCACATAAGCACTTTTCCGTGTCTTTAAACACTGCAAACCAGATTCTAGTGGATGCGTCATATTCCAGAGAAGGGATGTGTAGTCACCTCATGATTCATTTTGCTGGGCTTTGACATGGCGCCTGTCTTCTCCTCTGATGAACAGGGTGAAGCTTTTCCTAAGTTTCAGAATATTTCCTTAGCGTGGGTTTCCAGAAGTGGAATTATTGAGTCAGCTCACTCCCTGAAACAGACAACAAAACAGGCCTCCAACAAGACTGTAGCCGGTTACATTCTCTCCTGAATACTCATGGGAAGGACTGATGCGGAAGCTGAAGCTCCAGTACTTGGGTCACCTGATGCGAAGAGCTGACTCTTTGGAAGAGACCCTGATGCTGGGAAAGACTGAAGGCAAAAGGAGAAGGGGGCAGTAGAGGATAACATTGTTGGGTAGCATCACTGATTCAGTGGGCCTGAACTTGGGCGAGCTCCAGGAGATGGTGATGGACAGGAAAGCCTGGCGTGCTGCAGTCCATGGGGTCGCAAAGAGTCGGACACGACCTAGCGACTAAACAAGAACATTCTCCCCAGAAGTACCACACTTCCCCTGTCAGCATCCCTCATACACACACGTGTTATCACCTGTGATGCTGTCGACTCGAAACAGGAAGGAGGTCCCCCGGCCTGAGAGCCATTCCTCGGACAGCCCAGGAGGATGAGCGTGTGTTTCTCTGCCCACGACACCGGCACCCTGGGCACCGTCTCCTCCTGGCCTGTGGGGTCAGTGTCAGGGGGTGCCTAGGGGCCTGCGGGTGGGTGCTGCCTGTTCTAAGAAGTCCATAGAGCCAGATCTACAGCTCTGGCTTCCTAAACCATAAACAAGGGCACTGGGAGGACCACGGAGGACACGGCCCTGACTGGCCACCGCAGCATTGCCTGTCAGCCTGGCGCCTTGCAGGCCCGCCTTTGGGGGGATGCACTGTTCCCCGGTCTAAAGCCCCTCCTGCCTCCTCCCAGAACAGCAGCAGATCAAACGCACCGGGCTCCTGGACTTCATTAACATCATTTATTTCTCTGTGCCTGGCAGAAGTTTCCACTTAACAAGAGAAACCTTTTTTAAATTGCATGTCCCTTCTGGCAGCCGCGCGGCTTGGAGGCTGAGGACAGATGGGGTTTGTCAGGATCTATGGGTCTCAGAACCTCTCCCCACTTCGGAGGCCCAGGGCCCCCCACTGGGGGATACCCAGCTCTGCTTCCAGATGGAAGGAGGCCAGGGCCGGAGCCCCGCAGCCAGTTCCAGGAGGCCGAGAGCTCCCCCAGCCCCCAGCAGAGCCGGGGGCCCATCTCAGAGAAGCCCCAGCCACTCATCTGCTCACCCACTGGCCCTGTTTGCCTCATGTCCTCAGCACTGGGGCTGCCCTGGGGCTGGGGATGTAGAAAAATGTCAGACAAAGTGACCTCTCGCCAGGCGACCATCAGGCTCTGGAAGAGAAATGGGCCCCGGACCAGGTCATCACATTCAGAAAATCTGTTTCCTGAGCACTTACTGTAGATTACAAACTGCGCTGGGAGAGTCGCACGGTGAGAACTCTATGAGCTGGGGACAGGGAGGCGGGATGTTTCTGCTTCCAGGCTTCCCTCAGGGCGGTCCACAAAGGCCCTGAGCCCCTGGGGCAGGGTCAGCCAGAGGAGCGCGTCCACACCTGTCCTGGGGGCACCCGGGAGGGCAGGGTTCCTGTAGGCGGCCCGGGAAGGAAGCAGCTGTGGGAAGCTGGCAGGGCTGGGGGTGCGGTCACCTCCGCAGCCCACCCGCCACGGAAGCCAGGGCGTGGACCCTGCTCCAGGGGCCTGACAGGCCTCGCTGGTCAGTCTCTGCCCCCTTCTTGACCTGCTTCAACCCAGTGGCCACGACGAGGTGACAGCTGGTGGACACAGAGGCTGCGGGCACCTCCCCGAAGTGACCAGTCCTGGAGGACGAGAGGAAGATTTCTAATCAGAGATGGGGCACAGGACGCAAATTGATGAGCCCTCCCCCCCCACCCCCAGAAATACCAAGGCCAGCTTTTAAAGAAAACGACTTCCCTGGCGGTCCAGTGGTTCGGACTCTGCCCTTTCACTGCCGAGGGGCCAGGTTCAAGCGCTGGCTCAGAGAAAGCCCAGACACAGCATCCCAGAGACCTCAGGTCAGCGCCCCAGATCCAGGTGCTGTCATCTCAACCCTGAGAAGCCCACAGCCGAGGTCTCCTGGCTCCGTCATCCATCCCTACCCCCTCCCACCGCCCAGGGATGTGGTCCTGGGCCCTCGGGGAGCAGGGCTTGGCAGAGGCCCTGGGCACAGACACCCCCTTCCCGATGATGGGCTCACCTTCTCCCATGTCTCCTCTGGGAGCTAGACACTGTCTGCTTGTCCCCATGTGCCCTGCTGCCTGGGGCAGGGGGATGGGGTGAAGGGGATTGACCTTCAGGTCTTGAGGGTCGCAGGGGATGGGAGGCTTGAGCACAAGCTGCTTTACCTTGATTAACTGATGTCCTCCTCACCACCATCCTATGAGTGGAAGGGCCCTGAGGGGCCACCGTCTATATCTTGCTGACCTGGACGTGAGCCAGGTACTCATTTCATTCCCATTTCAAAGATGAGGCAACCGAGGCAGAATTAGAATCCACAGCTTCTACTGTGAGGCCCTGGCTCTTTGCACTTAGCCATGCCCCCTCCTGGCATTGGTTTTTCATCTTCTGCATTAAATGTCTGTCAAATTGTTTCACACCCAATAACTTCCAGATGTTCAAGTTGGTTTCAGAAAAGACAGAGGAACCAGAGATCAAATTGCCAACATCCACTGGATCATCGAAAAAGCAAGAGAGTTCCAGAAAAATATCTATTTCTTTTTTTTTTTAATATCTATTTCTGCTTTATTGGCTATGCCAAAGCCTTTGACTGTGTGGATCACAATAAACTGTGGAAAATTCTTCAAGAGATGGGAATACCAGACCACCTGACCCGCCTCTTGAGAAACCTATATGCAGGTCAGAAAGCAACAGTTAGAACTGGACATGGAACAACAGACTGGTTCCAAATAGGAAAAGGAGTACGTCAAGGCTGTATATTGTCACCCTGCTTATTTAACTTATATACAGAGTATATCATGAGAAATGCTGGGCTGGAGGAAGCACAAGCTGGAATCAAGATTTCCAGGAGAAATATCAATCACCTCAGATATGCAGATGACATCACTCTTATGGCAGAAAGTGAAGAAGAACTAAAGAGCCTCTTGATGAAAGTGAAAGAGGAGAGTGAAAAAGCTGGCTTAAAGCTCAACATTTGGAAAACTAATATCACGGCATCTGGTCCCATCACTTCATGGGAAATAGATGGGGAAACTGGAACAGCGGCTGACTTTATTTTGGGGGGCTCCAAAATCACTGCAGATGGTGATTGCAGCCATGAAATTAAAAGACACTTACTCCTTGGAAGGAAAGTTATGACCAACCTAGATAGTATATTAAAAAGCAGAGACATTACTTTGCCAGCAAAGCTCCGTCTAGCCAAGGCTATGATCTTTCCTGTGGTCATGTATGGATGTGCGAGTTGGACTGTGAAGAAGGCTGAGCGCCGAAGAATTGATGCTTTTGAACTGTGGTGTTGGAGAAGACTCTTGAGAGTCCCTTGGATTGCAAGGAGATCCAACCAGTCCATCCTAAAGGAGATCAGTCCTGGGTGTTCATTGGAAGAACTGATGCTGAAGCTGAAACTCCAATACTTTGGCCAACTGATGCAAAGAGCTGACTCATTTGAAAAGACCCTGATGCTGGGAAAGATTGAAGGCAGGAGGAGAGGGGGACGACAGAGGATGAGATGGTTGGATGGCATCACCAACTCGATGGACATGGGTTTGGGTGAACTCTGGGAGTTGGTGATGGACAGGGAGGCCTGGGGTGCTGCAGTTCACGGGGTCATAAAGAGTCGGACACGACTGAGCGACTGAGATGAACTGAACTGGTCTGGGACAGGCTCAACAACTATATTGGCTTAGTAAGGAAGTGAGTGGGAGGCTTGGGGCAAGGGCTGGTGCCACAGCAGCCATCATTCCTGCCCCCAGGAGATTTCTTTTGCTCAAAACCCAAAACATCAGGATCAGACAAAAGCCACTGGGTCCAAATCACGGAGCTCTGGAGGTCCCAAAGGTGGAGGGAGGGGACAGGTATTGGGCCCACCTTGTAGCAAAACAGCTCCTCAAAGCCAGGTCACCTGTAAGCAGAGGCCAGCTCTTCCTGGGCCCTCCAGACTTTGGGGGTTCACCCCATACCCACACCCACCTGGAAGTACAATTGCAGTGCCTTCTCAGGCTTCCCACCTCCCCTCCTTGTCCCCACCCCACCCCACCTACCCGCACAGGGCAGTAGTGAGAGTGAGAGCTTGCCTGAGACTTGGGGGGCTCCCAGCAGGGCCTCTGCATTGCCCGCTGCTCAGCTACCGGGATTCCTCCTTGGGCATCCAGTCCCGCAGGCTCTCCTGGGCAGATCTGCACCCGGGCATCCTCTGCTCTCCTCCTTGATTCTCACCACAGTGTTTGCACACTCCCCTCCTCTGTGTTACGTGGAGTCATTCACTCAGCCAGAGGTTCCACCCCGTCAGGACCTGGGACGGTCGGAGATGTGCCCTACCTGCAAGCTCACAAGTGGGAGCTGCCAGGGTTCCACGGATGCTGGCAAAGACACAAAATGCCTGGAGCAGGAACAAAGGATGGTCTGCGGCTCACAGCAGCAGCAGGAGCCAAGTGTCGGCATCGTCGTGGGCCAGTTCCCGAAGCTCCGAGCCCCGCAGAGGGCCAGAGGGCGCCTGCGTGCTCTGTGGTGGTTTTCTAGGAGAGGAGCCCCAGCCTCCGGGAAGCTGAGTCTTTCCTGGGGATTGGAGGGGGCAGTAGGTATGCCTGGCTTTACTCTGGAAGGACAAAGGGGCTCTGTATTTCCAGACTGTCCACTTACGCTATTTCCATGGCATCCTTCCAAAATTCACTTCCACTGGGAACCTGCGAACATGGTAATGGTCTTATTTGGAAATATAGTCTTTGCAGACTTAATCAAGTTATGATGAGATCCTCCTCGACTGGTAAAGTGAAAGTGTCAGTTGCTCAGTCGTGTCCTACTCTCGGCGACCCCATGGACTGTAGCCCGCCAGGTTTCTCTGTCCATGGGATTCTCCAGGCAAGAACACTGGAGTGGGTTGCCATTCCCTTCTCCAGGGGATCTTCCTGACACTAGGGTCGAACCCAGGCCTCCTGCATTGGCAGGCGGAGTCTTTACAGTCTGAGCCCCCAGGGATGCGTCCTTAATCCACCATGACTGGTGTCCTAGTAAAAAGAAGGAAGCCTGGACACGGGCACCCAGAGGGAAGACGGAGGCAGGGACTGGTGGCCTTCTGCCACAAGCCAAGGTGGCCAGCCATCACCAGAAGCTGGAAGAGACCCGGAGGATTCTTTCCTAAAACTTTTGGAACGAGTACGGCCCTCTTGACACCTTGATTTCGGGCTTAAGGCTTCCAGAACGGTGAGAGAATACATTTTTGTCGTTTTTAATCCACTGGTTTGTGCTCTTTTATTACAGGAACCAGGGGAACTAATACATTACTACCCAAAAGCCTTGAAGAGATGGTCAGGAAAACAAGGACAGTGGTGTCTTGTTCACAATACACACAGAACCACAGGGAGCCCAAAGAAGGTCATGTCTAAGTCCCATGGTGCTTTTGTTCATCAGAACTTAAGACCCACCCATCTTTTCTTGCACTTGGGATGGGGGTAGGCGGGGCGGGTGTCTCATCTCTGCCCCAGTTGGTTCACCATAGCATTTTTCCCATCTTCATAAAGGAAAATTTTCGCCACCTGATAAAAAAAAAATGTTTAAGCTTTTATCGTATCATTGCTACATACAGGATTTCTACCAAAGACTGTTTCAAGAAAAGCTTCTGTGGATTTCAACATTTTTAAAGCTGGAATGTCTGGGCCCAGCCCGCTTAACTGGCAGCTCAGAGAAGGGCAGAAGCTCGCCCAAGGCCAAGAGTGAGTCAGAAGCAACGTTAGTCAGTTCCCTGAACTCTAGCCCTGAGCACAGCCTCCCGAGTTCGTCCCCGGTTTCCGCTGATCAAAGAGAGTTCAGAGCAGAAGACAGGAGGCGTGGACGTTGCTGGGGCCCCGGGTGAGTTGGGCAGGGCTCACGCCTCTGCCCTGGGGACAAAAGTGCCCTATTAACAGCATCGTTCCGCCACCTCCTCCCCCTTTCTCCCCCTGACCATGGAAAACTCAGCCGCATCTGTAACACCCGCCCCTCCCATCCGCACCTCTTCTCTCCAGCTCCCCAGTGTAGTCTCGAGCGCTATCGGGCCAAAGTGTTACCCAAAACGTCCTGCTGACAGGTGGCCACCTCGTCGGTGGGGAGGCAGGGACCTCACCCCTCTTCCTCCGCAGACTGGCAGGTGCAGCACAGTATGTGAGTGTGTGTGTGTGTGTGTGTGTGTGTGTATGTGTGTGTGAGGTTGTGCCGGCCCCAGGGACCGCTGCCACCACTCAGCCCGCCCACCCGCTCATCCCACAGGCGTGGGGCCCCCACCAGGGGCCAGATGCCCTGCGCCAAAGGCTCTCCCGGAATCTGGGTTAATCCCCAGGACAGGGGATGTCTGCCCATTTTACACACAAGGAGCCAGAGGCTCAGAGGGGCAGATCTACAGCCAGAAAGTAGGCGCGCAGGTAAGCTGCGGGTGAGTGGGGTGGGCGAAGGGTGAGGGAAGGAAGGAAGGGAGGGGGGAGTCACTAGACGCCCTTTCAAGAGATAACGCAGCATATTCTGGCACATCAGTGGACCCGTAAGTGTCTGCATCTTTCCTGGCCTTCGAGCAAGTCCACAACTCTGTAAGCTGTAGAAAACTGACAGTAAAACAAAGATTCTTATCCATAAAGATGCAAATGAATTTCACGAGGTGGAGGGACACTGGATCCCCTACCCTAGGGAAGCAGCCAGCTTTGCATCTATTAGCAAATTCAATTCCGCCTTCCGGATTGCTTACACATGTCTGCTCTTGGCTGTTCCTCTGAACTGATTTTGTAACATCTTACTGATGGTTAGATAACATCACTGACTCAGTGGACGTGAATCTGAGCAAACTCCAGGAGATAGAGGAAGACAGTGAAGTCTGGCATCCAAGGGAGGGCTGCGGTCCAAGGGGTCACAAACAGTCGGGCACGACTCAGTGTCCAACTTAGTGTCAGGATTTAGCAACTGAACAACTGATCCCCTCACAAACTGATGAAACAAATACAGTCACAGGTACATGTTCATTTAACATCTGTGTAAGAATCATCAGCTTACCCTTCAGCCCAGGGACAGCAGACTCCAAGTGTGCCTGGAGGCAGGACCTGTTACCTCCCAGCCAGTGGCCCCGCTGGACTCTTCGGATTCAGAAAGCCAGATTCAGCGGTTCCTGAGAGTCTACACTTCTAATCATGTCCCCGGTATTGGCGCCGCAGACTTCGAGGACCACAGTTCTCCGCTGAGCTGACCCTGCTTCCTCGTTTGGCCCACCCCATGCTACTCTCTTCTCTAGGGTACACCTCTCAGCCCCCTGGCAGGTCCTCGGAGGGCATCCTGAGCTCCCGGGGTCCCCACACGCCCCCAGAGGCCCTCTGAGGTGGACGAGCCTGCTGTTGGCACTCAAGGCCCAACCTCACATCCAGGGCTTCACTCCATCTGGGGGTTTCGGGGGGTGACCAAGAGGCAGACAAGGCTCCCATCCCAGGACAGGAGGCCACAGCAGAGCCCTCCCCGGGGCCCAGTCCTGGCACAGGCGGCCCAGGGTGAGGGCCTCGGTAAGCAGAACCACACCCCCCACCATTCTCGCAGCCTCGGACCCCTGAAGCTACTCCCACGACCCCACCACAGCACCACTAACTCCCCTCCAGATTCCTGAGACTCCAAGCCTGACTCCCAGGACTGGCTCGGAGGGGCCAGCCCCTCTCCCTGCCCATACAAATAGTCGGGGGCCCAGAACTCAAGCTGCACTCCCCTCTTGTATTTAACTATTATTCTGGCCACACCACGAGGCATGCAGGATCTTAGTTCCCTGACCAGAGATAAAACCTATGCCCCCTGCAGAGGAAGCATGGAGTCCTAACCCCTGGACTGCCAGGGAATTTTCCCTCCACCCCGTCTTTTTTTAAAATGCATTTTATTTATTTATTTGGCTGTGCTGAGTCTTAGTTGCGGCATGTGGGATCTAGTTCCCTGACCTGGGATCGAACCTTGTCCCCTACATTGGGAGCTCAGAGTCTCAGCCAGTGGACCATCAGGGAAGTTCCTGCATTCCCCTCTCAGAATTCTCCTGAATGGCTTCTGCTGGTATCTACGAGGACCTTCCCATCTGAGTCCACCTCTCCAGCTGCTGAGCACACGGGAGGACATGGGGGTCCCCAACATGCAGCCCCCTGCAGGCTGAGTCTGGGTGGTTCAGTGGGCATCTCTGCCCTGGGTTTTGGGTTCCCCCAATCCTCCCAGGCCCTTCCCATCCCACACTAGGGGGACCCCCGCCTTAAGAGGTGAGTGACTTGCCCCAGGCCACCCCCAGGAGGACTGGAAGAGGAGAAACGATGCCCTCGAGTCTCCAACTCCTTCTGGACAGGACCACACTGCCTGAGCTTTCTCAGCAGATAAGCAGGCAAGTGTGAGAGGGGACTGCCAGGAGCTGAAGGACACGTGCCAGCAGACAGACCGGGCACAGGGAACGTGCAAGGCCTCCAGCAGCCCAGGAACAGATGCCCAGTAAAGCTTCTGGGTTCACCCTTCCCTTCTCCAGGAGACCATGTGTCCATTGCCTGGAGCTGGGCCAGGAGGACAGTGGAGCCAGATGAAAACAGAGGCAGAAAAGGAAGTTTCCTGGAGGGAATCGCTGCCCACCTAAAACCCCATAAGGTCCTGCAAGTGCTAAATAAGAAGACTATGCTATTTGAATTAGAAAAGGAACATGTAAACCCCTGCTGCTGCTCCTACTGCTAAGTTGCTTCAGTCGTGTCCGACTCTGTGCGACCCCATAGACGGCAGCCCACCACGCTCCCCCGTCCCTGGGATTCTCCAGGCAAGAACACTGGAGTGGGTTGCCATTTCCTTCTCCAATGCATGAAAGGAAAAGTGAAAATGAAGTCGCTCAGTCGTGTCCGACTCCTAGCGACCCCACAGACCGCAGCCTACCAGGCTCCTCCATCCATGGGACTTTCCAGGCAAGAGTACTGGAGTGGGGTTAAAATATAATTACGTTAGATACAATAACTGAAAATAAGGTGAATAAAGCTTTAGAAGTGCTGCCAGCTGGGTCTGCCTAAAGGAATTGTTACCCACCTTGAAAAAGAACAAGCGCCTCTGCATCCACTGTGGGCATCTCAGAAAAGCCCCTTGGGCTCCAGCCCCAGGAGCCTGCACCTACAGGGCACCTCCGGACGTCGCTCCGGGCTCCTCCTCAGGCACCCAGCCCAGGCTTCCCACTATCCCGGTTTATCTCTGCAGCGAAGACAGTTCAGTTCAGTTCAGTCGCTCAGTCGTGCCTGACTCTTTGCGACCCCATGAATCACAGCACGCCAGGCCTCCCTGTCCATCACCAACTCCTGGAGTTCACTCAGACTCACACCCATCGAGTCTGTGATGCCATCCAGCCATCTCATCCTCTGTCGTCCCCTTCTCCTCCTGCCCTCAATCCCTCCCAGGATCAGAGTCTTCTCCAATGAGTCAACTCTTCTCATGAGGTGGCCAAAGTACTGGAGTTTCAGCTTTAGCATCATTCCTTCCAAAGAAATCCCAGGGTTGATCTACTTCAGAATGGACTGGTTGCATCTCCTTGCAGTCCAAGGGACTCTCAAGAGTCTTCTCCAACACCACAGTCCAAAAGCATCAATTCTTCAGCCCTCAGCCTTCTTCACAGTCCAACTCTCACATCCATACATGACCACAGGAAAAACTATAGCCTTGATTAGACGGACCTTAGTCGGCAAAGTAATGTTTCTGCTTTTGAATATGCTATCTAGGTTGGTCATAACTTTTCTTCCAAGGAGTAAGCGTCTTTTAATTTCATGGCTGCAGTCACCATCTGCAGTGATTTTGGAGCCCCCAAAAATAAAGTCTGACACTGTTTCCACTGTTTCCCTATCTATTTCCCATGAAGTGATGGGACCGGATGCCATGATCTTCATTTTCTGAATGTTGAGTTTTAAGCCAACTTTTTCACTCTCCTCTTTCACCTTCACCAAGAGGCTTTTTAGCTCCTCTTCACTTTCTGCCATAAGGGTGGTGTCATCTGCATATCTGAGGTGATTGATATTTCTCCCGGCAATCTTGATTCCAGCTTGTGTTTCTTCCAGTCCAGCGTTTCTCATGATGTACTCTGCATAGAAGTTAAATAAGCAGGGTGACAATATACAGCCTTGACGTACTCCTTTCCCTATTTGGAACCAGTCTGTTGTTCCATGTCCAGTTCTAACTGTTGCTTCCTGACCTGCATACAGATTTCTCAAGAGGCAGGTCAGGTGGTCTGGTATTCCCATCTCTTGAAGAATTTTCCACAGTTTATTGTGATCCACACAGTCAAAGGCTTTGGCATAGTCAATAAAGCAGAAATAGATGTTTTTCTGGAACTCTCTTGCTTTTTCCATGATCCAGCAGATGTCCGCAATTTGATCTCTGGTTCCTCTGCTTTTTCTAAAACCAGCTTGAACATCAGGGAGTTCATGGTTCACGTATTGCTGAAGCCTGGCTTGGAGAATTTTGAGCATTACTTTACTAGCATGTGAGATGAGTGCAATTGTGTGGTAGTTTGAGCATTCTTTGGCATTGCCTTTCTTTGGGATTGGAATGAAAACTCTTTTCCAGTCCTGTGGCCACTGCTGAGTTTTCCAAATTTGCTGGCATATTGAGTGCAGCACTTTCACAGCATCATTTCTCAGGATTTGAAACAGCTCAACTGGAATTCCATCACCTCCACTAGCTTTGTTTGTAGTGATGCTTTCTAAGGCCCACTTGACTTCACTTTCCAAGATGCCTGGCTCTAGATTAGTGATCACATCATCATGATTATCTGGGTCGTGAAGACCTTTTTTGTACAAGTCTTCCGTGTATTCTTGCCACCTCTTCTTAATATCTTCTGCTTCTGTTAGGTCCAGACCATTTCTGTCCTTTATCGAGCCCATTTTTGCATGAAATGTTCCCTTGGTATCTCTAATTTTCTTGAAGAGATCTCTAGTCTTTCCCATTCTGTTGTTTTCCTCTATTTTTTTGCACTGATCACTGAAGAAGGCTTTCTTATCCCTTCTTGCTATTCTTTGGAACTCTGCATTCAGATGCTTATATCTTTCCTTTTCTCCTTTGCTTTTCACCTCTCTTCTTTTCACAGCTATTTGTAAGGCCTCCCCAGACAGCCATTTTCCTTTTTTGCATTTCTTTTCCATGGGGATGCTCTTGCTCCCTGTCTCCTGTACAATGTCACGAATCTCATTCCAGAGTTCGTCAGGCACTCTATCTATCAGATCTAGGCCCTTAAATCTATTTCTCGCTTCCACTGTATAATCATAAGGGATTTGATTTAGGTCATACCTGAATGGTCTAGCGGTTTTCCTACTTTCTTCATTTTAAGTCTGAATTTGGTAATAAAGAGTTCCTGATCTGAGCCACAGTCAGCTCCTGGTCTTGTTTTTGTTGACTGTATAGAGCTTCTCCATCTTTGGCTGCAGAGAATATAATCAATCTGATTTCGGTGTTGACCATCTGGTGATGTCCATGTGTAGAGTCTTCTTTTGTGTTGTTGGAAGAGGGTGTTTGCTATGACCAGTGCATTCTCTTGGCAAAACTCTATTAGCCTTTGCCCTGCTTCATTCCGCATTCCAAGGCCAAATTTGCCTATTACTCCAGGTGTTTCTTGACTTCCTACTTTTGCATTCCAGTCCCCTATAATGAAAAGGACATCTTTTTTGGGTGTTCTTTCTAAAAGTTCTTGTAGGTCTTCATAAAACCATTCAACTCCAGCTTCTTCAGCTTTACTGGTTGGGGCATAGACTTGGATAAGTGTAATATTGAGTGGTTTGCCTTGGAGACGAACAGAGATCATTCTGTCATTTTCGAGATTGCATCCAAGTACTGCATTTTGGACTCTTTTGTTGACCATGATGGCTACTCCATTTCTTCTGAGGGATTCCTGCCCACAGTAGTAGATGTAATGGTCATCTGAGTTAAATTCACCCATTCCAGTCCATTGTAGTTCACTGATTCCTAGAATGTCGACGTTCACCCTTGCCATCTCCTGTTTGACCACTTCCAATTTGCCTTGATTCATGGACCTGGCATTCCAGGTTCCTATGCAATATTGCTCTTTACAGCATTGGACCTTGCTTCTATCACCAGTCCCATCCACAGCTGGGTATTGTTTTTGCTTTGGCTCCATCCCTTCATTCTTTCTGGAGTTATTTCTCCACTGATCTCCAGTAGCATATTGGGCACCTAATGACCCGGGGAGTTCCCCTTTCAGAATCCTATCATTTTGCCTTTTCATACTGTTCATGGGGTTCTCAAGGCAAGAATACTGAAGTGGCTTGCCATTCCCTTCTCCAGTGGACCTCGCTCTGTCAGACCTCTCCACCATGACCCGCCCGTCTTGGGTTGCCCCGCAGGCATGGCTTGGCAAGGCTGTGGTCCTAGTGTGATTAGATTGACTAGTTTTCTGTGAGTATGGTTTCCATGTGTCTGCCCTCTGATGCCCTCTTGCAACACCTACCATCTTACTTGGATTTCTCATACCTTGGACGTGGGGGTATCTCTTCACGGCTGCTCCAGCAAAGCACAGCTGCTGCTCCTTACCTTGGACGAGGGGTATCTCCTTACCGCCGCCGTTCCTGACCTTCTACGTGGGATAGCTCCTCTAGGCCCTCCTGCACCTGCACAGCCACGGCTCCTCAGGATGCTCCTCTCGGCCGCCGGCCCTGGCCTTGGGCGTGGGTGGCTCCTCCCAGCTGCCGCCCCTGGCCTCGGGCTGAGGGTGGCTCTTCAGGGTCACCGCCCCTGGCCTCGGGCGCGAGGTGCTCCTCGGGCAGCGGAGACAGGACTCCTGCAAAGACTGCCTCCTTGAGACAGGCTGCTTTGAGCCACTTTCCCCAACAGGCCTCGCCTCTGGGCCCTGTCCTGGGCCTGCCTAGCCCAGCTGTAGCAGGAACACCCTACCCTTGATGTCTCTTAGTGAGCTTCCATCCACTAACCCCCTTACCCCCTCCTCGGTTGTAAGTCCCCAGCCATCTGTTGCATTCAGAGTTCAGCCTACTCTCTCTTCCCTGTTGCAGTGGTCTTGGATAAAATCTTCCCTGCTGGTTCAACATTTCACAAGTGTCAGGATCGTTCCTCTTCAGCACAGCCCACTCCCCAAGTCTCTGCCATCTCATGGGCCCTGAGACAGTGGACACGGGATAAAGGTCCACGGCCTCAAAGCCCTAGGTTTCTCATGCTCTGACCCTTTGTGTGTCACCTACCCAGGTCTCCCTGGTCCTGTTAGCTCAACTGTAAGAAAAGTATCTCTGCCTGGCTTCCTCCCTCAATTCAGGAACTATGTGTTCATTCATTCTAAACCTTGGCTGAGCTCCGCCGCGGGGCAGGGCGTCCCTGTGCGTCATCTGGTTTCGCTCTCGCTGTAACGCCGCGAGACCGGTCTGCTGACCTGTTCTTGGTTTCGCACTCCCTTCTTGTTGTTATTTAGTCACTAAGTCGTGTCCAACTGTTTGCAACCCCACGGACTGTAGCCCGCCAGGCTTCTCTGTCCGTGAGCTTTCCCAGGCAGAAATACTGGAGTGGGTTGCCATTTCCTTCTCCAGGGGACCTTCCCGACCCAGGGATTGAACCTGCATCTCCTGCAGCTAAAGGCAGGTGTGCCCTTGACCACTAAGCCTCCTGGGAAGCCCTTGCACTCGTTCATACTTTAAAAAAAAAAAAAAAAAAAAAAAACACCTTATTTTAACAAGTTAGAATTATCACGATAACAGAACTTGGCAAGGCCCTTATAAGAAAATGACAGGGGCTTCCCAGGCGATCCAGTGGTTAAGACTCTACACTCCCAATGCGATCCCTGGTCAGGGAACTGAGATCCCACATGCCCGATGGCACAATCGAAAAAGGAGAAAAAAAATTACAGACCAGGGTCGCTCGTGAACACACATGCAAAATCCTCAACACAATTTTAGCAAATCAATCCAGCAAGATATACAAATGATAATAAATTGTGACAAAGCAGGCTCTTTTCCAGAAATGCAAGGTTGGTTTAACAGTCAAAATCAATGATTCATATCATTAACAGTAAAAAAAATTTTTTAATATTGGATGATTTCAATTGATGCACAAAAGCATGTGCTCAAACTCCTTCATGATTTAAAAGAATTTTTTTGATTCTTGGCAGTATAGTAATAGGAGGGAACTTCACCTACCGAATAAAGAAACTGCAAGAAAACTTCCAGCTAACGTCACAGGGGAAGTGGGGAGACTGAGGCTTTTCCCGAAAGGCCAGGAAAGAGACAAGGTATCTACTGTCACCGCTTTCACTCCACATTGTCCTAGAGGTCCCAGCCTGTCTGTGTGCCAGCAACATGACCATCCGCCTGAAGCCCGGCATCGTCTCCCAACACCCCCCAAACTGAGGCCTGTGCTCTTCCCTGCACTAGGGGGTGGGGGCACGGTCCCAGGAAGGCTGAACTGGGAGGAAAGGGCCACAGACATTGTTTCTGCAGAGCTTTTTCAAGGCAAATTCAAATTGGGTCTGGGTTTCCTGCAGAAGCCAGACTTATTCTCTCTGGCAAATCGGAAAGCAGCGATTGAAGACACATCCTTGGCAGGACCGCCGGGCTGCACTAAGGCTGCTCGCTGGCCCCGGGTGCTCGGCCTGCGGGAGGGGGGCCAGCTGCCAGCTTCCTAGAGTGTGCGCTGGGGGGAGAGGTGCAGATGGGGGGCTGGCTGCTTGTGAAAGGCCTCAGCACAGACCCTTTCATCCCCAAGTTTTCCTTCTCACTCCCCATCCGCATGGGGGAGGGACAGCACTCGTGGGTCAGAGCTGTTCCCACAGGGAGGGGTCTGGCCCACAAGGCTGGCAGACTGGGTGCTCTGAGCCCACCTTCTCAGGAGCCCTCAGTGCCTGGACTGAGCCCAAGACCCTCAAAGGCAGGCGCCAAGGCCTGTGTGATGTTCCAGCCTGTGGGATGTGTGTTGGTCCCAGAGTCCCAAGCCTGATTCTGCCCTAGGGGTGGGAAGGCAGGGCTGGGAAGCTCTCACTGAACTCCCAGAAGGAGGTGGTACCCTACGTCCAGTTCCCAGAGCCCTTTCTGGACTTCCATTGTTACAGTTAACTCATTGGAAAAGACCCTGATCCTGAGAAAGATTGAGAGCAAAAGGAGAAGCAGGCGGCAAAGGATAAGATGGTTGGATGGCATCACGGACTCGGTAACATGAGTCAGACGGTGAAGGACAGGGGAGCCTGGCGTGCTGCAGTCCACGGGGTCACAAAGAGTCAGACACGACTTAGTGACTAAACAACATCAACAGTATTACAATCCTCAGGCACCAGCTGGCAGAATTGATTTCCAGGTCTCGTTCGCCTGCCCCCACCTCAGAGGTCCTCAGGGCTACCCCCTGCATCCGGGCCCAAACTCAGAACCTAACATGGACGAGATATGTGGAAAACACTCCTTGACTTGAACCACACTCGGCCTCTGTGACCGTGGCCAGCGAGCCGGGCCAAGTCTTCAGAGAGACTGAAGCCAGGCAGAGGGAGGCCCGGCTTTCAGCTGGGGCCAGGGCTGGGACCAGATCACTCCTCCAGGGCTGGAGCTGGAACCAGCGGGTGCAGAGCCAGGAGGCTGCAGCTCTGTGCCAGAGCCCCCCACCCACCGGCCACCTGGCAAGTCTACCCACTGCCCAGGCCGGGTCACCACCCCTAGCCAGCCTGGCCCCATCATCACAGCCTCAGCTCGGCTCCTACGTCTCACAACTTGTCCTGCCCTGTCTCTCTCAGTCTGAGGGTCGAAGAAGGGGGCTGTCTCGTGGTGATCCAGGGAGAGAGTCCCCACTACCAAAGCCCCCCTTAAGATGGCCAGGAACACCCTGGTGGGAAAACAGGGTGAGTGGCTCGCTTGTCGCCTAGAGAGAGGACATGCCTGGGAGCCTTGGGCGCCTGAAAGAAAGGACTTCCGGGCACTGGGCGTGTGCTGGGTGATTGGTGGGTCTGCGTCCCAGATTGGACCTTCTTAGGAAGGGCGGATGGTGCTGTGATCAGGAATCTTGGTAAACCTTCTCCACAGGGAGGGGAGCCTGGCTCCAGGAGTCACTCCTGTAGCCGGGAAGGGAGAGGTTTGGTCATTTTGTGGCCTGGCCGATGTTCATACCGTCATCGTGTTCAGTGATCACCGAGCTGCTTTTGATGAGCTTTGTCTGGTGTCGGTGTTCTGTGCAAGTGTGTGTTCTGTGGGAGGGCAGGCTGTTTGTTCTGGAGAGGGAGGGGTCCCCAGAAAAAGAGGAGAGTTGCATGGAGCATGGCCCCCTGAACATTCAGGAAAAGTCCTGAATGCACCAGAGGCTTCAAAACTGGGGACACTCACGGTGTTTTGTTTCTTCCATAGTATTTATGTGTATAATGGGCTTCGCTGGTGGCTGAGATGGTAAAGAATCCACCTGCAATGCAGGAGACCCAGGTTCGGGCCCTGGGTTGGGAAGATCCCCTGGTTGGGAGAAAGGAATGGCAACCCACTCCAGTATTCTTGCCTGGAGAATCCCATGGACAGAGGAGCCAGGCAAGCTACAGTCTTATGTGTATAATATACCATTGCAAGCACCTCATGAGAGGAAGATTAATCCTAAAGCACTGAGCCAATCTCCCGTCCAGGAGTCCCTGGACAGAAGCCCGTAGGACAGGGATCCAAAGCCAAACTCAGCTTCAGGAAACCTGGCTTCTAGTCCTGGTCTCACTGCCTAGGCTAGTTTCCCGCGGCTACAGACGGCCACAGGCTTAAAATACAAGTTTATTCTGTTATAGTTCTGGAGGCCAGAAGTCAGCGGGGCCACATGCCTTCTGGAGAGTCTAGGGAAGAATTCATCTTGTACTTCTTCTACCTTTAAGAGGCCTCCTGCATGCCATGACTGGTGGCCCCTTCCTCTGTCTTCAAAGCCATAGGGGAGCATCTTCTAATCTCTCTATGCCTGTTGCCATAGCACCCTTTCTCCCTCCTGCCTGCTTCTCATAGGATCCTTAGGAGGGTATCAGGCCCACTGGGTAACCAGAATCATCTCCCCAGTTGAAGCTCCTGAATCACATCTTCAAAATTCCTTTGGCCATGAAAGGCGATACCTGCACAGGGATTGGGGATTGGGACGGGGACCTCTTTGGGGGCCGTTACAAGCCTGGCACATAGTGCGATGCAGGGCAGGTCACTGCACGTTGCTGGCCTCCATCTCCCTGTCTGCCGTCACTGGATAGGTGTCTCCAAGGGTCTGCCCCATGCAGAAGAGGCTCAGAGAGCCCTCGGAGTCCTTGGGCTGTTTCCACATCCCACAAAAGCACCAAACCCCCTCTTGGCCAAGTGGGATGTGTCGGAGACTCCAGAAGGGGCCCCAGATCCACAGGGGCAGTGTTGGAGATAGCAAGACTCACCCGTCAGACAGCTAAGCTTTCCACAGGGCTTTGGTTGTTTTTAGTATTTATATTTATTTATTTATTTGACCGTGCTGGGTCTTAGTTGCCACACATGGGATTTTTGATCTTCGTCGCAACATGTGGGAGCTAGCTCCCCAACCAGGGCTCGAACCCCGGGCCCCTGACATTGGGAGCGTGGAGTCTTAGCCACTAGACCACCAAAGAAGTCTCAGGGCTTTAGATCTGCTAAGCATGCCTCTTCCACGCCAGGCGGTGAGCAAAAGCTTACTAAATGATGTTCAGTGACTCAATCAGCCAGTGAATAAGTGAAAAAACAGATGGACAAGTGCGACCCTCCCCCACTGCACAGACAGGAGCCTGAGGCTCTGCAGAGTCTGTGTCCTTCCACACTAGGGCCGACCCGACACTCGGCAGGGCTGACCTCCTTCGGAGGGCGGGGAAGGAAACGGAAGGTCGGCGGCCACCGCAGGGCTGGGGCCTCACCTGAGCCGCCTGCGGCTTCCCACGGCCTCACGTGACCTGCAGATTAGCTCAGAGGAGACACATGTGCAGGCTGGGGTTTCCTGCCAGGCCCAGGGACACGCTCAGTTCTCACCCAGCAGCTGGAGGACGCGGATGGAGCTCTGGGGGGTCGACTGCTTCTGGATAACCTGGGACCCCTTCACACTTATCCTCCAGTCCTGGGCCCCTCAAAGGAGAAGAGCTCAAAATCCCCCAAAGCCAGATACAGACTTTAAACCAGGGGGTCCTGGGTTGGGACGACTGGCTCTGTCGTCACTTACGGCATGTGGTCCAGGATATCTTTTAAAGGCTTTATTGTTTTCGGGTAGTTTTAGGTTTACAGCAAAATTTAGGTACAGAGATTTCCGGTGTACTCTCTGCCCCCACATTGCAGAGCCTCCCCCAGTGACAACATCGGAGGCCAGGGTGGTACATTTGTTACGATTTGTGAACCGACACTGATACCTCCTTATCACACGAAGTCGATAGTTGGCCTTAGGGACGGACATTCTTTGGGTTTGGACCAACCTATAAGGACACGTATCCACTATGACAACATCATAGAGAAGTTTCACTGCCAGAAAAATCCTCCGTGCTCCGTCTGTTCATCCCTCCTCCCCCTAACCCTTGGTGACCTTTGAACGTACTGTCTCCATAGTTCTGCCTTTTCCAAAAAGTCATCAAGTTGGACTCACACAGGATGTAGCCTTTTCAAACTGGCTTCTTTCACTTAGTAATATGCATTTATGTTTCCTGACTCTTAATGGCTTAATATTAATAGTTCTTTTCTTTTTAGCACTAAATAACATTCTATTGTATGGCTATACCACAGTTTATCCACTCACTGAAGGACACCTTGGTTGCTTCCAAGTTTTGGCAAAATGACTAAAGCTGCTGTAAATATTCGTATGCACGTTTTGCACAGATTTAAGTTTCAGCTCCTCTGGGTAAATGCCAAGGAAGGAGAGTGATTGCTGGATTGTATGGTAGGTGAAAGTGAAGTCGCTCAGTCGTGTCCGACTCTTCGTAACCCCATGGACTGTATGTAGCCTACCAGGCTCCTCTGTCCATGGGACTCTCCAGGCAAGAGTACTGGAGAGGGTAGCCATTTCCTTCTCCAGGGGATCTGCCCAACCCAGGGATCAAACCCGGGTCTCCCGCATTGTAGGCAGACGCTTTACCGTCTGAGCCAAGAGGGAGTGGGGGTTGTGTGGGAAGAGTATGTTTCATTTTGTAAGAAACCAACGAACTGTCTTCCAGAGTGGCTGCACCAGTCTGCGTTCCCACCTGCAGTCAATGAGAACTCCTGTTGCTTCACGTTTTTGCCAGCATTGGGTGATGTCAGTGTTCTGGATTTTGGCCATTCTAACAGGTATATAATGGTATCACATAGTGGTATTGCATTTCCCTAATAATATTGGATGCAAGGTACGTTTCATATGCTTGCTTGCCACTTGAATATCTTCTTTGGCCAGGCATCTATTAGGATCTCTGGCTGGGCATGTTTTATAACCTCTCTGCTCCTCAGTTTCCTCTTCTGTAAAGTGGCAAAAATAATATCTATCTGTTCTACTTCTGGTCCCAGTAGAAGATAGAATTTGCCCCAGGTGGTCCAAATAAGTCACGTGAAGAGACTACTTACAGAGGTGTGACAGGATCAGGAACGCCCAGAGACCAGTGATGGCAGGAAGCTGCCGCCATCCTTGGGGCTGGAAGAACTATCAATAGCAGAGGAAATAATGTTTCCAGCGGAAGCTGGTGGGAGCTAGTCACAGAGGGCTTCCCGGCCAGAGTTGTAGTCATGGAGGTGAACAGATGGTGCCCATGTACAGCACGTGGCAATAGGAAGAGAGGCCCCATCCTCTCTCCCTCCCCCCCGATCTCCAGCTGTTGTCTCCACTGGCCAAACCCAAACAGGCATCAGTAGGGGATGCAGTCCACAGGACTGGCACAGAGTCTGGATCTAGGGGGGACAAGGGAGGCCACAAGTGACGAGTGACTGGCACTGCTCATTGTGGGGTCATTCATCCACTCATTCTTTCAACAAACATCTATCTGGCACCTTCCAAGTGCCAAACACTGTGCTAAGCACCAGGGACCCTTTGGAGGAAGAAAAGAGACAAAGCCCCACCTTGGGGAATTTACATTCTACCATCAAACTATGGGCTTCCTTGTGGCTCAGTGGTAAAGAAGCCACCTGCCAAGGCAGGAGGGTTTGATCCCTGGGTCAGGAAGATCCCCTAGAGAAGGAAATGGCAACCCACTCTAGTATTCTTGCCTGGGAAATCCCATGGACAAAGGAGCCTGGTGGGCTACAGTCCATGGGGTTGCAAAACAGTCAAACACAACTTAGTGACTAAACAACAACAATCAAACTATATAATAAAGAAAAAACCCACTGCAGAATGTAATGCCAAGTCCAAGTGCTAAGAAGTAAAAGGAAGCAAGAGAAGAGAAGAGAAGGGTGGGCAATGTTAGATAGTCCAGAAAACATGCTAGAAACTCCCAGGACACATTCCATGTGTTTGCTCAGCTGGCCCCTCCGTCCTGATACCCCCTCCACCTTCAGGGATGCCAGGGCCTGCTGCCCAGGCAGAGGTGCTCATCCCAGGGCCCTGGAGCACCCCTTCAGCACACTCCCTCTCCCGGACTTAGTCACCAGGAACGACTGCCGTTAGATTGGCCCCATTATGCCACTACTTCTGGGAGTTGGGTGGCTTAGCTGCAACCAGCACAATGATGGGAAAGATGTTTTAGTCCTGATCATGGACATAAATATTTGCATAACTGCATTTCAAAACTTCACAACAATCACTACAGGTTAAAACATACAAAAACCGGTACCCATCTCTGCCAGCCCACCCCAGCCAGGCCGCCTGGCCCTGGCAGTGCTCAGTGACTCGTCTTCCAACCAGCACTGCCTGTTACTCTAACCCTGCCAGAGAATTCTGGTCCAGGAGCCCCTCCCACCCCCCAACACAGTGTCAGAAAGGAGACAAGGGTAGTGTCTTTAAGTGAAGGTGAAAAGAATCCTTTCTAGACACTCTGGAGTGTGGACCTGGGCGCTGGGTGCAGAGGGCTGGGTGTGGGGTATTGGGGTGTTGGCTATTTCCACCGCAGCGGAACTTTTCAAACGTCCTGGGAGCTGGGGAATCACCAGGAGGGCTTGCTAAATCCCAGGTTCCTAGGCTCAGTCTCCAGTTTCTGTAGGTCTGGGTGAGGCCGAGAATTTCCAGTTTCTATTAGGTTCCGGGGTGATGCCCATGAAGCAGTCGCCCACTCTTTGACGACTGCAAGCCCTGGGATATTTAGATGCTGGAAGAGTTTGTCTGTCCCATCCCTCCCCTCTCTGCCCCACCCCACGGCCCCACTCCATCCCCCGCAAAACCCCAAGCCCCAGGGCAGGGATTGAATCTGAGCGTCTGATCTTTCCTCTCAGCTCCCGGTGCCCCGCACAGACTGCGACTTGGGGAGGGGGCTCTCAGTGGGCGTGGGAGAGAGCCGAGGAGAGACGGATCACTGGCGGGAGATCCGATGGGACCGCCCGGGTGGCCGGGGACGCCCCCTTCCCCGGCGGGCGCCGCCCACAGCCTGCGCAGTGCACCCGGATGGGGGGGATCCGGGGAGGGCACCCCCGGCTCGCGGCTGCCAGCCCCGGCGGGCCCCGGCCCCCCGGCCACCGCAGTGGGTGGGCGTGCCCGCGGCCCAGGCGGCCGCCTCCCGCCGCCCTCCGGCGGCCCCGGCGGCCCGGTGGCCGCAGCCGCGTCGGGCGCCCTGCGCGGGCCCGGGGGGCGGAGCGGGGCGGGGCCACCGCGGCCCCCTCCCCCGGCCCCGGGCTCCGGCTCTGCGCGGCGGCAGCAGCGGCGGAGGCGGCGCGGGGACCAAGGTGAGCGGCGGCGACGGGTTCGGGAGGCCCCCGCCGCGGGAGGGGGCCGGGGGAGGCGCGCGCGCCCCTCGGAGGGTTGGGGGGCCCGGGCGGCGCCGCCGGAGTGGCGTGTGCGCGCGCCCGCGCGCGTGTCGCGTCGGGTGCGGGGACATGGGGTGGGGTGGGGGTCGGGCTGTCCCCTTGGTTGGGGATCCAGCCTCTCCCACCCCGGTCTCCCGGGACCTCGGAGCTCATCTCTCGCAGTCTCTCTCTGGACGCGCCCCCCCGCCCCCACCTCGCCCCACTCCGCCGGCTTCTCTGTCTCTGAGTTTCTCTGTCTCTGTGGGTGGGTCTCTGCATGTCCGTCCAGCAGCTCGTCCAGCTGTCTCTTTCCTGATCGCCCTGCCCACTCCACCCCGCCACTGCCCCCTCCCCCTCGCAGCTCTCCCCTCTCTTTCCACTGCCCCCCCTTAATAGAGCAAACAAAGATGGTCGAGGGAGGGAGACACCTCGTTTCTGAGCCCTGTCCTGGCTCAGCGCGGGGGCCCCACCCCTTGGCCTCTGGCCGGGGCCTGCCGCCACCTTCCTGCAGGGAGCTGGCCTGCAGAGCTGTGGGGGTGGGCTGGGGGCAGCAGGCACGTCTGAGGGCAGAGGGCCTCCCGCCTCCAGCAGGAGCATGTAGAGCCTTGTGCCCTCCACCTGGAGAGCCCCCTCCCATCTTTTGAGAGGTGGCACTTGACGTGGACCTGCCCAGTCAGAATCAGATCTGACCCTGGACCCTTTGCCCTCGGGCAAAATCAGATCATGCCCTGGACCCGGTTGGCATGAGCAGCGCCTGACCGCTTTCTAAGATTTTTTTTTCCCAATGGAGCTGAGGTAGGGGAGAACTTGCTGGGGCGGGGGAGGGTCCCTGGTCCCCGGGTCCTAGGGTGTGGTCCTCCCTGCTCGGCCAGGCCACTTCCTGAGGGCAACCTCCATTTCCCCCTCCGTGGCTTGGGGCGGCGGTCAGAGCTGCAGGCAGCCGCCATGAGGACCCCGTGGGACGGCCATCGGGTCCAGGTGATTAGGTATGCTCATGGCGAGACCGGAGCTGCACCCTGGGATCCCAGAGGCCAGTCCCTGGACTGCATCTGGAGGGGGAGGGGAGCTCCCTGTGGCCACTCAGACCTGCTGCAAGGCCCAACCCGACTCTTCCTGGAGCTCTGGGAGGAGAGGCTGGCAACTCTAGACCGTCCTGTCTAACGACAGTGCTTAATATAATGCTGACCCCTGGGCTCTTGTCCTGACCTCTGATGGGGCACCAGGCATCTGCATTTTACAGCTTCAGCCCCCTTCTGATGCACCTTCAGGTGTGAGTGCCGCTGGGTGGTGGCATTGGGTGATCAGACGAGGTCACATGGCTCCCTCTGCCTGGCATGCGGTGGGGCGGACCCAAGAGGAGCCCATCCTAGGGGCATGGCCTTGCTGGGGCAAGCCACTTGCCCTCTTTGAGCCCAAGTCCAATCGATCAGAGGAGGTTCCGGCCTCCTCAGCAGCTTTACTGCCGAGTGGGCTGGGGTTCTGAGGCATTGTTTAAACGAAGGTGAGGCAGATGCTATAAACCCAAGCAGGCCTGGATCAGCGTCCCAGGACCCGCGCTGGCTGGCTGTGTGGCCCTGAGCAAGTCACTCAGCTTCTGTGGGCCTCAGGTTCCTTATCTGGAAACTGGGAACCACAGCATTACCAACTCCTAGGCGGTGGTCGGGATCCAAAGAGGCACCACGCCCTGGCACAGCAAAAGTACACCTCGGCTGTGGGGGGCTGGGGGGTGGGCACCCATCGTGCAAGTGGCTGGGACTCCTTGTGTCTCATCTGTTCTCCCTGTCTGGTGATGGGAACAGTCACATGGACGTAATTTCTCATCAGCAGGGAAAGTGATCTGTGCAGAAACGTTTGTTAGCTAATGGGGTTTTGGTTTCTAACGGGCAGCTAAAAGGGCCTGAGGATGGCCACGCGGAATTGCCCAGACGGCGTCGGGCGGCACTTAATGGCATCCGGCTGGGTGCCTGTGCCAGCTCTCTTGCTCAAGGCAGGCACTGGGAGACGGCACGTTTATCTTCCGGGCAACCCCTGGCAGAGTCAGGAGAGCAGAAACCCAGGACGGGCCGGGGTGGAAGAGGAAGGAGAAAGCCCTGGGCCCTAGCCTGGTGCCCCCAGTGGTGGGCATTCGTGGATGTGAACAAAATCATCTTTGGGACATCTGTGAGGGGAATAGAGCTCTCAAGATGCCCAGAGAGAGACAGAAAAAGTCATTCACTCATGCCTTCATTCCCCAGAGCCTTCTCCAGGCCTGTTAGGTAGCTACGGTCCCCAGGGAGGCAGAGAGACCCACCCAGAAACGGGGAGGCCGCAGACACAAGCTCAGATGGGCTGTCTGTGGTCCTCTGGGTGAAAATCGGGGTCAAGACATCCTAGGGCAAGCCTAACCCCAAGGCCCAGGGTGGCCCTGAGGGATACGGATACGGAGGAGAACCAGCGTTGGAGTCGGGAGATGTGAATTAGGATTGTGGGCTGTGATAACAACCTGGGTTAGTGGGACAAGGAGGTGACTTCCTGGTGACAGTATAACCTTTTTTTTTTTCTTTTAACCACATCCCTCTTTTATGTCTCAAAGTTGAACTTCAGTGGGGGGAGCACCTGGGGGGGGTGGGGGCTTTGAAGTCGGTGTGAGCAGAGTTCTAGTGACTCAGGAATCCTCATGTCTCAGGGGAGTAGCCTGGGTGGCACTGCCCATAAGACTTGGCTCTGACCCCAGACCCAAGGTCCTGGGTGCCCTGAAGGAGGAGCCAGCAGGGGCTGGCGGAGGGCTACAAAGGCTGGAGACCCGAAGGCCAGGTCCACCTGGCACAGTTTTTAGCTGTGTAGCTGCAGGAAAGTTGCCTAACCTCTCTGAGCTTCAGTGCTCTCATTTGCGTAGCGTGGATTGGAACACTCAGCTTAGGTGAAGACCTGGGTTCTGGAGACAGGCTGCTTGGGTTCAAACCTCAGCCTCTCCTCTCACCAGCTGTGTGACGTCGGCGAGTCACCAGACGTCTCTGTGTGCCTCAGTTTCTTCATC
Source organism: Capricornis sumatraensis (assembly GCF_032405125.1). Classification (NCBI taxonomy): domain Eukaryota; kingdom Metazoa; phylum Chordata; class Mammalia; order Artiodactyla; family Bovidae; genus Capricornis; species Capricornis sumatraensis. The sequence continues at coordinate 159,329,418 of NC_091072.1, forward strand.
TGTGAAGTGGAGCTGATGGCAGCGCCTGCCACACAGGGTGCTCGTGAGGACGACGTGGCTCCAGGGAAGGGCCCCAGAAGGACAGTGTGCCCTGTCCCAGCGTGGTTGACTGCACAGTGACATGGTCCTGCAGTGACAGTGGCTTGTAGTCAGGCTGGCCCGGCCTGGACCTCCTATCAGGATCAGTGTAAATGTTGGCATTGGAGCCCACATCTGGGGTCACGTGATGACGATGGGGGCTGAAACGTGTGCAGGGCCCCTCAGTACCCAGTGTGGGGAAGCCCTCGAGTGATGCCAGCCCCCATCTCTACCCTCTGGGGAGAGCAGAGGGGACCGAGGACACATTTGCTACTGAGTTACCGCCGACCAAACCCAGAGGCAAATGGGAAGGGGCTGGGGCCAGGTCCCTTCTGAAAAGGTTATCAAGAAAATCTGTGTGGTTTGTTGCAATGACAGGTATTGCCCTCCGGGATTCTGACTCCAAAGCGTGGACTCACCTCCAAAGGAGGGGTTGGCTGTTCCCTGAGCACTTAACTGTGTGCCAGGCCCTGTGCGAAGTCTTGCCCAGGCACCATCCCACCAACCATCCCAGCCAACCCAGAAGGCAATCGTGGCCATGCCCAGTTAACAGATGGGCAGACTAAGGCTCAGAGAGGCCAAGAGCTGCCCGGAGACCCTGGCAGCAAGAGGCAGCGCTGGGGCTTAAACCCCTGGGTCTCTGGCTTGAGGTATGCTTGCTGCTTTCCACGATGCTATGTGCCTTAAGGTGAGGGAGTGTCACCAAGACACCTCACCGTCAGGAGCTGCCAACATGGGCTCGCCAACCCCAGCGGGGGTCCTGCTAATTTCTAGAAGGTTCTTGAAGTTTTGCTTTCTGTGCTGTCGGCTAGACCGGTTAAAGGCCTTCTTTGTGTCGCCAAACAGTCTCTCCAGCAAAATCAGTCTGCCTAGAGCCACTTACACCTGTTTGAGTCCGCAGTGGCTTCTTCTCTGTGCCTGAGTTTTCAAATCTGTGGAATGGGAATTTTTATATTTGCACTCCCTAGCTTCCCCTGGTGGATAGGTAATGCTGGGAAATAGTAATAGTCAGTATAGCCCTTGACAGGTATCTGGAAAGCATCTTCTGTATTTGTCCTCATTTAACCTTCTGGGGCTTCCTGAGGTCATTGTATCAGATGAGGAGGGCAGGATCTTGTCCAAGGTCACACAGGTGGTAAGGCTTTAGGTCTGATTAAGATGGACTGAAAACCAGCTACTGAGGCCACTTCTTGGTGGAGATTTATGAAGCCCCTTGCTTGATTTTTCCCCGTGACGGGGAGCTCACTACTTCATGAGCTCCTGTTGATTGTCAGTCTAGGACTTGAGTGGGTGGTGGTGACGGTCCCTGCTACAGGAGACTCCACATGGGAGAAGACCTGAGCTTGACTTTGGCCATGCTGGGTTTGCTGGCAGGCCCAACCGTGGAGAGGTGGAAGGGTGTTTCCAGGTTCTTCTTTTCTCATGATGGTGAGAAAAGAAGATAGTCTGATGGTCTGATGGTCGTCCCTCCCACAGACCCAATATGAGGCTGAGTGAGGAGCAAACTCTCAGCACAGGGCAGACACAAGGTGCCTAATAAATCCTTGCAGTGGACCAGCCCTATTTCTAAGGAAAATTTAAATTATAAAACCCATATAGCCGTGTTGTACAAAGTCTGGAAAAATAGGCCCCAGTTTCACCTGTAAACTCTGTCCCCTGCGCATCATCATTTTGTATATCGTTTCCAGTCTGGTTTAAATAAACGCGTCTTGATGTAGAACTATGTTCCCATGACGTCATCACACCACACGTAGCCCTGATCCTGTTCTTTTTCACTAACTGTGATCCTACGAGCGTTTCCCCCGCCTTCCTTCAAAAGTCCACTAGTTCTCAAGAGTGGCGATTTACTGGCTGCATGATATCCTGTGGATATTCGTCATCTGACTTGGACCATCCCCCTTTCGGTGACGTCCACATGGACAGTGATGTAAAGAGCAGATTTTGACCCTGAGGTCACACCCCCAGAGGTCCAGCAGGACAGCAGGTCGGTCCTGCCGAGCTGTGTGACCTTGGGCAGAGTCCTGCCCCTCTCTGAGTCTCAGGTTCCTGCTCTGCTATGAAATAGGGGTAAGAACCTCCCGTCACAGGGCCCCTGGGAGGAGTAATCGAAGGGCTGTGATGTCAGGTACTTGGCAGTGGCAGGGTCTTGAAATACGGTAGCTGTTAATCCTGCTGCTGTTATTATTATTATTTAGGTCCTGTCTCCCCAGTTAAATTGTGGAGCCCTGCAAGCAGGAGGGCTCCGTACTTTCCTGCCTCCCACTGCTAGACATACTCCTTTGTATCTGTTGATTTCATTCCTGACATTCCGGCCCCTTCAAAAAGAATGAGTCTCCATGTGGGCGAAGAGCTGGGAGATGTTTCGCTTACATAGTCTTACCTGGTCCATGAGTGGCGATCATCGGCCCCGTTTTAGAAATGGCTCAGAGAGGGTGATGGCCCTGCCCAAGGCCACACTGTGGGAAGAAGAGAGCCAGGAATACTTCCTGGAGGAGGCGGCAGTGGCACTCGGCCGGCAGCATGGGCCGTCTGACCAGGCCGAGGGGTAGAGTGCTGGTGTTCTGGGGGTGCTGCAGAGGACCCTCGGAGCTCTCTAGGGCGGGGTGGAGCCCAGCACCCAGCACAGTGGGGGGCAGAGTGTGAGTAAGGCTCGGGTTGGGGGAGTGCACCTGCTGAGCTGAGCTGACCTGACATGACGCCAGGGCGGGGATGAGCTAGCCGTCTGGGCTCCTGACCCCACCTGCACTCCTCACCCAGCCACGTCCTTCTGTCCAGGCAGGAACGGGTGCTCTGTGGGATCGGAGGCTGCAGGCACCTTCCTGGGGCCTGCTCTCTGAGCAGTGATAAAATATTTATCAGAGATGCTGGCGGCTGGGCTTCCCTGCACAGGGTACCGCTGGAGGCGGCTCACCCCGGGCCTGCCGCCTTGTCGAGTTCCGCTGAGTCACGGGGGAGCCCGGTGAGCCGCCTGCCTGCGCCCTCCTCAGCCCCTCTGCCCTTTGGCCACATGCAGGCCTCACAATACGTAAGCCATTCGGCTGCCCACAGCGCCCTGGGCATCCAGCGAGGTTAGGGCTGAGAGTTTCAGAGCTCATTCGGTGGCCAGGGTCACGGGCAGAGGCGGCCAACCGGACGGGGTCCCCCTGCACCCGCCCCTACAGGACCCCAGCTCCTCAGTCCTCAGTGCCCCTGGCGAGGTAGGTCCCTGGCACCCCCATTTAGTGACGGAGGCCCTGAGGCACAGAGCAGGGATGCGACGGGGCAGGCCTCAGGCAGAGGGCGGCGAGCACAGATTTGGCCCTTGGCTGTCCAATCTCTCCCCCGAGGTGCCGGACTCCCATCCAGCCCCTCGCCAGGGCCTGGGTGTTCTGCTCATCCCTAGGTTACACCGAGCTGTGACTTCGGGTTTGTGCTTTTCATTTGCAGGGTAACAGCACCAACAAAAACAGTAGCAGACGGCTCCTGCTTGCTGTGGGCAGAAGGACGGGGCTTTCGGATTCTTTTGTTCGCTCATTCATAAAATACATTCTGGGTGCGGTGGCCAGGCCTGGAGACCGGTGGGGGACACTGGGGCTGTGGTGGGCCCCGCCCCCCAGAGCCGGAGAGAGTTGGATTCTGGGCCTGGGCCCACGTACTGCTTGCTTGCGTGCTGTGTGACCTCTGGAGGGTTGCTCCACCTCTCTGAGCCTCCTTCTCCCATTTGTGAAGGCGGTAGGGGACACCCTGCTTTCTCAAGCAAGGATCGCACCCGTGTCCTTGTGCTCCATCACATCTTCACGTCGGCCTGACGGCATCCATTGGCCTTTGGGACGGGTCTGGTCTCCAGAGAGATCCCGGAAGGCCTTGCAGCTGGTTCTCCCAGGAAATAACCCATAGTCAGTGCCCCAGGCCCTTGCAGATCCGATGGTTGAAGGTGGAAGATTCTTCCAAGCCTGGTTCTGAAGAATCCTGGCCCCAGGAGCCACACTCGCTGCCTGAAGCTGTGCGAGGGAGCCCCATGGGTGGCTGGGGCCATCTCCTGGGGTCGCTCCTCCGGGGTCACTGCCCAGAGGTCATCTCGTATTCTCATTTGCTGTCCACCTTTCCCTCTAGACTGTCTCCTGCCCTTCTTCTGTCTGGGATTCTTTTCCTCCCTTCTTCACTGGGGGCTTTTCTTGGCTCTTTAAGCTCCTGCTGGAAGATGCCCTCCTCCTCCAGGAAGCCCTTCTGACTGCCCTGCGACCACTCCTGGCAGAGTGGGTAGACGCCCCTCCTCTGCCCCCGCGCTCTGGAATCTTGGCTCCTGTCTTTGATCTAGCGCTGGACCTGTTCCCCAGTCTCCTTCCCGCCAGCCTGGGGCTCCAAGGGCAGAATTCTGCTTGATTCATCTCTGGGTCCCAGGGCTCAGCTTAGGGCTGGCATACCCCAGGAGTGTCTGAAGAACAAGCGAGCGAGTGACCGACATCACAGCTGGATTGGGGCTTTAGGAATGTGTCGTGAGAGACAGTAGCAAACCTGTAACGTGTGCTCCACGTGGGAACTTGCTGTGTTTCTGTGGGGACCCCCATCTTCCTGGTCTTCACAGATGATGGATGTTCCACTACACAGCAGGTGATAAGGACTTTGGGACTGAGACTTGTGGGGCAGGGTGTGCAGAGCCCTGGGGGTCAAGAGGGCTGGACCCCTCCTGTTGGAGCTGCATGACCCCGAGAGACTCAGTCCCTCCGTCAGGCCTCAGGTCCATTCTGCAAGCCCAGCTTTTATTCACGGAAGAGAAGCAGGCAGGCTTGCGTTTATGGGGTGCTCACGGTGGTATCCAACACTTACAGCCCAGCAAAAAAAAAAGGACCGGAAGGAAATGCACCGAGATGAGGGCAGTAACTTTCTCTCGTGGTTTGTTTCCTCTTCCAACTATTTCGTGTTTTTTCTGGTTTTCTCAGGTTCTTTCAGTGACTTTACGTGTATGTTGAAAGCTTTGTGATGAACTCTGCGGGGCGACAGAGGCCCTGCTGCTGGGACACTCAGTCTGATGGAGAATTAGTCCGTCGTCATCAGACTGACCTGACGCAGCCTGATCGGGGAGGCTGCCGGGACTCAGACCCAGGGTGTGATGGAGCTGTCACAAAGGGAAGCCCAGAAGAGGCTCCTGGCTGTGCCTGGAGTGGACGCAGGGCAGTCAGAAGGGCTTCCTGGAGGAGGAGGGCATCTTCCAGCAGGAGCTTAAAGAGCCTTGTGAAATTGGAACCTCTCCAGGGGTGGTGGTGCAGGGGAGTTGCTAGGGAGGCAGGTGCACTGGGGCTGGGAGGGCTGTTTGGCTGGACCTGGACGAGGGTGAGGTGAGGATGGTGAGAGACGCGGCAAGGGGCTGGACCAGATCCTGAGTGATGGGGGCAGGGGAGGGTGTGTGCCCCTACTAGAGTCACAGTTGGCTGCCTCCCCTGGGGGTCCACCCGCCAGCCCCCCGCCCTGAGGGGAGGCATGGTGTGCTAAGGAGCCCCTGTGACCCTTACCTCTACAGGGACCCTAGGGGGCTGGCCGGGCTGTGGCCCCACTTTACAGAGTGGGGAAAGTGAGGCCAAGCGCAGTAAGTGACCAAGCTTCAGATCTAGGTCTGTTTGTCCCCAGAGCCCAGCTTGGAACGGCTGGCCTCTCTCCTGCAGCCCTTGCTCGTCACTGGGCTTCCGGTTTGTCATCTGTAGGGTGGGGATTAGAACGTGATGTCTTGGACCAAGTGAGCGCCCTTCGTAGAGCTAATTGTTAAGTCCAGCCCTTGACATTCACTAGGTCCAGGATTTCTGTTTCCTGTGGTTGGAGCGTCACCCAGGATGGCGAGTTAGGGGGACAGACATAAGCACGGGAGGCACCTTGGGGACAGGGCTCTCAGGAGAACCCACAGAAATGGGACATGAGTTTGATGTCCTAAGACCAATGGGAACAAGCTTCAAGCAGCCCAAAGGACGTCAGCTTGGACCACCCCAGATGTGGGCCCAGGGGAGTATGGGCAGTGCGCCCCGGGGGCAGAAACAAGGCAGGCGGGTCAGAGAGGGAGCCGCCTCTGAATGCTCTGGGTCCAGCAAGCTGAGGCAGGTGGGAACACGGGGGCCCACAGTGGGGGCAGGGCCCGTGCAGGTAAGATGCCCTCTGAGCTGCCTGAAGGTGCAGAGAAGAACCAGCCAATACGGAGGAAAGGCCTCCGTACTGACGGTCAAGGTCACCGGCCATCACCTTGGTCTGTCGGCTGCAGGTCTTGGTGCAGGGCAGGGTGGGTGTGGGGGGTGTCGCTGAGCTCAGATGAGTTTCCTCCCTGCATGTTTGCTGACACAGGAGGCTCTGGCAGGTGCTGTAGGCACCCATGGGTGGGCAAGAGGGGAGAAGGGGCGAAAGAGAGGCCCGCCCAGGCCCCAGCCAGGGCCCACCTTTTTCCTTCCATTGCTTCCACCAGGAGAGGGTGATGGTCCCCTGCTCCCTGTGGGTGTCAGTGGGGTGAACAAGGCAGGCAGAGGAGCCAATGTAGGCTGCCCGCCCCCTCAGGGGCCTGGCCGTGTGCCCAGTGTGGGCCTCGGTCCCCGCTGGAAGAGTGAGGACAACTTCCCTCCCTCCCCCACAGCCTAGCTCCCTCCCAGAGCAGTTACAAGGCCAAGCAGACACTGAGGCTGCCACGGGGTACCAGATTTGGCTGAGGTCAGGTTCAGATCGCACGCTTGGCTCAGGGGCTGGTATGTGTACATTAGATTCTCAAGAAGTGCTTACTGGGCGGAAAGGAGGAAAGTGCAGACGGCCTTTGACAAGTTGTGTGGCCCTCGCAGCCTCCGTGTCCTCAGTGAAGAGAGCTGCCAAGCTGCCCCTCAACCCGGGAATGTTGTGCAGACAGGCCTGCTATGTGGAGAGTACTGAACTGCTAGCCAGATTGGAACTGCAGGAACCAGCTAAGGAAGGAGACAGGAGCATGTCCTTAATTAGTGAGGGATCTCACTCTCCAAGCCTCTGGAGAATGTGCCACTGCAGCAGGTGGCCTGGACAGTACTGCCTTTCAAACACACTTGTGTGTGGTGGGGCAGGGCTTGTGGAGAAGACGTTGGTGGGAGAGGTCACTCTGAGCAGGGTTTTGCAGGATGCATAGGAGTTGGCCGACCAGACCAGGCTTCGGGAAAGTTATCCCAGACAGTGAAGGGCAAGCATGTGGACATGAACTGGACCTGGCCTCTGAGGACTGCACCCTCCACCAGGACCTTGACTTCTGCTCTCATTTGTTCAGGAGGCTGCAGGGAGGCTCTTGGCTCCCTTCCCCTGCCTTCAGACAACCCCTGAGCTGACAGCCTCCCTGGGAGGGGCTGGGCGCTTGTGACTGGCTGCTTCCTTGTTGTCTCATCCCTGCGGCAGAGCCCAGGAGAGCCCCCTCCTGCCCCCGCCCCCGAGTCTGGGGAAATCCCGAGGGCCCAGCCAGTGCAAGAGGCGCCAGGCGGTGTGCAGTGGAGGCGGCAGTCTCCCTCCCAGGCAGACTTCTCACCTCGGTCCCCACCCCCTCTGCCACTCGCACAAGGAGCCACAGAGAAAGAGCCTGGGCCTCCGTGACTCAAAAGCAGAAACTGCCAAGACCTGAGTGAGGAGCTGCTCGGGGGTCAGGCTGGGTGCTGGGCAGGGCTGCCCTCCCACGCCCAGTGGGAGGCTGCCAGGGGGCATAGATGCCAGGGCACCGTGTCCCTCCGCCCACTCTGGCCCGGCCCCCTTGGGCTATGCCCCCCTGCCTAGGCCCGGTCACTTGGGCGACCTGTGGACCCATGGGGAGGCCCTTCCCTGATCCCAGTGCAGCTGGTGAGTCATCCAGCCGAGGCCCGGGACCCCTGACGCTGCGGTTTCGATACACTCACGCTGAGACAGCCAGGTCACAAGATTCATCACTTACAGATCCCAGAAATGCGGGGGGCAGCCCCCTTCCCCGGTCACAGGTGAGCAGGACAGAGGGTGGCTGGAGGGCACCCCTGTGGCTCGGGGCGGGGGGACACTGACTTTTCTCAGGCTCAACTCTAAGTGCCCCCGCTGGGAAAGCAAAGTAGGGACTCGGGGCGGGAATCCCGAGCCAGGCCATTATTGGATAGTCCAGATTTGGGGCATGGGCAGGGTGGTCACCCTATAGAATACCTGGGCAACTCAAGACTCAGCCCGGGGTCCTTCCTGAAACCTTCCCCTCCCAACCCCCTCTTGCACCCCAAGGCGGCGCCGTGGTGCCCACGGTCCTCCCAGCCCCTGGAGCCCTGGTTCCCGCCTCCCCAGGCTGCATCTCTGTCCTCTGCTCTGTACGTTGCATTCCCTCCCCTGTGATGCCCCTCCGCCTCGGCCTGGAGAGAGACCCTGCCCATCTGAGCACCAGCCATAGCCACACACAACACCCCCGCCCCAGAAGGCCACCTCCTGCCTTTGCTCTGCCCATGGGGCCATGTGCTGTCCCCTCCAGAGCCCAGAGCCCCTCTGAGCACAGGGCCCTTCCGCTGCCGATGGCTCAGCCAGTGTTCTCATCGACACCGCGCTCAGCCCAATTCCTGCCACCCGGTCTGCACCCCCGCCTGGCCCTGCTGGGCGAGGCCGTGCCTCCAGGCCTGTTTAAAATGTCACTGCCTCTTGGTGGCTCGTCAGAGCTCCCCAAGGCCGTCAGGGTCCTCAGGGGTCCCAGAACCTTCCACCCGTTGCCTCCTCTGTTACTGGCCTCCTGTGACTCTCCAGGGAGGGGGGAATGTGGCAGCCTCTGGGGACAGGCTCTGGCCTGCGTTGGTGCTCACTAGTACTAATGACTTGACAGAGGGGTGGGGGGTCCCTCCAGAGTGACAGTGTGAGGTGTGTGGCCTCCAGGTCTGAGCTGGGCTCAGTCTCAGCACTTCCACTTGCCTGCCATGCAGCTGGGCAGGTCTGTTCCTCTGGGGCCACAGTTTCCTCCTTGGAAAAATGAGGGTGAATTTGACCTGAGTGGGGTGCCCCAGGAGGGAGGGGGTAGGTCCCAGTAGGACCTCAGTGTTCAAGCCTTTTCGCCACGTCAGGATGTCCTTGCTCTGGGAGTGACCCTGCATGCCCTTTCTCGAGGCCTCGGTCCTTCTGTCTGTAAAATGGACAGATGAGCTACATAAACTCCGGGGACCTTTGGGCCTGGCTTCCTGGGAGACAGGGTGTGTGCCGAGGGCCTGGGAGGCAGCATTGGAGCCAGGCCACGCAGCATCCTTTGTCGGAAGCCCCTTCTCTTACTTCCTCCCGTGTTTACAGTACTGACCAGCTTTTCTCGCGGGCAAGGAGGGCCAGGTGGGTTTTGTTAAATGCCCTTTCTGAGCTGCTTGTGTCAGTTGCCAAACTTAAACCAAGTTCATCAACCAGAACGTATAGGAACTGCAGACGCGGGAGGGGAGTGTAAAGGAGGGCGGAAGGCTCAGGGACCCCAGGGGCCTGGGACAAGTGTTCCTTCCCTCCAGACACCTCTGGGAGTGGAACTGTCCGAGTCCCTTGCTCCCCTCCACCCCGTCCACCCCCACCCCCAGTCCCTCCCCAGGAAGCAGAGTCTGATGGCGGCTGCCACCCTGCTGTGCGGGCCACAGGGAAGATGCCCTGTCTGAGGCCCCACTGCCCTGATCTCACCCCTCGGGTATCACAGGGACCGCCAGCACCCCTCCTGCAGCTTCACAGCCCTGTCCGTGAAGCAGGAGCAGCAGAACCTGCATGCGAGGGCGTTGGGACGGCAGGACTGTACATGTCCATCCCTCCGGGCTGTGCCTGGCTGTTAGAAAATGCTCATAATACCTGTTGTTGTGTTATGGCTATCATCATTATCAAGATGTTCCTGGATTAAAAAACAAACACATACCAAGAGATCACATGTGAGGTATGGACTGATTTTTTTTTTTTTTTTTGGCCATGCCCAATGGCTTGTAGGATCTTAAGTTCCTGACCAGGGGTCGAATCTGGGCCTCCTTCAATGGAAGCACTGAGTCCTAACCACTGGACCACCATGGAAGTTCCTATATGAGCAGGGACTGTGAGCCTTTAACTGTGAGCTTCCTGGCAACCAAAGCAAAGCGGGAAAGAGGATCACTCACTAGATTTATAATGCCCTTAAGATGAAAACAGAGCCTTTCCTGGCAATGAAACTCAAGGGACAATCCTCCTAGAAACCCTTGTAAGGGCTCCCAGTGTGATGTTGTGAGCAGCGTCTCAGTGCTCCTGTTGACTGGCTGTATCCAAAGACCGAGGGTCTGGAGCTGGACACTCAGGCTCTCCTAACTGCGGGGGAGACGGAGAGGGACCCCCCAGCTGGTCTGCAAGGAGGACTCAGTGAGGTCCATGACCTTGAGATGACTGCAGTGCCCTGTGTCATCCTCAGTATGAGTATCTCACCTCAAGTCTGTCATTGAGCCATGTGGTGGTGCTGGTCAGTTGCTAAGTCGGGTCTGATTCTTTGCCACTCCATGACTGCAGCACGCCAGGCTTCCCTGTCCTTTTTCCGGGATGTCCCTGGTGGCCCAGTGGTTAAGACTCTTGCACTTCCACTGCGGCGGGTGCGGGTTCAATCCCTGGTCAGGGGACTAAGCTCCCACATGCCACACAGCCTGGCCAAAAGAACAGCTGTTTTCCCGCCTCCATTCCAAATCTTTGGGTAACAGAGATGCTCCAGATGATGGGCCATGCTCACTTGTCGGCTTTGCTTTAAGAGGGGATCTCAGCCCTTTCAGAGAAGCCCATGAATACCACACCTCTGTCCCCACACCCTTCCAGTAAAAGCACACTCACATTCAGGAGTGATGCAGGCTTCACAGATCCTGGAAAGCTCCAGGACCCTGTCTTGACAAGCTCTGATCTGGGGTGATGGAGAGGAATGCGTCTTCTGGACCAAGATCATGAATGTTATTTCTCGCAACTGGGCTTTTGTTAGGCATGGAGCAACAGAAAGCTCAAATTTACCATGAAACTGTCTCTTCTGTACAGACTCAGATGTTTTCAGCATGACCCAGACAGAAGTGGGCCTTGGTATCTAATACCCTCCTAGACACGCCAGGCCCTTGAGCTGGTGTTACAGTGACTGCGGGACTCAGGGCAGGACAGGGAAGTCAGCGCTGAGGTGGCGTAGGCGACTCCATTCCATTTTACACCTGGGGAGGTGTCCAGTAAGTGGGTTGCTGTTGTTGTTCAGTTGCTGGGTTGTGTCTAACTTTGCCACCCCATGGACTCCAGCACGCCAGGCTCCTTTGTCCTCCACTATCTCCTAGAGTTTGCTCGATTCACGTCCGTTGAGCTGGTGATGCCCTCTAACCGTCTCATCCTCTGCCGCCCCCTTCTCCTTTGGCTTTCAATCTTTCCCAGCATCAGGGTCTTTTCCAGTGAGTCAGCTCTTTGCATCAGGTGGCGAAGTTTGGGAGCTTCAGCAACAGCCCCTGATTTTATGACATCGTGTCTTATTCACTCTTTCTTTTGTCTTTGATTACGTTAAATTCATGTTACGGTCTCTTTCCAATAGTTTCTTGGCTGAAGTTCTAGGAATCTCACCCCGACATTTGTGTTTGCTTTCCTTGCCTCGTGGTGGCCTGTTTCCCTGTGTGTTGTATAATTTGGGCCATGAGGTTACTTCCATCCAGGCTTTATCTGTGGAAACCCCAGAGGCCTGGCTTATGCACCTGCCCCTCCAGAGCAGCTTTGTGGTTGCTCTGCCTAGAAGCGTAGGGCTGGCACAGCCTGGAGCCACTGCTATGCCAATCAGTTTAGGCTCTCTCCTCCCGACTAACCCACCCCGGTCTGAAGGCAGACCCTTGACTACAGATTCTCAGGAGATGTGCAGGCTTTTTCCTACCTCAAGTTCATGTGGCCAGAGACAAGTTTTCTTGTCCTCTCTGTCACCAGGCAGATCTTTCTCCCAGCTGCCCGTTATTAGGGGTGCCGCCCCCCAAGACCTCTGGCTTTCTGTGAAGGACTCAGTTGCGCCCTCCATCGTCCTGCTTGCTGGTGTCGTATCTCCCAGCTGCTGGTTTTCACCTCTCTGTCTCAGCGTGTGAAAGTGTTAGTCATTCAGTCATGTCTGACTCTTTGCAACCCCATGGACTGGAGCCTGCCTCCAGAGGCTCCTCTGTCCATGTGGATTCTCTAGGCAAGAATACTGGAGTGGGTTGCCATGCCCTTCTCCAGGGGATCTTCCCGACCCAGGTATCCAATCTGGGTCTCCTGCATTGCAGGCAGGTTCCTTACCATCTGAGCCACCAGGGAAGCCCACCTCTCCCTACCCCACACGGCTGCCACACCTTCATTTAGCATCTGGGTTTTTAGTTGACAGTCTCTTCCTGTGATTTAATTGTTATGCTAATTAGAGTACAACTCTCGGAGTGTAATAGTTAAGAATGCAGACTCTGGAGCTGGACTGCCTGGGTTTGAATTCCAGCTCCACCAGCATGAGATGTGCTCCGTTTCTTCAGCTGTGAAATGGGGATAGCAGAGAGCTGGAGTTGCTGCAAGCGCTAGACGGTGTTGACAGAAAACAGAACACCTGTTGTTTTGCAAAAATAGATGCATTCGGGAATAGCAAAGAATTGCAATTCAGGATGTGCAACCTATGGCAAACCACAGGCAAGTCCAGGGTGCCATTCTTTTGTAAGAGAGAAGGGGAGTTTGGAGGGGCTGTCGTAAACAAAAGAGTCCATTGGAGGAAATGGGGAGTTCCAAGTGTAGTGGCTTTTCATTGGCTGAATTGTCCCAGTCTCTCATTGGCTGGGCTGTTGCCAGGCGAGGAGAAATTCCTCCTTGTAGTAGAGTAGTAACCTTCCTGCTGGAGATGCAAAGGTATGCCTCTTACTGCTGGGTCTGCGACTGACCAGGAGTGCTAGGATGTGAGGGTTCCCCCTTCTGGCCTCCTGGCTCCATGTTAAATGAGGTTTCTGTTAAGATACTTGAGATCACTTCGTATCGAATTATTGTATATTGCAAGCATTATGCTGGCCTTCAGTAAAATTCATATTGTTGTTGTTCAGGCGCTATGTCATGTCTGACTCTTTGCGATCCCAAGGACTGAGGCACTCCAGGCTCCCCTGTCCTTCGGTATCTTCTGCTGTTTGCTCAAACTCATGTGCATTGAGTCAGTGATGCTATTATTTTAATTATATAATAATTATTAGATTAATTATGTAAATTAATATCAGATATGGTATAAATATACTGATAAGGGATATCTTAGTGATAATACTAATATTATTATCATTCTGGCCTGTGGTGATTATCCTCACTTTTTTACAAGCTCAGTTCTGCATTTAGACGTGTATAATTTTTTATGCAACATTTCTAGGGGATATGTAGGGAAGAGTTTTCAGGTTGTGTAGTCCCCTAAATTGACTTTTAAGTGGTGAATGCAAAATAGTTGCCATATCCTCCATGTATCACTGCTTCTTCCCAGGCATTTTCAGAGCCTATATATACCTGTCTCTAGTTCTCCTAAGTTGCAGGCCATCTTTGGACTCTGGTGGAACCTGGCTCAGCCACATACCTGCCAGCTGTGACTCATCTTGCTGCTGCTGCTGCTGCTAAGTCGCTTCAGTCGTGTCCGACTCTGTGCGACCCCATAGACAGCAGCCCACCAGGCTCCCCTGTCCCTGGGATTCTCCAGGCAAGAACACTGGAGTGGGTTGCCGTTTCCTTCTCCAATGCATGAAAGTGAAAAGTGAAAGGGAAGTCAACTACACACTTTCAAATCACAATTCAAGTGATTCCTTTTGTAAAATAAAGAAGTGATCTTATTTTATGTGTTTAAAATTCAGATTTTTAAAGACTGCTTCCTAAAAATGGGCTTAACGACATACGGTTTGCTCTCTTAAAAGACTAAGGTGTTCTTCGTACCAGCTTTCATCTTTTTTTTGCCCCGTCTCACAGCCTGTGGGATCTTAGTTCCTCAAGAGCTCAAACCTATGTTCCCTGCAGTGGCAGCACTGGACCACCAGGAAAATCCCTTTGTACCATCCTTTTAATTTTCTGTAAGGTTATAATTTTTAACTTAACAACCAGGTGGAAAAATGAGGCTAATCTCTGAAAGCAAGTCCTTCAGTTCTGACTCATCTTGCATCTGTGCAAATCCTCCAGCCCTCATCTGGCCAACACCCTCAGGGCCAGATGTCACGGCGGAATTCCTGTTATTTTTGAGTGATGACGCAGTCAGTTGCTGCCCTGTGGAAGGCATCAGGGCGGCACCCTGGGGAATGTTTTTGCACAAGATCTCCACCACGTCAGGTAGACAGAGACTCTAAATAGCCTCGCTTCTGGTCAGATCAGATTGTGTGGCTAAATGAGCCCTGACAACATCTGAGTTTCCAAGTTCTTGGCATTGTTGAATCTCAGATGGAGTCTTGCAGTGGTGGGGGAAGTGACTGGACCTGACTCCCACTCCATCGAGTCTTCACAGGGAGCTCAGTGGTCAAGAACCTACCTGCCAAGCAGGAGTCATGGGCTTGACCCTTGGGTCGGGAAGATCCCCTGGACGAGGAAATGGCAACCCGCTCCAGTGTTCTTGCCTGGGAAACCCCATGGACAGAGGAGCCTAGTGGGCTGCAGTCCATGGGGTCGCAGAGACTTGGGTATGACTGAGCAACTGAGCGCAGTATAGCGTGAACAAGGACAAGTGGGGGTTTGTAGCCAAGGAGCAGGGTGAGGGTCAGTGGATGGGGAAGCTGGAAGAGGAGACATGCGGGGAAGGGGGACTCTCGTTGACCCACTCCACCGAATTCTAGCTGAAGGCCAGCCAAGTGGTGAGACACGGGGAGCTCAGATAGCAGGGGTGGGGGGTTTTCACTAAACTGACTCAGAATTCTTGCTCAAAGTGGATTCTGCAAGGACAGAGAGTGGAGCCCAAGGTCAGCCCTCATCCAGCAGAGAGCTCCAAGGAGACTGATTAAAGCTAGGTCAAGAGGGAAGTCTTTATCGGTGCCCACTGGGCATTTGCTTTTCACCTCTGCCTGGAGGAGCCTCAGCTGCGGGGGGCATCTGATGGAGGAGACAGGCCCAGTCCTGAGATCCTCACAAGGAGAGAGGCGGGCAGCCTGAGGATTGTTGGCTGAGCTGGGTTGAGGGGAGAAAGATCCTGGGGACTCGGGATCCAGGGGACGCTGGAGGAATGGGCATGGAGGGCAAGAGGCCAGCTGGTGATGACTGCTAAGGTTGATGACCACCTACTGTGCACCAGGCCCACCCTGAGCCTCTGACATCGCTGAATGCATTTACAGTCTTGGGATCCTTGCGGGGAAGGTGTTCTTCTGACTCTCGTCTTACAGATGAGGAAACGGAGGCACAGTTAAACAGAGGAGAGGTGATCAGCTCAAGACAGTCAGCTGTTAACGGGTAACCCCACCATCCGTCCCAGGCCGGCTGGCTCCAGAGTCCACACCCCAAGTCATGGCTCTCTCCTGCCTTTTACTATTAATATAACCACTGTACAAGAGACGAGTTGGAGGGGAGGGACAGGGGCATCCAGACGGAGGGCAGAGGCTGGGTAGAGGCCCGGAGGTAGGAAGTGGGCAGAAAGACTGGGGAACAGTGGTTGCCTTGTCTCCTAGCAGGGGTGGGGGTGGGGCTGGGGGCGCTCCAGGAGGGGGCCTGGAGGGGCTTCGTAGGAGTTCCAGCGGAGACCAAGGAGCAGTGGCTGCGGTCTGCAGGAGTCTTGGCCACCTCGCTGGAAATTTGGAGCTCATCCTGCAGGCTGGGGCCTCCGCGGAAGCCTCCGAGCCAATGGGCAGGTCATGTCTGGGTGGCAGAGTGGCTTGATCGGCCAGCAGCGGGGTGGAGTCCTGTAGACTGAGAGGCCAGGAGGCCAGGTCAGGGGAAGGGGAGGTGGTGAAGTCTCGAGTCCTTGGGCTCTGAAGGTGGGCAGGTTCCCCAGTCCAGCAGGGGCTGGGGGACAGCAGGGGCCAGGGGTCAGTGGGGGAGGGGTGCTACCTGCCCAGGCTTTGCATGGGGAGGGTCCTAGCCTCTCCCAGGAGCAGGCCAGGGTTCAGTCCACAGCCCACTATGAAGGAAGCCAGGACTGGAACGGGGACCCCAGTGTCCATCCTGGCCTGTGACCGGCCAGGTGACATCAGGACCTGGGGCCCCCACGTCCACTGTGGTGGGGGAGTCAGACCACCCTGCTGGCAGAGAATCAGGTCCCCAGCTGGGGACCGTGGGCCAGCCCGGCTGGGGCCAGCCCTCGGTAAGGGGTCCCTGTTGCTGGAAGGGTGGGGGGCTCCCCTTCACACCTCCCAGCGAATCTCAGCAGCAGCTTCTCCTGCATTAAATGTATCACCTGGTGGACGGAGCCACGTCCTCCAGAAGCAGGAGGATGGTGGCTGGGGCGGATGCCCCCGCCCCTGGGAGCGAGGCCTTAGATTCAGCAGAGTCCAGCTGACCCACCGTCATTGCCTCCTCACTGGGCTCTGTGAGCTTCGTTTACAAAGTCAAGGACGCAGGCTCTCCCCCCGCCACTGACCTTCACCACCCCTGGAACTTGTCATTCTTGGAAGAAGTAAGTGAAAAGACCCTTCCGGAGCCCCCGTCCCCCCCAACCCTGGTCCACAATCGCAGGCTGCTCTCCTGGGCTTCCCATCGTCACTCTGAACTCTGGTTGCCCGTGCAGTCCTTGCTCTTTCCAAGGATTCTTCTAAGAAAAGGCTGCTGGCCAGGAAAGTGCCTGGGGAGGAGAGAAAACTGGACATCAAGCCCAGTCCACCCAGCTCTGCCCAGCGTGGCCCCGGTCCACCTGGCTGCACAGTGGGGATGCGGCTTGGAGCTGCATTTATCTGGGTTGGGAAAGACAGAGCAGACACCCGCTCTGTGGGCATTCGGGGGCCACGATGCTTTGGCCAGAAGTTACCTGTCGCCTCCGGTCTCCTAGAGTCTGAGTGCCTCTGTTAGAGAAGCCGGGAGTAGGGGACGAATGCGTCTCCGCTTTGCTGGGCGTTGGGGCCCGACCTTGCCACATTTGGCTGTGAGGTTTCCTGGACGTAGAGGTCAAAGCCGGGGTCTGGGTGGGCCAGGGTGCAGGCTCTGTCTGGAGAAGGTGATGCCCTGGTGTCTTGGGGCTGCCTTCATCAGTTGCCAGAGACTGAAATTGACTTTCTTATAGTTCTGGAGGCTCATTCAACCCTCCCAGGGACAGCCCGAGACTTGGGGGCATAGGGGCTTGCAGGGGAGGCGGCTGAGTGGGGAGCAGAGCCAGTCTGGAGGACTGGGAAGCCTGGAATCTCTCCTGCTTTACCACAGGGACCTACCTATAGACCAGAATCAGGGTTCCACAAAAAAACCAAAGCTCCAATACTTTGGCCACCTGACGCGAAGAGCCCACTCATTGGAAAAGGCCCTGATGCTGGGAAAGATGGAGGGCAAAAGGAGTAGGGCGCGGCAGAGGATGAGATGATTGGATGGCATCACCGACTCAACAGACAGGAGTTTGAGGAAACTCCGAGAGATACTGAAGGCCAGGAAAGCCTGGCGCTGCAGTCCTTGGGGTCGCAAAGAGTTCGACACGACTGAGCGACTGAATAACGACAAGGGTTGCACAACACTCTCCCGGGAGAGACCTTGAGAACCAACTGTTGAAGATGGGAAACTGAGGCTTGCCAGAGTCTCTAGTGGATGCCGTTTTGGGATCTAAGAACAGGGACGTCTCCTGGTCAGAACACCCACCCCCACCCCACCCCAGGCCTGGGATCCAGATCCAGAAGGAGGAGGGGAGGGTTCTGAGAGCAGAGGAGAGAGGCCGCTAGTCTGGGGAAGGGGGCCCCAGGTGGATCCTGGTGGCAGCGGGGTGGGGGCGGGAGCTCTGCTGGTAGGGAGAAGGCTTGAGGGGACTGTGAACATGTCAGGAGATGTCAGATGGCAGAGCTCGATGGGATGGTGAGCGCCCCCTGACAGCAGAGACCCTGGCTTTTTTGTCCCCTGCTGTGTTTCCAACACCTAATGCCAGGCATGCAGTAGGTGCTCAGTAAATGTCTCCAGCATTTATTAAAGCACTGGGGAGGTGGGCTTTGTCTCCCCAGCAGTACAGCATCCCTGCCCCCATGCTTCTTAGCTGACAGCTTGCGCAGGCAGCTCACCCCCACTCACCTTCACTGTCTCCATCTCTGAAACAGGGGTAATAATAGTTGGTACTGACTCTGAAACCACCAGAAGGGACACTTTTCCCTGGAGTATCTTGGACTGCAAGGAGATGCAACCAGTCCATCCTAAAGGAAGTCAACCCTGAATATTCATTGGAAGGACTGAAGCGGAAGCTCCAATACTTCGGCCACCTGATGTGAAGAGCCCACTCATTGGAAAAGACTCTGATGCTGGGAAAGATTGAAGGCAGGAGGAGAAGGGGGCGACAGAGGATGAAATGGTTGGATGGCATCAGCTCAATGGACGTGAGTTTGAGGAAGTTCTGGGAGATGGTGAATTACAGGAAAGCCTGGAGTGCTGCAGTCCATGGGGCCGCAAAGAACTGGACACAACTGAGCTACTGAACAGCAACAGCGATGAAGCCAGAGAGAAAAGCTCCCCAAGTCTGAAGACTGAAGGCAAAAGGAGAAGCAGGCGGCACAGGCTGAGATGGTTGGATCGCATCACCGGTTCAGTGAACACGAATTTGAGCAAACGCCAGGAGATAGTGAAGGGGAGCCTGGCATGCTGCAGTCCATGGAGTCGCAAAGAGTGGGGCATGACTCAGTGACTGAACAACAACCTCGAGGGCAGGACCCACCCACCTCTGCTGGTGGTGCCCCCACCCCAGGCTGGGCACAGGGGCACCTCTGAAAGTCCCCCCACTCATGAACGATACAGTACATACTGCTTCTGATGGCCTGGTACTCATCCAGCCTGAGGACTGGTTGTCCAGCCTTGGGACAGTCACTGAGAACCATCGCATTGCAAAGCCTTCGGAGATGACCAGTCTAATCGCCAGGTGATGCTGGTGTCACCGTGGGTGGTGGGGGCTCAGGCCTGACTCCCGTCTCTTTCTGCGACTGTCACAGCCAACGGTAAGCCACCCTTTGGCGTGCATTGCACAACCATGTTAATGGTCTCGTCCCACCTCCCCTCAGCACGGGGGTCTTGCCCATCTCAGAGAAAGGAGACACGGGCCAGGCACTCCCCTCAGGGCTCTCAGTGCCTGGGTGAGGCCCCTCCCGGGTGTCCAGGCCCCCAGAGTGCAGAGCCGCTGGCCGGTGGGATTCCTCAGCGAACTGGAGGGATAGTCCCAGCCTGCTGTGGGGAGCACCAGCCTTTGCCACCAGGGGGCGGAAGTGCCCCTCCAAGCAAGCAGGTCAGCGCCAGCAAGAGGTCCACGGAGCTGGCGGCTGGCTGCCTCTTCTCCACTCCTGTCCTACCCCTGGTGGCCTAGAAGCCTGGAGGCCTGGGTTCCGGGGCCGCACGGACTTCCTGGCATCCTGCTCCCAGGTATCAGGCTGTCCATCTGTGAAGTGGGCACATGACTGAGCCATGCCCAGGGGTTTGCAGAGTCCCTGAGATACTTCCGAGCAACCCCAGGCGTCACCCTCAAAGATCCTGGCCGGGGTACCCAGCCCCGAAGGACTTTCTGATGCCAAGTCCCAGTGCCTTGAGCCCATCCTAAAGGTCAATGCCAGTCCTTGCACCTTGACCATGAAGACAAAACCTCCGGACCAGCCCCTCAGCACAGTCACCTCAAGGATCAAAGACACCTGGGTCGCCATCTCCTGCCACAGCTACAGGGAGCACGTGGCCCCTGAAGGGCTTTGTCGTTGTTCAGTCACTAAGTCGTGTCCAGCTCTTGGCCACTTCATGGACTGCAGCACGCCAGGCTTCCCTGTCCTTTACCATCTCATGGAGGTGGCTCAAACCCATGTCCATTGAGTTGCTGATGCCATCCAGCCATCTCATCCTCTGTTGTCCCCTTCTCCTCCTGCCCCCAATCCTTCCTAGCCTTAGGTTCTTTTTCAATAAGTTGGCTCTTCACATCAGGTGGTCAAGGTATTGTAGCTTCAGTATCAGTCCTAATGAATAGTCAGGGTTGATTTCCTTTAGGACTGACTGGTTTGATCTCCTTGCAGGAGAAGGGTTTTATGGGATCTCAGTCCCATGTCCCTCAACCCCATCCATCTTACTGATGGGCAGACCAAGATCCGAGAGGTCACCAGACTTGATGGCAGGTCCAGTGGTCCCCCATTCTGCCCAGGGCTCCCTCCCCCAACAGAAAGAAAAGCCCTGTGGGTCCCCCTTAGTGACCAGGGTCCTGCACCAGGTACTGACCTCCTGCTGGTGGGGGAGGGGCTGGGATGAAGTTTCGCTCCTGAAGGAGGAGAGGATGTGGTTGATGCCATCAGGCCTGGCACAGCTTTGGCAGCACGGTTACTCTGGCAGCCTCAGGGGTGCATGAATGGGTACCCCTGTCTCCCATTCCCTTGAACAGAGGGCATTCCCTTCCCCGCGTCCCAGGCACACACGGGCCCAACCCAGCCCCACCCCGCCATACGGTTGCTCAGTCCCCAACCCCTTACCTGGCGCAGAAGCCTCCATGAGTGAGTGGAGGGCCCAGTGGGCACCGGGAGACCTCCTGCCTGCCTGCGAGGGCAGCATCCCAGTCAGAGTGGTCATGTGGGGCCTCAGGCCCGGGAGGCCCGGTCATCTGACGTTTCCCAGGAAGCCAGAAATCAGGGCTTCTGTGTCAGTGCTCCGTTGTGAAACCCTGGCTGTGGGCAGTTTGGGTGTTTTGTTTTTCTCCCCCGCACCGCGAGCTGTGCGGAACACGTTTAGGGGCCAGACTTGGTCTTTGGCCTCCCCGTTGCCCTCTGCTTTGGGGGCTGGGATGGTTTGTCTCCTCCCAGCCTCTGCCTCAGATTCTGGCCCTGGGGGCCGCCTGCTCCCCTGCCTGTCCAGCCCCCACCCACCCCGGGCCCCTCCCTGCCTGTCACCAGCCCAAACACGGAAGACCCCTGGGTCTCCACTACACCCCCAGCAGTGGGCCGTTGGTTGCAGACGGATCGTACAGAGGTCTGCTGCTGGGCTTAGGGGGTGCAGTTAAAGCATTTAGCACCGACGGGGCATGGCTTTTAAATCCTTGAGCCAGCCAGCCCCACCTCCGGCATTTCTGGCTGGCCACTTCTCCCAGCCCCTCCTCTTCTAGCCCCGCTCCTGCCCCGCTCCTTGGACTGCCCTTACCACCCACATCCAGAACAGTCCAGCCTCCCTCTGCACTGAGCTGGCCCCTCGTGCCAGCCAGGCCCTGCCAATGGCTGAGTTCTTCCCAGCTGAGTGCGCCGAGTGCACGAAGCCAGCGCCCTCCCCCGAGAGCCTGCCTCCAGCTCGGGAGCCCGCCCTTCACCCTGTCCATCGGGATGTGAACGGGCCCTGGTGGCTCTCTGCTACATTTACACCGGGGGCAGTGACAGCGGTTCTGCCTCTGTCCAGGGCGGCAACTCTTTTTCTATGTATAATTTTATTCATTCATTGACTCTGCTGGGTCTCCTCTGCTGCAAGGGCCCTTCTCCAGTTGCTGCCAGCAGGGTCTCTTCTCCCGTTGCACACACAGCCTTCTCGTTGCCGTGGCTTCTCTTGTTGCAGAGCCACGCTGTGGAGTGTACAGGCTTCAGTAGTTGCAGCCCGTGGGCTCAGTAGTTGCAGTTCCCCGGTTCTAGAGCACAGGCTTAATAGTTGTGACGCAGGGGCTTAGTTGCTCCGAGGCGTGTGGAATCTTCCCAAACCAGGGATCTCCGTTGGCAGACACATTCCTTACCACTGAGCCACCAGGAAAGCCTCAGTGTGGCAATACTTAGAATGCATTGAATCCCTTCCCACCTGTGAGACAGATATTTATCCATCCATTTAACCAAATATTTCCCACATACCTGTTGTATACTGAGCTCAAGAATGCCATGGTGAACTATATCACAGTCCTGGACCCCCTGGCTTAAGGCATCGCATGGAGAAGCCATCAGATGACCAAAGGGAACCCTGAGCCTAACCAAGGTGAAGGCAGTCAGAAGGGGGGGCGAGGAGAGGCGGGACGGTCCTCCAAGGATTCCAGGCTCTGGACTTGATCCCCAGGGCAGTGGGAACCAGCAGGAGCTCCAAGCGCAGGAGGGCGCATGGTATGCTGAGGATCACCCTGGTCACCACCTGGAGGACGGGCTTGTCCCGTGACCTGGGTGGCCCCAGGCAGACCAGTCGGGGTGCCTGTTGCCCTGTGCTGGGGAGGTGACAGTGGAGGTGGAAGGAGCAGACAGGGTCCACAGTTGTTTCTACAAGGGCGTGGAAACCACCAGGTCCCTCCTGGCCTGTCACTCACGCTGGGTCATGCAGGTCTCAGCCTTGGGGGTGATGTCCTCTGGGGGAGTTAGAGGTCTCTGACCCTTTGATTCTGAGCTCAGAGTCAGGGGGCTTGCTGGGCAGGACTCTGCCTCCCGAGGGTGAGGGTAATGCCTGGTGTGCAGTACGTGCTTGCGAAACGTCGGTTGATTTTCCCTGGACAGTGTCTCCTCCCCAGTCCATACACCTCACATGAGGCTCTCCTTGCTCCTGGAGCCACAAAAGACGCTCATTGGTTGCTCAGCCTGCGCTTGGCAAATCATCCCACCTGGGGCATTCAGCAGAAAGAGCCCCAGCCTTGAGGGGGCAGGGGGTTGAGCCAGACCTCTCCTCCACCACCACCTCCTCCACGCTGAGGTGCAGATTCCAGCCTCTGAGTGGGGACGGTAATGTGGACCTACACCGTGTCGGGCTGGATTACCAAGACCAGTGGGGTCGGGGAGGGGTGGCGGCAGGTGCTTTGGCTCTGTCATTGACATGGGGAGGGGGGCAGGTATCTCATACAGAGAGCCTGGATGGGGGCCTCGGAGGCCCCCGGGGCTCAGTTCCATCTTCTGTACAGCGTTGGGGAAAGGGGGTCTGAGCACCCTTCCTTCGCATGCTGAAACTCGAGGCTCTGCTCCTCCTCTCCCCCAGTGATGCACACGGGACACATTTACAGGAAGACGTGAGGCCAGGCCTCTGGTGATAAAGGCCTTGCTTCGGGAAAGGCCGTGGGAACGCAGGAGGGGAGCGACACTGTCTTGCCCTGTCTGATGGAGAGGGCAAGGGCCAGGGAGCCCCATGGGCATCCCGGAAGCTGGAGGGATGTTTTGCCATGGGCTCAGGAGGCCTGAGTTAGGTCCAGCTTTGCCGTTTGTTCATTGTATGGCGTTGGGCAGGTTCTTTCACCTTCTGAGCCTTGGTTTTTTTCAACTGGAAAATAGGCTGAAGACCTCGACCTAGTTAACCTTCATGAGAACCAGGGAGAAGCCTGTGTCCACATGGCGGGGTCTTGATAAATCTGTCTGGGCGCAGCCTTTAGTGGGGAGGGATGGCGAGGTAGGGGGCACTTGGTACACCAACCGCAGCAGGGGTCCTGGGCCGGGCACGAAGCAGAGCACCGTCGGCGTGTGGCCGCAGGGCCTATCGCGGGGTGGGCGTTTGGGGTCGGATTGTGCAGTCGTGCGTGTTGGTTTCTGGTGGGCACTCGTGGCCCTTGGAAGAACAGAGGGAACCCAGAGCGCGACTCCAGGAGGGCGGACTCAGACGCTAAAGCCTTTTACCGCTAAGGCTGCCGTGGAGGAGCCGGCCCCGCCCCCAGCTCGTGGCCCCGCCTCTGCACACGCCCTCTCCAGAGGCCACGCCCCCAGCTCGAGGCCCCGCCTCTGTGCACGCCCTCTCCAGAGGCCACGCCCACGCCCCGCCCCGGCCCTGCACCCCGCCCCCTCAGCCCGGCCCCGCCCCCGGGCCCCTTTTGCGCCGGGTCCGCGCGGTATCAGCCGAGCTCCGGGCGCTGCGCGCCGCGGCCGTTCGGAGCAATGATTAACCCGGCGCGGCGGCCGGCGTGGGGCCCGGGGCGGAGGCGCGGGGCCGGGGCGGGCCCCGGGAGGGCCGCCCGGCTTCCTGCTTTCGCCCAAGTTTCCTCGTAGAGGGCGCAGCGCCGGCTGGGGCCCGCGGCGCGGCGTGGCGCAGGGCGCGGCGCGGAGCGCGCGTGGGCGCGGAGCCCGCCGCCAAGGGAGGTCACCATGAGGACTCTCCGCAGGTTGAAGTTCATGAGTTCGCCCAGCCTCAGTGACCTGGGCAAGAGAGAGCCGGCCGCCGCCGCCGCCGCGGACGAGCGGGGCACGCAGCAGCGCCGGGCCTGCGCCAACGCCACCTGGAACAGGTAAGGCCGCGCCCTCCCGGCCGGCCCCCGCGGATCCCAGAGCCGGGGGGCGGAGGGGGCGCCTGGAGCGAAGGACTGTGCCCGGGGGGCAGCTCTGCGCCTCCTAGGGTGCGGAGAACTCGCTCCGCCGGAGTTATGCGGGCGGGGAGGGAAGTTTAGTGCAACGTGTTTCTAGAACGGAGGGACGAGACCGCGGGCCCAGGGCTGGTCCCAGGGACACCCCTACCCCACCCCGCAGCTGGTGGGTGGCGGGGTGGGCCCGAAT
Source organism: Capricornis sumatraensis (assembly GCF_032405125.1). Classification (NCBI taxonomy): domain Eukaryota; kingdom Metazoa; phylum Chordata; class Mammalia; order Artiodactyla; family Bovidae; genus Capricornis; species Capricornis sumatraensis. The sequence continues at coordinate 159,353,897 of NC_091072.1, forward strand.
CCCGCAAGCCTGCCTTCCTCCGGGGGTCTTCCCACGTCTTCGCCCCCCATGCCCCTGCTCATGGCAGCCTGGGAGGTAAATAGAGCAGGAAGTATTTATCCCATTTCGCAGATGAGCTTCGCGGGCGCAGTCGATGGGTTGCTCTGCTTCCTGTTTCTGCGTTTAGGTCCCTTTGGTCGGGAGTGGGGGCGGCCGGCTTTCCCTTGAGCGCGGGGGGAGGGCCCCTGCCCTCCCAGCTGTCAGCAGGGGTGCAGCAGCAGCAGCTGCCTGGCATTCCTGAGACGACCCTCCCCCAGCGAGCCCTTCCCAGACAAGCAGGGGCCGTGGGAAGTCCCACCCCCACCCCACCAGCTTTGTTTGAAGAGCGAGGCTGAGGGAATCCGGAAAAAGAGACGATTTGTTTAGTGGGGTTTCCCACCGTGTTTGCTCAGGAGCCCTTTTCAAAAACATAATTTCCACCGAAAGGAAAGTGGGAGGGGAGGAGAAGAGAGGGGCGCAGGCTGTCCAGGGGGGCTGTGGATGTGAGCCGCCCCCACCACTGCACACGCCCTGCCAGATGCTCCACCGTCTGTGGTCTGGGCCACCAGGAAACCAACTGTCAGCGTGGACACTCACCTATTCCTGAGCACGACGGGAAGCACGGGGCTGCCAGCCTGAGACCATCCTCTGCGCCCTTCGCTTCTGTCCTCTACCAGGTTGCGAGCGGCTTGAGAGTTAGGGACCAGTCGGCCTCAGTTTCCCCATGGGTCAGCGTTCCTTCTTACAGGACTGGTGTGGGGATAGGGAGGGAAGGACTCGCCTTGGGGCATCTCCTGGGCCCAGTGCCCACGTGCAGCCTTAAGAGGCAGTTCCTCCCCGCGCAGCAGTGAGAGAGAAGCAGTCCCCCTCCTCGACTCTCTGACCTGATCCAGCCGGAGGAGACAGACAGAGCTAATTCACATTCCAAGTCTGCCTCTTCCCTGCTTGAGAGAGTCACTGAGGCTCCCTGGTCCTCAGTTTCCTTGTCCTTAAAATGCCCACCTCCTAGGCTGTTGTAGGGATTAAAGGTGAAGATCTATACTCAAGCCCTCAGCATGTGTCTAGCACGTAATAGGTGTTTGGTAACTCACGACTCAAGCTCAAATTCACTCTGGGGACATGTCAGGGTGGGCCTTGTAGGGATAGGTTTTGGGGGGGGGGCCTCTCATGGGTTCCCAGGTGGCACTGCTAATAAAGAACCCGCCTGGCAGTGCAGGAGACCTAAGAGACGCGGGTTCAGTCCCTCAGTCAGGAAGATCCCCTGGAGAAGGGAATGGCTACCCACTCCAGCATTCTTGCCTGGAGAAGCCCATGGACAGAGGAGCCTGGCTCCCGTCCGCAGGGTCACGGAGAGTCCAACACGACTGGAGCAGCTGAGCACACGTGCGTGCTAGAAGTCTACGTTCCTGAGCTTTCACCAACAGCAGCTTTCTCCTGCAGTGCTCACCGCTACTCGGGGGTCTCCAGGCAGAGGTGGGGGCACCCTAGGATCGTCTCTGAGTCTTCCGGAGCCCAGGGGAGTGCCTGTAGGGAGAGGCCACATGGGCCCCCCCCCCCACTGTTTTTTTTCTTAACCTAAAGGAACTTTAGGACCTCAGAGCCATTCTGTGCCCCATCCCTGGCGGACTGTAGGGTGTGGCCCGGCCGGCAGCCAGCTCCCCCAAGGCTCCTAACCACCTGGCCTTGGACCCGTTGCAGCTGGACCTGCCCGGCCACACTCCTGCAGCTGAGCCCCTGCAAGGGGCCCCTGGCTCACTTTGCCTGCTGCCAGCATAACCCGGGGAGGGAGATACGATTACCCCCATTTAGAGGGGAAGAACGAGAGGACCAGGAGGCCTGCCCGCACTGATGCCGCACAGCACAGCGCCTGCTGTCCTCCCCCTGGCAGAGAGAGCCCTGAGTCAGGGAGGGACAGGGTCTTCCCCACCGGTGCTCCACGGGTATCACCAGGGGGCCGGGGCCTCTTCTAGCTGCAGCCTGCCTGCTGGTCCACCCCGACTCCTTGCAGTTTTCCCCAGGACAACAGCCTCGGGGCGCAGGGCAGTGCAGGACCTGCCTTGCTGAGCTGTGGATGCCTCATTTTGAGTCCAAAGTGAACCCCCTTTCTCTGTGTGGCCATGTTAGTTTCTCAGGGCAACTGTAAAAAAATTGGCACAAACTTGGTCCCTCTAGTCAAGGCTGTGGTTTTTCCAGTGGTCACATATGGATGTGAGATGAGAGTTGGACTATAAAGAAAGCTGAGCGCCGCAGAATTGATGCTTTTGAACTGTGGTGTTGGAGGAGACTCTTGAGAGTCCCTTGGACTGCGAGGAGGTCCAACCAGTCCATCCTCAAGGAGATCAGTCCTGGGTGTTCATTGGAAGGACTGATGCTAAAGCTGAAACTCCAATACTTTGGCCACCTCATGCGAAGAGTTGACTCGTTGGAAAAGACCCTGATGCTGGGAGGGATTGAGGGCGGCTGGAGAAGGGGACGACAGAGGATGAGATGGCTGGATGTCATCACCAACTCAATGGACATGAGTTTGAGTGAACTCCGGGAGTTAGTGATGCACAGGGAGGCCTGGCGTGCTGTGATTCATGGGGTCGCAAAGAGTCGGACACGACTGAGCGACTGACCTGAACTGAACTGAACTGGTGGGTCAAAACAACAAATTCTTTCTCTCCCAGTCTGGAGCGCAGGAGTCCAAAATCAGGTGTCCACGGGGCCTCGCTCCCTCTGGAGGCTGCAGGGGAGGGAGTGTCCTTCCTGCCTCTTACAGTTCCCCGTGGCTCCTTGGCCTCCGACCACACCGCTCCATTCTCTGTGTCTGTCTCCACCTGTGTCTTGTCCTCCCTCTCTTTCCTCTTAAACAGACACCAGTCGTTGGATGTAGCGCCCAGCCTAAATCCAGACTGGTTTTGTCTCAGAGTCCTTTACTAATTACGTCTGCAAAGACTCTGTTTACAAACAAGATCTAGGGCGTTGGGAGGACATGAATTTCTCGGAGACCCGCTGCAGTGACCTGGCCCAGTCCTCTGACCTCCCTGGGCCTCTGTTCCCTCATCTGGCTGTGGGACAAAACACGGAGCATGTGCCCGTGACGGGGGCACCCACGCGCCAACTGGCCATCCCTTCCTTTGTCCACTCATTCACCCACTGGCGCTGTCCCAGCCCCAGGCATGGAGTCGGGAGTCGAGGAAGGGGGTCAGGAGGTAAACAGGGCCTCAGGTAAACCCATGAGGCCTGAGCAGGTGGTAGTCAGTGCTAGGAAGGACACAACCATGGGGGAGTGTGAACACTGGCCACGCACGGCGGGGGACTGCGCTCCCTTCTCCCGTGGGTGCGCAGGGGAGCTCTGGGTGCAGGGCTGGCCCACCGGGCCGCACTCACGAACCAGACACTAGGGCAGAACCGTCGGAAGCTGTTTCCTAAGCCCCTGCGGCTGCTTTCCAGGGTGGGCTTGTGCCCCGGGCCCGGCCCAGGGCTGGCCCTGCAGAGGCCTGGGCGCCTCACCTGTCACCCCACCCACAGCCCCTCGTCCCCTCCCCAGGGGCTCGGAGGTGGCATGCTCTGTCCCAGTCTGTCCTTGTGCTGGCCCCAGGTAGCACCTCGCTCGGTCTGGACCCTTCTGTGTGTGAGGGGCCAGCCGGGGGCCAGGCAGAGCCCCCCAAACCCTGGCCTGAGTCCTGCATTTGGGCCACAGGTATGGACTATTAGGGAGCCCTACTCGTCGCCCGAATGCCTGAGCCAGTCGCCTGCCTGCCTTCCAGCTGTGGGTGCCCATGCAGTGCAGGGGCGGAGCCCTCTCATTCCTGCAGCCTGTCTCCAGGGCTGCGATGGCGGCCTGCAGAGAAACCAAGGCCAGAGAAGGAGAGCAACTTGACCAAGAGCCCCTGCTAACGCTGGGTCTGAACCCTGGTCTGACTTGAAGACACAGCCCAGGGCTCGTGTCCACTGGGGTCAGGCCGGGCAGGGGTTGGCAGTGGGAGCCCAGAGGCTGCAGCCCGCCCTGCTCATCCGCACATCCCTGGTCCTGGAGGGGCAAGGCGGGGGGTGGAGAGTGTCCTGTGCCCAGCTCTCCTCCTGGGCCCTGAACGCCACATCCCTCCGATGGGGGTGCCCACCCCCAACCGATATTGGGCCCTGTCCCAACACTGGGCATGGAAGAGGCTGCCTTCCTTCCCTGCAGCAGCCTGCAAGATGGGACCCCTGTCACCACCTTGCAGATGAGGACTCGGAGGCAAGGGGACCTGTCCAGTTCTAAGTCCAGAGCTCCTGCCACCACTTCATGGGGGTCTCTGGGTGGCCGAAGGAGGCTGGCTGAAGCCTCCAGGGTGACGGGTGTTTGGGAGTGGGAAGGGGAGGCCAGTGGGAGCCTGTGCTTGGCATCCCCGCCGCCCCCAGCTACTCAGTCTGGGGCACCAGGCAGTTAAGAGGGTGAGGGGCACACCTGGCGGAGGCCTGCACTCCTCGCTTGTTTCCTGAGGCTCCAGAGGCAGGTCCGGAGCAGAGCAGGCCTCCACCTCCAGGCCTCGCCCGTGGCCCCAGCCTTCCCAGGATCCGCTGGAGACGTGTTGTGTGACCTGCCAGGGCTTTGTCGCCTGCTCACTCTCTGCCAGGGTTTCCTACACGGACAGATGAGTGACAGGGAGAGGTGTGGCCAGGGTCCTGCCCTGCTGGGCTCCCACCTGCTGGCGGCCCCACGCCAGGGCAGCCAAGGCAGGTCCCCCCGGAGCCCCACAGTCAGCCCTGCCTCCCCCCGCCTGAGCACGGGGACCCCAGCCAACCCTGAGGGCAGCAGGTCTGGGCCCCATCGTGGGGGCCGTGGAGCCTCACTCAGGGGTCCTGGGCTTCTCTCCTCGCCCTGTGCTCGGGTGACAGGTGCTGAGACTGGTTCCTGCCGTCCTGTCTCCCTAGGTGGGCGGGAGGTCTGGAGAGGGCCTCCCAGCAAGAAAAGGTGATGGGTCGGCCTCCACTCGGGCCCCTGGCCGCCTGTGGTTTCCACTGGGCCACTGCCCGTGTCCCAGCTGGGCCTGCCCGCCTTGCTCGGGGAGGCCACGGGCTGGGGTTTCACTTCTGTTTGAGGGGAGAAGTCCCACATGGGCCTTGCCTCTCCACTCCCGTCCTCTCTCCACCACCCCACCCCTGCCCTGGTCTCCTCTCTATCCCAGCAGGGGTTTATTCTTGACCCAACTCAAAACCGTAGAAACTGCGTGGAACGTCAGCTGCAGAGAAATGGGAAGCGGCAGGACCTTGCCTGGCCGCCACCCCATTTGGAGCAGCCACATGGGGTGGGAGGACGGTGGGCCCCGGGCTCCTTTCTGGCCCCACCAAGCATCAAGTTGTATGTTGCTGGGCGTGCCCTGGCTTCTCTGAGCCTCACCTTCCTTCTGCGGCTTGGGCTGTCGTAGTCCCCACCTCATGCCATGGCTAGAAGGAGATGGAGAAAACCCCGAGGCAGATGGTAGAGCCGTGGGGGATGCTTCTAGGGGCACCCCTGCCCCCACCCACCCCCGCAGTCAACTCTGATGCTGTGTGTGTGACACACGTAACCCCACAGGGTGCTGTCTGTTTCCCAGTGTCTCCTACAGCGGCTGTGATTATATGAGTCCCATTGTATGGATGGGGAAACTGAGGCACGAGCGGTCCAGTCTTGGCAGAGGTGTGCAGCCGGGGCACCCAGGGCTGGGATGCAAACTGAGACCAGCCTTGGGGCTGGAGGTGGGCGGGGCAGGATCGGGGTCCACAGAGCAGGAGGCCAGGATGGCTGGGGAACTCAAGGGGGACCCCAGGGCTGGGCAGGGCGCTGCTCACATACGCATAGAGCGGTGTGAGGCCTGGGCTGCGAGAAGCAGGCGATGATCCAGACAGACCTCTCCTCTTGCAAAAGAAGATAGGGTCAAATACACTCCCCACACAGGGGGGAGGGGAGAGGGTCCTGACTTCATGGTGAGCCTGCAGGAGAGGGGACAGCAAGGATGAAGGCCTGGGGGGGTGGGGGGCGGTGCAGGTGACCCAGTGGGTGCTGGACCCCCAAGGGCCTCTGGAAGGCTTCCCCCAAAAGCCGGTCTTCCCATCCAAAGCCACGTGGTTAGGGTGGCCTCTGGGTGGCGGACCAGAACGGGCTGGGGTTCCTCCAGAACGTTCATTGGAGGCAGGAGGAAGGATTTGCAGAGGCTGCTGAGAACAGCAGGACCAGGCCCGGGAGGCTAAGGCCTTCCCCCGGGCCGTCCCCTCAGCCTGACGGAGGCCTGGGCCCCAGGGAGGACTCAGCTAGGCCCCTCTGAGCCTCCGGAGTGGCCAGGCCCCACGGGGCCCCACGTGCCAGCGCCCTGAGCTCCCGCCTCTGGCAGGATTGGGAGGGGCTGACCCCCTACAACCCCACCAGGCGCAAGTCCCCGGCTGTTCGGATTTCAGGGTGGCAGCTGCTGTCCGGCTTCCTGCCGCCGTTTGACTTCCCAACAGACTCTTACTTTTTTTAGCCTGTAAATGGGGAACAGCCTGCCTGTGTCAGAGCTGTAGGCCGGGTCCACACAGGCCTTCCCGCTGGAGGCGCGCGCAATCCCAGCCGGGACCACACTGAGGCTCGGGCCTGGCCAGGCTTTCATCCTCCCGGCCCTGGGGGCAGGCACGCTTGTGACCCCTATTTCTCAGGCGGGAAACGAGTGGGAGAGCGTGTGGCCCTGGCCACGTGAATAAGCAGCACTCCAGCAGCCCGCCCCTGGGTGGTCGGGCCTCAGGTCAGGGGACGAGGCACCTGGCCTGGTCCCCAGGCCTGTCCCTGCACTGCTCAGAGCTGCCTTCACCCACCCGGGGCGTGGGGGTCCTGCCCCTGCCCTGCCCCTTCTAGGGTGCGAGCCGGAAGCCCTGCCCACTGCTGGCTCCACAGAAAGTAGGGGCAGCTGTTGGGTGCGCTCGGTGGCCTCCTGGAACCTAGCCGCTCTGAACCTCAGTTTCCTCATCTGCAAAGTGCGTAGCCAGTCCACGTTACTAGGAATGGTGGGGCTGGGGAGAGCAGACAAGGGCTCTGGGAGCTTGGTAGCCGCCGCCTCCTCCATGGTGTGCACAGCAACAGGTGTCCAGCTGTCCCTAAACACCAGGAAGCAGTCTATGGTGCTGAGCCTTACAGCAGCAACCGGGTCCTAAGTGGAGGGCGGTGGAGCCACCAGCCCTGGTTCTCACTCATGGGAGCTTATGGCCGGTGGCAGGAACTAACATGGAAGTAAACGGCAAAGTGCCAGGACGTGAGTCTGCAGGACATGAGGGAAAGAGAGGATGTCAGGAGAGCTTCTTGGAGGCGGTGGCCCCTGAGCCAAAGCTCCAGCGTGAATAGTTACTTGCCTAATCCCATGGACAGAGGAGCCTGGTGGGCTACAGTCCACTGGGTCGCAAAGAGTTGGACACGACTGAGCGACTTCACGTTCACTTTCACTTTCACTTTAGTAGATAGCATAAGGACCACCCGCCCCCATAGGAGAAATGAATACAAAGACCCTAAGGTATGGAACCAGTACTTTGCTTGGTTGGGAGGAACCATTCCAGACAAGCCTTGAATGCCACATTCAGGCTTTAGGCTGTATCTGCAGGGCCCTGGGTGGAGACGGGTGCAGTGAGGAGGCCGACTGCAGTCAGAGGTCAGGTGAGTGTGAAGGAAAGATACGGTGCAGCGGAGATCTCGGGGGTAGAGATGGGCAGGGCTTTAGGGCCAGCTGGATGTGGAGGGCCAGGGAGAGTCAGGATGAATGTCACTAGCCAACTCATGGAAAAGACCCTGATGCTGGGAAAGATTAAAGGCCAAAGGAGAAGGGGGCAGCAGAGGATGAGGTGGCTGGATGGCATCACAGTGGACTCAGTGGACTTGAATCTGAACAAATTTCTGGAGATGGTAAAGGACAGAGGAGCCTGGCACACTGCAGTCCATGGGGTCACAAAGAGTTGGCCACGACTTAAGGACCGAACAGCATTTACCAGGCTCGCCTTTGAGCCAGGCGAGAGCACGCAGCCACTAATGGCACAAGGGCCTTGTGCTCTGAGGTTTATAGATAGTGGTGGGAACCAGTCAATGAAACAAGTCACCTATAAACACGTAGCTGCACTCTGATGGAAGGTAGACACAGACCACCTGGGACCTGAAGGAAGGACGTATGCAAAGGCCCTGCGGTGAGGGCAGCTTCCCCAGTGGGGCCAGGTGCAGACAACACAGATTCCCAGTTCAGGCGGTCAGGGGCCAGCTCAAGGGCACCTGGAAGCACAAGGTGGTTGTCTTTGGGGGTGCAGGAGGCCATCAGAGGGTGTTCCCTAGTGTCTGGCCTGGGCGCAGAAGGTTCAGGGATGCGGGAAGGGAGGCAGAGTGTGTGGAAGGTACCTGGGAGCTCAGTGACTGGTGACAGGGCTGGAGCTCTAGATGGGATCTGAGGCTCTGGGGCCGATGGGGTCCCGTGGGGCAGCCGATCTGTGTGCTCCAGGCCTGCCTTCTCTGCGAGAGGCCGTTGCCCAGCTTCGAGCCGAGCAGGCGGGGCGCCAAGGGAGAGGGAAGGCAGGCTGGGGCTCAGGACCTCTGTTCGGCAACCCTTTTCTCCCCCTCCAACCTCCCCCTTCAGCATCCACAACGGGGTGATCGCCGTCTTCCAGCGCAAGGGGCTGCCGGACCAGGAACTTTTCAGCCTGAACGAAGGTGTCCGGTGAGTGGCCGTCTGTCCTATCATGCGGGCCCGGGTCTGGGAGCAGTAGGAGGGCCGTGCTAGGAAGGGGGCACCCCAGGCAGGCCCCCCTGTCCTCTAGCCCCAGGTTCCACCCTTAGAGCTGAGGTGGGCAGTGACCGCTCTGTGACCCTTGACCCCAGCTGTGTCCCATGGCCTTCACACCCCACTCTCTGGTCCAGGACCGCTTTGCAGGGGAAACGGGGAGGGACTTGGGCAGTGGCTCAAGATGACGCCCACATTCCCAGCTGCCGTTGAGCATCGTGAAGGATATTTATTCTGTTACAAGTGGAAGGACCCACTTGCCTAATGATGGGAGTTTTGTTCCCAGAAAGGCCATTACAGCCCAGTTGAACGCCCCTTATTTCCTGCCAACGGTTGAGAACTGAACTCGGCTGCGGGAGCTGGGACAGACCAGCGTCGAGGGCATCTGAGAAGGCCGAGGCATTAGTCCTATGTTGTAGCGGAGGAGGCTGAAGCTCAGAGGTCGAGAGACTTACCCAGGGTCTCACAGCTACCTTGTGCAAGGAGGCATTTCCCACCTCCGTGCTCTTTCTCCCTCATGCCCCAGCCGGTGCCACCCTGTCCCTGCACCCTGGGGTAAACAGGCAGCAAACCTCTTCATCAGCTCGGGGCAGGAGTAAACGAGGGACTGGGACAAGGTCACCCCACCCCCACCCTGAAGGCCTAAGATGGCCCTTCAAAGTGTGAGTCGCTCAGTCGTGTCTGACTCTGCAACCCCATGGGCTGTAGCCCACCAGGCTCCTCTGTCCATGGGATTTCGCAGACAAGAATACTGGAGTGGGTGGCCATTTCTTTCTCCAGGGGATCTTCCTGACCCAGGGATCAAACCTAGGTCTCCTTGATTGCAGGCAGATTATTTACTGTCTGAGGTACCAGGGAAGCCCATATATGTTTGTTTTTTTTAAGATACAATTTATCCTTTTACAATGTACAGATGAGTGGTTTTTAGTGAAGTCAGGTGGGCCTTGGAAAGCATCACTACAAACAAAGCTAGTGGAGGTGATGAAATTCCAGTTGAGCTGTTTCAAATCCTGAGAGATGATGCTGTGAAAGTGCTGCACTCCATATGCCAGCAAATTTGGAAAACTCAGCAGTGGCCACAGGACTGGAAAAGGTCGGTTTTCATTCCAATCCCAAAGAAAGGCAATGCCAAAGAATGCTCAAACTACTGCACAATTGCACTCATCTCACATGCTAGTGAAGTAATGCTCAAAATTCTCCAAGCCAGGCTTCAGCAATACGTGAACCGTGAACTCCCTGATGTTCAAGCTGGTTTTAGAAAAGGCAGAGGAACCAGAGATCAAATTGCCAAGATCCGCTGGATCATGGAAAAAGCAAGAGAGTTCCAGAAAAACATGTATTTCTGCTTTATTGACTATGCCAAAGCCTTTGACTGTGTGGATCACAATAAACTGTGGAAAATTCTGAAAGAGATGGGAATATCAGACCATCTAACCTGCCTCTTGAGAAATCTGTATGCAGGCCAGGAAGCAACAGTTAGAACTGGACATGGAACAACAGACTGGTTCCAAATAGGAAAAGGAGTACATCAAGGCTGTATATTGTCACCCTGCTTATTTAACTTCTATGCAGAGTACATCATGAGAAATGGCTGGAAGAAGCACAAGCTGGAATCAAGATTGCCGGGAGAAATATCAATAACCTCAGATATGCAGGTGACACCACCCTTATGGCAGAAAGTGAAGAGGAGCTAAAAAGCCTCTTGATGAAAGTGAAAGAGGAGAGCAAAAAAGTTGGCTTAAAGCTCAACATTCAGAAAACGAAGATCATGGCATCCGGTCCCATCACTTTATGGGAAATAGATGGGGAAACAGTGGAAACAGTGTCAGACTTTATTTTTTGGGGCTCCAAAATCACTGCAGATGGTGATTGCAGCCATGAAATTAAAAGACGCTTATTCCTTGGAAGAAAAGTTATGACCAACCTAGATAGTAAATTCAAAAGCAGAGACATTGCTTTGCCGACTAAGGTCTGTCTAGTCAAGGCTATGGTTTTTCCTGTGGTCATGTATGGATGGTGAGAGTTGGACTCTGAAGAAGGCTGAGTGCCGAAGAATTGATGCTTTTGAACTGTGGTGTTGGAGAAGACTCTTGAGAGTCCCTTGGACTGCAAGGAGATCCAACCAGTCCATTCTGAAGGAATCAGCCCTGGGATTTTTTTGGAAAGAATGATGCTAAAGCTGAAGCTCCAGTACTTTGGCCACTTCATGCGAAGTGTTGACTCATTGGAAAAGACTCTGATGCTGGGAGGGATTAGGGGCAGGAGGAGAAGGGGATGACCAAGGATGAGATGGCTGGATGGCATCACGGACTCGATGGGCGTGAGTCTGAGTGAACTCCGGGAGTTGGTGATGGACAGGGAGGCCTGGCATGCTGCGATTCATGGGGTCGCAAAGAGTCGGACACGACTGAGCGACTGAACTGAACTGGACTGAACTGAACTGAACAGCTTGTACCACTCTCACCACTATCTAATTCCACGACGTTTTCATCACCCCCACCCCTCCCTCCCCGCCCAGACGCCTTAACAGTCACTCCCTATCACCCCCCCACCACCGCCGCCGGCCTCTGGGAGGTTCAGCCCACCTCATCTGCATGGGTTTGCCCAGATGTTCCCTATAAGTGGAGTCATAGGATAATGCGCATGGCCTTGGCGTCTGCTTCTTGCCCTCAGCCCGGTGCGCCTCCACGCCCGGGGCTTGACTGGGCTGGAGCGGGTATCAGCGCCTCACTTCTTTTCATGCCTGGATAATACCCCATTGTATGAAAACACGCCCTTTTGTTTCCCCAGTCCTGTGCTGACAGACGTTTGGGTGGTGTGCACCTTTCGGCTGTTGGGAGCATCCGTGTAGGAGACCTCGCGTGGACCTCTGCTCCCGCTGCTCCAGGGTCTGCACCTAAGGGTGGGGTTCAGGGGTCCACACCGAACCTCAGGTCTACACTGAACCTTTTGAGGAGCTGCCCAGCCGTTGTCCGCAGTGGCCACGCCGTCTTGTGTTCCTTCTCACCGAGTGTGAGGGGTCAGTTTCCCCAGCTTCTCCCCGGCAGGTGTTACAGCCTGGGACCTTGATTCTGACAGTGCCGGGGTGGGTATCGGGGTCTGGGTTTGGTTCCAGCGGTGACTGGCAGTGGTCAGCCTTCCCCTGACCTGACTGATAACGTCTTCCCCCGCATTACTGGCCACTCGTCTGTCTTGGAGAAGCATCTGGCCACATCCTCCGGTTTCCGGGCCGAGGGGGTTGGTCTCCCGCTGCAGGTGACCCCCACCCCACCCCCACCCTCACCAGCACCGTGGGTTCTCTGACTCCTTCTCCCCCACCCCCACAGGCAGCTGCTGAAGACGGAGCTGGGGTCCTTCTTCACGGAGTACCTACAGGTGGGTGTGCTCTGCTCCCCGTCCGGCCCGGGGTTGCTTCCTGAGTCGGCCTGAAAGGATGGGGTAGGAAGAGGGTGCCTGCTCCTGGTGGGCGCGTGGCGCGCTGGGCTCGAGGTGTCTTCCTGGGCGTGACTCAGTTTCCCCAGCCAGCCAGCTTGGGTTGTTGGGGCGCTTACGCGATCAGAGGCAGGTGAGGACTCAGAACCCTGCCTGGCACGGGGCTCAAGGTCACTTTTGTGACTGGTTGTCCGCCTCTTCCTGGAAGATCAGGGTTGGTTTCCAGAGTCCCAGTGTTCTTCATCTACAAGCCCTGGGCTGTGTCGCCCTGAGCCGTGTGGTAACAGTGTTAGCGTGGCACCGAGGTCACCCTTTCCCAGGTGCTGCAGAAGCCACAGGCCTGCAAACAGAATGAACACACTGGGCCCCGGGGCCCCCGAGGTCGCACAGGCAGGAAGGCCGAGGTGGTGCATGCAGGGGTGTCCTCATGCAGGCTCCCCAACACCCTCCGGGAGAGGGGAGGTGAGAACCAGCCTGGGGCTCCTCCCCATCCTGTGGGTGTAGGGTTGGTTTTTCACTTAACAGCTTTATTGAAGTGTGAACTGATACATTGCATGGCCTGTCCTCTGAACAGTGCGCAGTGCGGTGGTGTTCAGCATACTCACAGCTCTTCTCGGGGGCACAGACAGCTGTCCCCACTGTCCGATCCCAGGGCTTTTCCGTCACCCCGAAGGGAGACCCTGTCCTCGACCCCTTTCCCTTCTCCCCGCAGCCCCAGGCCACCACTGATCTGTTTTCTGTCTGGATCCGCCTGTGTGGACATTTCACATCGGTGGGACTGCATAGCCGTGGCCTTTTAGCCTGGCCTCTCTCACTGAGCACGGCGTTTTCGAGGCTCCTCCACGTCGTGCCTGTGTCAGAGCCCCGTCCCTTTCTGCAGCTGAGTGACGTGCCCTCGTGGGCCGGGGCTGCTCCTGGGTCCTTGGCCCCCGGACTGTTCCCGCCCTCTGGCTGCTCCAGCTGTTGCGAAGGCCACCCAGTGTTGCTCGAGGGGTGGTCCCAGGGGCTGCTGTTTGAGCTTCAGGTGGCCCATGGTCACGCTCACGCCATCCTTCGGTCACAGAGCCCCTCTTGCCTGAAAGACCCTCCTTCCACGTGGGGTTCAGGGGCGGCTACCTGCCCAGCCGCTCAGCCTGGAGCGGGAGACCCCGGCCTGGCCTGTCTCTGGGGGGCAGGTTGGGGGTTCCTTACCCACTTCTGTCTCAGAACAACCTGGTTGGGTCAGTCGCCCGTGTCCACTAGGGGAGCTGAGATCCCAGCTCTGGGGCAGGCGGGCTGTGGATCGTCAGTGGGCCCCTCCCCCTCGGGGCCTCGGCTGCCTGCTGGGAAGTGTTGGGGGCCCTGGGTCCCCACAGCCCGGGGCGGTGACGGCATCTCCACGTGTGCCTTGCAGAACCAGCTGCTGACGAAAGGCATGGTGATCCTGCGAGACAAGATCCGCTTCTACGAGGGTGAGTGTGGTGGCTCAGGGCCAGGAGCGGGTGCCGGCTGCTTGAGGGCGTGGCGCCTGGGCACTCTGGCTTCACCTGGGCTCCACCTAGGGCTCTGGGGAGGTGGGGTGGCCCTCCCAGGCGAGGGGGCTCAGAGGGGCAGGAGTGATGCCTCAAGGGCAGCGGGGCCAAGATCTGATCTTGGGAAGGGACCTTGATGGGGCCCTGGAGGGCCGAGGGATGTCAGGGAGAAGGCCTCTGCTTCACCTCACTGCCCACGAGGCTCTCTGGCCCCCAGGGACCCCGTCCCAGCAGCCTGGGAGAACCCCCATCAGGATCTTTGAGGACCAGGCGGGGAGTGGTCTAGACCCAGGACATGGCAGAGCGGGTCGTCCCCAGCCAGAGGAGCAGCTGACCTGGGCTCCCGGCCGAGGTTTGGGGCCCCGTGAGGCCTCTGGGTCATTGTACCCATTTCATAGCTGGGGACAGGGCAGCGGTGGCCCTCAGTTCATCCAGAACCATGGTGTGTGTAAGAGGTGGAGGTGGGATTGGAACCCAGGGCATCCGGGTCCAGAGCACATCTCCTTTGCCCTTCTAGGGACCGGGCCAGGAGTCACAGCTGGCCTCTCCACCCATGGCGGCCCTCAGAGAGGAGAGGGGGGCTCCTGACCGGGCTCAGAGCTCTGGAAGGACAGGCCAGGTCCCAGAAACCTTGGGTTCCCCATGTTTGTGGGCTGGAGGGTGATAAATGCAGGGTGTTCACCTCCTGGTAGGGGTGACTTGGCCTAGAGATGAATCGAGTTATGCAGAGAACCCAGCTCAGGCTGATTACGTGCTGTTGCGGGCCTGCTGTGTGCCCCGCCCCATGTGGGACAGGCCCCTCTGTGCCAGAGCCAAGCCCCACACACGCCCCCCTGTGCTGAACTCATCCCAGCAGCTTCCATCGCCCAACTCACCCGACAGACCCATGCAGAAGGTTCCATCATTGTAGCCAGTGAACGCTGGGGACACTGAGGCACAGGGGGGCTGAGTCACTCACCCAGGCTACACGGCCCCTCCCTGGCAGCCCAGTGCCCGAATCTGCACTCCTCTCTCTGCTGCTCCAGGTTCCCGCTCACATCCTCACTGACCCTGGAAAGCAAGGGCCTCAGCCCATTTCACAGAGATGGAGACTGAGGCCTGGGGCACTCAGCATTAACTCAGAGCTGTGTCCTCTGTCCCTTCTGCACCAGTTCTGCGTCTGTTGGGTGGAAGCGGCCAAGGCAGGAGCCTGAGAAGGGCCGTGAGAACCACAGATGTGGGGACAGGAGGCACAGGCCACTGGGGATCTGGGCGGCCTTCCTGGAGGAGGTGGCACCTGAGCCGGCAGGAGGATTTCCTGGTGGAGGGGCCCTCCCACACCCCTCTCCTGACTTGGCACATTCCAGCAATGCCTGCCCTCCCACCAGCTCCGGCCCAAGGGAGCTAGGCCCTTTGGAGAAGAGGCGCTTTGTGCAGCTTGGTGGAGTCTTGCCCATGGTGGCTGTGGCCACCAGGCCACCCAGCAGGGAGCACTAGCCCCATCTAACCTCCCCTGGCCTCGGGGACCGGCACGGAGCTCAAGGCTGGGGGCCAGAGGGCCTGGCCTCCAATCCCCAGCTAGCCACAGACACGTCATTTCCCTCTGTCCCCACCTCGGTGCTGGGGGTCAGGTGGGCTCCATCAGTGCACTCACTACAGGTCAGGCCCCGGGGGGGACCTCTGGGGAGCTGGAGGTGGACCTGGGCCTTGCCTGGCAGGGGCTAACAGCCCAGCTGGGCACACAGACATGGAGCAGACAGCGACAGTCCAGTGTGATCGGTGTCAGGAGGAAGGGAGGCCCTGGGGAAGGGAGGGTTGGCTCTACCTGGCAGTCAGGGAGGGCTGCATGGAGTCAGGCCTTGAAACGTGGTCTTTTCAGGAGGACATGTGGCCTCCTTCAGCCCATGCGGTGGGGACAGGGGCCAGCCACACCCTGAGAGGCAGCCTTGGGAGCCCACCCCACCCCACTGCCTTCTACCCCAGTTTAAGTCCCAAAGACTGCTCCCTGTGGCCAGCCATGTCCTCAGCCCATGCCTCTGCTGGGAGGCAGGTGGCCCCACACGGGGCAGCCCCAGGATCTTGCCACCTGCCCACTCCAGCCTCCAGTGAGGCCTTGAACGTTGCTCCTGAGCAGACTGATTCCTGGAAATGTGGGAAGCTCCAAGGGGCCTTGAAATGGCAGCCTCCCTCCAGGGAACACATTCAAGGTGACAGTTCCAAGGACTCAGCTACAGCTGGGGTCATTTCTCAGCAGGCAGACACTCAGGGTCTCAGGGGGACCCAAGGGTCTTGCGTAGGCTCCAGGCCTTGGACTCGGCCTTGTCCTGCAGGAATCCCGGCCTGTTAGAGGTCAGGCCACCCACCTCCGCTGCAATGACCCTCACACGCTCACCTCTGAGCCCCTGCAGTGGCCTTTCCAGCTGCCCTGGGGTCACTGCTGTCCCCGGGCTGCCTTGGACTGAGACCTGAGCAGAGGTCAGCCCGGCACATCTCTGTCTCCGAGGCCTGCATGATCAAACCAAAGGAAGGTAAACAGGCTGACCAGACCCCCATCCCAGAACCGGCTCAAGGGCTGTCCAACCCCTGGGCAGTCCAGGTCCTGCTGGGTTGGTTGCGAACCACAGAGGTCCACTGGTCAGCGTCAGGCTAACAGCGAGTGCCTGCTACGTGGCAGCGCTCAGCCTACTGAGCGTGGACACGCGGATCATGCCCATTTCACAAAGGACCATACTGAGGCTTGGGCTGATGGGGGCTTCCTGGGGCCAGGCTTTAACGCCACGTGCCTGCCTCACCGCTGACAACCCCAGCGCCCCCCCACCCCCAGTCCCCGGGCGGCAGAGCGCCCAGCCAAGAGACGGGGCCGAGCCTCCTGACCCCTGGTCTGCGTGCTGCTCTGCCCGGGCCCGTGCTCAGTTTTACAAGGTCTCCTTTTCTCCTGCATTTCCGCCAGACGCAGGCCTGGCGCGCGCCCAGAGCCGCCCCACGGCCGCCCGGGAACTGAGCTGCCTTTCTTCTCGCCTGCGACGGCGGGGACCTCAAGGGACCTTTGTGTGCAGGCCAGGCTCCTCAAGGGGTGGGCACCCACCGTCCTGGGTTCCATGCAGCCCACCATGGAGCCCCCGGGGAAGACCGGGAGCTGGCCACCAGGCAGACGGGTCATATGCAGAGACCCCCTCCTCCCCACGGTCACCCTCCCCCTGCCAGGCTGCCCTCTCCAAGCCTGGCACCTCCACAGACCAGGGGACTTTACGGGGGGGGGCACCCCCAGAACGCAGGGAAAGGGAACTGAAAAGGAAGGGCCCTTCACCGTCCTGGTTCCCAGGGAAACCTCCAGGAGCCAGGTGTGGGTGGTGTGGTCTGGGAGGCTGGCCAACCTGCAGTCTGCGGCCCTGGCCACTCGGCTCCCAGGGACACTGACCCACCACGCCCGCTGTGTCCCCAGCCGACAGCTGGTCTGGCTTCCCGCTGGGGGTCCCGGCCAGCAGCAGAGGCCTCAGCGACACACCCTGGCAGCCTGCTCGTCCTGAGCCGGCAGCCTTCACCCCGGCTGTCCGCTTGTTCCAGGCAGGAGGGCTAAGGGTTCAGCACTTGGCATTTCCTGGGGATGCCCAGAGCCAGCGCAGGAGTACCTCAAAATGTCCCTCCCCTGAGGGTCTGTCCACCCTGTGGCTGGCGTCGCTCCTTCCTGTTGTCCAGATGCCTGCTTCCCATGTGTCTGCCTCTGTGGTTTCTGTGCCGAGGGTGTCAGCTCACCAGGCAAACCCTCGGCTAGCACCTCCTCCAGGAAGCCCTCCCTGCCTGACTCCCTCCTGCCTGGGACGGGTTTCAGCTGTTGAAGGCCGTCATCCTGGCTCCCCAGGGCCCACCCTAGGCAGCCCCAGGTGGTGGGGACAAGGGCCCTGAAGGAAGAGACCCTCTCCAAAGCCCAGCTCTTCATCTGCCTGGTGGGGTCACTCCCCGCCCCCCACCGCTCCCAGCCCCGATTGCTGCTGTCTGTCAGCGTGGTGGGACTCGGGCAGTTCAGGCTTAGCTGGGTCCCTGGTGCCAGGCCTGGCACAGTGTAGGTGCCCTGCGAGTGTCTGTTGGGGGAGACAGACAGACAGGGTGGCGGGGGCCAGTGGATGAGACGAGGTGTGAGTAGAGCACCCGGGGGCTTGTGTGTGGTGCAAACAGGAACACACACACCCATACCCTCTCTGCCCCAGGCCCTGCTTTGTCCAGTTTCCTTCTGTCAGCTCTGGGAGAGGAGTATTAACAGCGGCCCCCGCCCCCGCACCGCACAGTTTGCAGATTTTAGTTCCCCAACCAGGGATAAAACCCACGCCCCCTGCAGTGGGAGCACGGAGCCCCATCTCCTGGGCCACAGGGCAGCACCCCCCACACAAACCCCATTGTTTTTGTGGGGAAACTGAGGCACCAGGAGGAGAAGCAAGGGGTCCCGGTCTATCGACCCGGCCAGTCCGGGGGTACCTCCAGGGCCCCGCGTCAGCTCCGGGGACCGCGCCCTCCCCGGGTGCGAGGAGGTGATGCGTGGCTTGGGAAGACAGAAAGTATCTGCCTTTGCCCCTGGGGTGGTGATGACGGTCCCTGTGCCCACAGGACAGAAGCTGCTGGACTCGCTGGCGGAGACCTGGGACTTCTTTTTCAGCGACGTGCTGCCCACCCTGCAGGCGGTCTTCTACCCGGTGCAGGTGAGTGGTCCGGACCTGGGGGTGGGCGCGCCTCCACTCTCTGTGGGCCGTCTGTGCCTGCGCATGCTGCCCCCTGCCGAGATGGACGGAAGGCAGCCCCCTCCCCAGGACCCCAGGAAGACCTGAGCAATGCTCGGTACCCCACGCAGGAGGGTCTCTGTGTGTGACAGTCACCCCTCCCTCGCCCAAGGAAGCTGCGTGGGGCCCTCTCTCCTCAGAACAAGGGTTGTCTGGGGAGGAGGGCAGGGTGGCCGGGGGCCTGGGGGTCAGCGGGTTCGTCCCGGTGTCTTGGGGGCTCTCGGTGACAGAGGTGGCCACGTGTCTGCAGGGCAAGGAGCCGTCGGTGCGCCAGCTGGCCCTGCTGCACTTTCGGAACACCATCACCCTGGGCGTGAAGCTGGAGGACGCGCTGGCCCGGGCCCATGCTCGTGTGCCCCCCGCCATCGTGCAGATGCTGCTGGTGCTGCAGGTGGGTGGGGCCCCAGGCACGGGGGCAGGCTCCCTGGGGACAGAGCCTGGTTCTTGTCCATGTGAGACCCATCAAGCAGGGACCCTCGGGAAGAACCAGGGAGGGGGAGGAAGCTGCCGGAACAGAGGAGGAGGCTGGCCTGGAACCCTGCGGGAAGCCGGGGTGTGTGGACAGAGTGTCCCCGGGGCTGGGCCCAACATGCCCCCATCCAGCGGTGGGGCTGGCGACCACCGCTTCCCACTCCCTCCAGCAATCCCAGACCTTCCTGTTGGACCTTTCTGCAAACCGCCACACCCGGTCATGAGCACGGCACCCTACACTGAGCCAGCTTACCTTGCTGTCACAGCTCGGGGGGAGCACCATCAACCACCCCACCTCACAGGCTCACAGGGAAAAGAAGAGTCCTTGCTTGCCCGAGGCAGACAGGCTCCAAACCCAGTTCACTGTCCTGAACCCAGACTTGCATGTGCAAGTCCTCCTAAATTAGGGTCTGTGAGGTTGGTCAGCGGGGAGACCCAGGGCAGCTGGTTGAAGATTGCAGAGCAAGGAAGGGGCCGATGAACCTTGAGGGCTGAAGGGTCCAGAGGCTACTCTCGGTGGGAGTTGGTTGTCCTGGCAGTGAAGCAGGGTGCCAGGCCTGCAGTGGGCATTTCAGAGGGATTTAGGTCCGACCTGGCTGGGTTTCTGTTGATGGACAGGGCTGTTGATCCAAGGGGACAACAGAGGATGAGATGGTTGGATGGCATCACTGACTGGATGGACATGAGTTTGAGCACGCTCCGGGAGTTGGTGATGGACAGGGAGGCCTGGCATGCTGCAGTCCGTGGGGTCGCAGAGTTGGACCCGACTGAGTGACTGAACTGAACTGGCTGGGTTGCCCTGGGTCAGGGAGGGGCAGGGAGCAGCTGGAGGGACTTTGCATCTCGGCCTGCCCCCTCATCTGTGTGATGGAGTAGGACCACCTCCCTGGGGGCAGGTTCAAGGATGATGGGAAGAAACCGGTGCCGAGTCCTCCATGGTGCTTGCTCTTGGCGGCAGGAAGTGACAACACTGGGATTTCTAACTGAGGAATAAGGTGTCACCTTGATCCCAGGCTTCCCTGGTGGCTCAGTTGGTAAAGAATCTGCTTGCAATGCAGGAGACCCAGATTCGATCCCTGGGTTGGGAAGATCCCCTGGAGAAGGAAGTAGCAACCCACTCCAGTATTCTTGCCTGGAAAATCCCATGGACAAAGGAGCCAGGCTGGTGGTAGTCCATGGGATCTCAAAGAGTCAGACGTGACTGTGGGACTAACTTTTACTCTTTTTTCTTTTTGATCCCAGGAGGGCTTCCCTGGTGGTTCTGACAGTAAAGAGGTCTGCCTGCCTGCAGTGCGGGAGACCCGGGTTCATTCCCTGGGTCGGGAAGATCCCCTGGAGAAGGAAATGGCAACCCACTCCAGTTTTCTTGCCTGGAGAATCCCATGGATGGAGGAGCCTGGTGGGCTACAGTCCACGGGGTGGTAGAGTCGGACACGACTGAGCGACTCCACTTTGATCCCAGAGCAGCTCCTGGGTGGGGGCCAAGCCAGGGCAGTGCTGACCCCTGGTGGTCCCTGTGCCTCGTGCAGCTTCTGGGCTTGGGCCCGTATTCCCCCAGCATCGTCCTGCCCCGCCTGGCTGCCATCCGCACACCAGCCTCAGCCCTTTGCCCTTGCCTTGCCCTCCACTTTGCATGGCCTTGTCCCAGCCCCACGGTGAACTTGACCCCAGTTTTCAAGCCCCAGCTGGACCCGGTCAGCGTGTGTTGAGGGCCTGCTGTGTTCTCCAAGCGCACTGAGTTCCCCAGCCTGCTGAGTTCCACCTGTGGAGTCACAGTTCCTTTTCCTGGGGTCCTGGAAGCTGAATAGCAGTCATGTCCGACTCCTTGCAACCCCACAGACTGTAGCCCGCCAGGCTCCTCTGTCCATGGGGATTCTCCAGGCAAGAATACTGGAGTGAGTTGCCATGCCCTTCTCCAGGGGATCTTCCCAACCCAGGGATTGAACCCAGGTCTCCCACATGGCAGCAGATTCTTTACTGTCTGAGCCACTGGGGAAGAAGCCCTGCATCTGAGCTCACCCAAATAACCCAGCCCTGGGGCCCCGTTTCCTCACTGTGCAGTGGGGAGCAGAGACCAGGCTTCATAAACAAGTCCTGGGAATGAAGGGACATACGGTTTGTGCACCGGCCAGCACAGCTCAGCAGTAACATCCTCACTCACAGTGCTGTGGTTGGGGGCGGGGACAGTTCCTCCGTGTTCATCTGGATGACTTCTGGGGGCGTCCATAGGGCTTCCCAGCTGGCCCCGTGGTGAAGAATCCTCCCAAAGC
The DNA here is from genome assembly GCF_032405125.1 of Capricornis sumatraensis. NCBI lineage: Eukaryota > Metazoa > Chordata > Mammalia > Artiodactyla > Bovidae > Capricornis > Capricornis sumatraensis. The sequence goes on from NC_091072.1 coordinate 159,375,073, forward strand.
AGGTTCCATCCCCGAGTCGGGACTGTAGCCTGCCAGGCTCCTCTGTCCATGGGGTCGCAGAGAGTCGGACAGGACTGAGCGCAGTCACTCTGGGGTCTGTAATAAGATGTTCCTTCTTTCATTTCTTTGTTTTGTCTGTTTATTTGTGGGGGTTTCTGTTCGTTTGCTTTGGGTTGGGTTTTGGCATGCAGAACCTTAGTTCCCCAACCAAGGACTGAACCCATGCCTCCTGCCTTGAGAGCACAGAGTCTTAACCACCGGACCCACCCGGGAAGTCCCCCCCTCGTTCATTTCTGATGTTAGTCATGTTTATCTTCTCTTTTGTTCTTCAGTAGCTTGGCTAGAGGCTTGTGGATTTTTTGATCTTTTCAAAGCTTTTGGTTTTGTTGGTTTTCTCTACCCATTTTTGTTTTCCGTTTCACTGACTTGTGCTCTATTTCTTTTTTCCTGCTTACCTTGGATTGAGCTTGTGCTTCTGCTTCTAGTTTCCTAAGGTGGAAGCTTAGACAATCAATTTTAGACTTTTTTTATTTTCTAATGTATCCATTCAGTACTTTAAATTTCCCTCTAAGCACTGCTTTTGATGCAGCCCATAAATTTGAATGTTACATTTTCATTTAACTCCAAATATTTATAAATAGGTCTTGAGATTTCTTCTTTGACTCATGTGTTAACCAGAAGTGAGTTGTTTAAGCTCCGTGTATTTGGAGGTGATCGGTTATTCTGTTTCTGGTTTAGTTCTTCTGTGGTCTGAGAGTAGACATTGATTTCTGTCCTTACAAATGTGTCAAGCTGTGTTTTACGGCCTAGAATATGGTCTGTTTGAGAGAATGTCCCATGTGAGCTTGAGAAAAATGTGGATTCTGCCGTTGGACGAAGTTGTCCATAGATGTCGATTGTATCGCTTGATTGATGGTGTTGTTGAGTCCGTCTGAGTCCTTCCTGGTTTTCTCTGCTGGATCTATTTCCGAGACCAGTGCTGGAGCCGCTAGCTGCGGGAATGGATTTCTCTGTTTCTCCTTGCACCCCCATCACTTTTGGCCTCCGTAGTTTCCTGTTCTGTTGTTAGGTGTGTGCACATTAGAGATTGTTGTATCAACTTGGAGAATCAACCTCTTTATCGATAGCTAATGATTTTCCTTACTCCTGCCAAATTTCTTTGGTCTGAAGTCGGTCCAGTCTGAAATTGACATGGCTTTTCCTGCCGTGGTGGGTGAGCTGTGATCTGTTAACACATTTAATCTCTTGCATTCCCTCACTTCTCCTGTGCGTGCGTTTGTGCCCTTTAAGTGGCTTTCTCATAGGCAGCATAGAGCTGTATTCTGTTCCTGTTCTGAACTATCATTTAACATTAACTTGGGTGTGTCTTGTTTCTTAACTGCTGGCAGTCCTTTGAGAATGATCCATTCATTCGGAAACATTCTTCATTCAGCAGCGCTCACTAAATCCTGCTGTGAGCCCAGCCCTCTGCCGGGGCTCACAGCTGGGTGGGCAAGACCAAGGCTGTCCCGTGGGCAGCCTCGTTCCTCAGGCCTTGGTTCCAGTGAAATGGGAGCAGGTGGAAAGCCCTTCAAAGCTCCGGGTGAGGGGAAGTGTTGGGAGGAGCTGGACAGGACCTGGCAGCGTGGGAGGGGGACGGATGGTGCTAACAGATGGGAGGGGCTTGACCGTCCAGCTTAGATGCTGACCTGGACCTAGGCCCCGCCCCTGGGGGCAGCCTTGCCTGCCTGCAGTGCTCCGTGGGACAAGTGGGTGAGGTAGGGGCCCCGGCGATGAGCTTGGCCCCAGTGACTGCCCAGAGCTTCTGGGAAGCCAGCTCACAGCTGTCCGGGTGGGGGTTCAGGGTACCTGGCCTGATTTGGCCTCAGAGCCTTCTCCATGGACATCGCAGCCTCCCAGCCACGCCGGCTGCTGTGGGCAGCGGGCCCCCACGAGAGCGTTGAAGCAGGAAGAGGCTCAGAGGTTCCAACCGGAGAGACGCCTGGAAAGGGAGGGTGCAGTAGCCCCTGCCATGGGGGCCAAGACCGAAGAGAGGGGGTGGGTCGGGCCATTTGTGGTGGCCTCTGAGCTGCACTCGGCTGGGCTGGGAGGCAGGGGATAGGCTGACCAGTGACCTTCCTGCCCTCTCCCTCTCGCAGGGGGTGCACGAGTCCCGGGGCGTGACGAAGGACTACCTGCGCCTGGAGACGCTGATCCAGAAGGTGGTGTCGCCCTATCTGGGCACCTACGGCCTCTACTCTGGCGAGGGGGCCTTCACACACTCCTGCATCCTGGGTAGGGGTCGCCTGGGCCTGGGGTGGAGGGCGGGGTGGCCCCTGGCCCCATCCACACCTCTGCCTGGGAACCCCAGCCTCCAGTGAAAGGCCACACCGAACCAGAGGTGCAGACGCAGCAGGTCTGCCCCGAGTACCCACCGGCCATGTGGCGTGCGGATCACTGGGCACACAGGGTGGATCACTGGGCACACAGGGTGGGTCACCTGGGGGTCCCTCCTTTAAGGGCTGCCCTGGTGGGCAGACAGCATTAGTGGTGTTGCTTGTGGCTCCTCTAAGAGCCCCCCAGAGGCCCCTGCATCCGCCACAGAAGTCACGTCCATGCTCAGTCCTGGGGTCGGGGTTTTTGCTAGGACCTAGCACGTGTAATGACCCAGAGCCCAAGAAAGTCAGGCTTATTTGGGGGCTCCTGGGGTGTGTGGAGGGATTATGGGGTGGGTGTGCCTGGGCGTCCTGGGGCTGCTGGCCCCCTTGGTTCAGTCAGCAGTGTCAGCTGAGCACCTGCTGGGTGCCAGCTTCTGCTGTTGGTCCTGGGGTTCAGGGGGGACCACACCCCACTGTCAAGGGTTCTTGCCACCAGGGGAGGCAGACAAGTGAATAAACCATCCCCAGATGAGTGCCCAAGGTGACCCCTGCCAGGTGACATGAAGTGACCCACGCCATGGGTGAGGCGCTCAGGGAAGGCCAGGCCGGGGGCACAAGGGCAGGGAGGACCTGGGCCTGGGACAAGGTACGTGAAGAGGACCCGGGGGCCAGCTGTACATTGTATGTCCAGCGGGCCCATCCACCTGCAGGTCTGAAACCTGCCCAGCGGCATGCCTCCGCTCAGGTGGGCCCCAGCAGCTGGAGGAAAGCTTTGAGCCGCCCCGGCTCGTGCGGCCCTGGACCCCGAGACCCCTGCCAGGCCAAGAGGGAGCCTGTCTCCCGTGGTCCAGGAATGGCCCCTGGGCCGCTGGCCACGCTCATCCCTGCCACCTGGTGGTCGCTGCATGGAACCGCAGGTCCTGAGCTGGGGGGCCTGCGCCCCGCCCCCATGGTCGTCCTCTCCCCGGGGTTAAGAATAAACCCCAGCCCTGCCCTCATCCTCTGCCCCATTTCAGCGTTTGCCACTGCCTGAGCTGTGGCCCCCAAAAGGGGTTTCTAGTCTCCCCTGACACACACACACACACAGTAGGACCGCAGCTTTGAGGGTAGGGACTCTGTCCACCTAGGTAGGTGCTGGCGTGTAGCAAGTGCTTGGGCCTGGTGACTTCCCGCGGGTCGGAATGAGGAGGCCCGTGCACCAGGTGCTCCTGTGCGAACGGGCGATTCCGTCGAGCCCCACCCTGCCCAGGCTGAGGGGGTGGGCCGCGGAGAGGAGGAGGGACCCCCGACCCCGGGATGGCCGCAGGATCCGTGGGTGCGGGGCCCGGACTCCCCTGGAGCGGCCGCTCGGTGCGGAGCCGGGCGCGTGGTGGCTGCAGGAACCGGGGTTGCTCCGCGCCTGGCCGGCCATGCCTGCTGATGCCCTCTCCGCCTGTCTCTCCGCAGAGAAGCACTACCTGCGGCGCTCCCGCTCGGGGGACGTCCTGGCCAAGAACCCGGTGGTGCGCTCCAAGAGCTACAACACGCCGCTGCTGAACCCCGTGGCGGAGCACGAGGCCGAGGGCGCTGCGGTGGGCGGCGCGGGCATCCGGCGGCACTCGGTCTCCGAGATGACGTCCTGCCCCGAGCCCCAGGGCTTCGCCGACACGCCCGGCCCGGGGCCCGCTGGTGCCTTCGGCACCTCCCCGTCGTCGCCCCCGTCGGGACCCTGCCCCAACAGACTGTATCCGCCGGCCCAGCCCCCCAAGCCTGGCCCGGGCGCGGCCCACGGCTCCCCGGCCTCTTCCAGCCCCGAGAACCTGGTCGACCAGATCCTAGAGTCGGTCGACTCGGATTCGGAGGGGATCTTCATTGACTTTGGCCGGGGCGGAGGCTCAGGCACGTCCGAGTTTGAGGGGGCGGGGGGCCGGCAGAGCGTCGTGTGACTCCAGCCTCGCAGTTCTACCGAACCCGCGTGTGTGTGCAGTGCCTGAGCGCGAGCGTTTTCTACTCTCCCGTCCGGACCCCTGTCGACCTCGGCCACTTTGGCATTCCTGTCTTTGTCAGAAAGACTGTTGCCAGATTCCCCCACCCACCCCCAGCACCTTTGTTCTGGGGAGTTGGGGGCCCAGCAGGTGCCTGGCAGCCTTGTGTGCGTGTCTGGGCATGGCCTGCACCCCAGCCCTCCAGCATCCACACCACGGAGACTGTGAACCCCTCAGCTTGGCCAGGCCCCTGGAGCGACCCCAGGGTGGATGGCCGACCCACCTTCCCTCTGTCACTCGCCTGGGGCCACAACGAGAACACCTGTACTCCACTCTGCCCCAGACCCTCCAAGCAGCCTGCCCTTGCTCTGCCCAGGGCGGCCGTGGGTAGGGATTGGGTGGAATAAAACCTGTCTACCTGGCTCCCGAGCTGTGTCTGCGACACCAGGCCCCGTGGACATCTCTGCAGGGTCTTCAGCCCCAGGCCACTCACCGGCTCAACAGGGCCTCCCCTTCCTGTTCTTGGAGGGGACGGGCTCCCAGGTCAGCTCTGAGCCGCCGGATGGGGGCCTTCTGGCCGGGGGTGGGGGGAGACCGTGACCCATTCCAAGGGCTCCGCTCCTGTGGAGTCAGTTTTTGGTTGGACGTGAGGGCTGGGTGACGTATGAGCAGACAACAGGATGGACCCAGGGTGGGTGAGCCGGTGTAATGGGTACTGCCACATGGATGCCTGGTGGCAAGCATCAGCCTCTGGGGGTCTGCACGTGGAGCTGTCGGTGCGGTGTCTCCTGGTGGGAGATAAGCCAGGAGCCCCTGCTCCAGCCCAGGGTGGGGTTCCCAGGGGGCGGCCGTGCAGGAGCTCAGCTTCGCGGTCTGATCTAGGGATGTTCTGACCACATGGGGCCTCATGACCGCTCCAGCACTGAGAAGGTCTCTGGGAGAAGTGGCCAAGAGAGCAGACTTGGGAGATGGGGCCAGGAGCCTGTTCCTGGTCCGAGAACCAATAAGGATGTGGCCACTCAGCTTGGCTGGTGGTGCTGAGATGGCTGAAGCAGCCCGCTTGGCTCCCAGCTCCCGTACGGAACCCCGGGCCGGGCCTGGGACCTGCTTGGGATGGGGCAAGTGCATCATGGGACGGGTCCCCTCTAGACTGAAGGACCAGGCAGAGGGCGGTGGTCGAGGTAGGGAGCTGGCTGCCTGCGCTCTGCCCTTGGCAGGGAGGGCCCCTTAGGCCCTGTTCTGCCCTCACCTCCCCAGCGCTGGAGGTCTGAGCACCCCAGGCCCATCTGATCCCTGGGGGCTCTGACACCGGCTGGCACATGGCCCCACGATCAGGCGTGACCTTTGTCTGCAGGAGCCTCTGAGCTCTTTGACAGGTTGCTCCACCTTGGGAGGAAGGGCACCCCCAGACCCCTGATGCGCATCCACGGCAGTAGGGAAACGGAAGCCCAGGGGGTGTAGGTGCTGAACCCAGGTCCCACAGCAGCTCTGGGGCACTCAGGCGGGGCCTCCAGCCTGGGCTGTCCCCAAGCCCCCCATTAAGGGGCAGGCTGCCAAGGGGGGCCTTGAGCGTGTCCATGTTTTATACCCAACCTTGTTCAGAAAAAGTTCAAGGTGCTGTGCATCAAAGTGTCTTGCTATGAATTGGTAAATTATGAATGAAAACTCGGGACCAGGGAACTCAGATTCAAAGACCGTGTATTTCTGGTGCCTCTAGATCCGCAGAACTATCAGATACAGACACGTGGGCTTGGTCCAAGGTGAAACCCAGGTGTCCCCCCCGAGAACCAAACCCTGCACCCAAGGTCTCACCACGGACCATGTCTCACTTCGGCCTTCAGGGAGCTCAGGCCAGGCTCCAGGCTAGCTGTGGCCAAGGCAGGCCTGTAGCCCTGTGTCTGCTCCACATGCCCGCCTCCCACCCCCGAGCCGTGGTCTCCTCTCCCACCCCTCCCCTGCCACCCGTTTCCCCACCGATTCACAACAGTGGTCAGTCTGAAATTCAGACCTGAAAACAGAAACTGTGGGATCAGAAGCTTACATGTGGTTGTCTTTAAGAGCAGAGTGGAGAGAGACTGGAAAAACTATTAATATAGCTGCCTGGAGCCCGAGAGAGGCACGAAGGTTTTGCTTCATGAGTCCTTAGGAGATCCTCCTGCCAAAATGGGTTCATTATTAACTTGTCTCTCCACAAGAAGGCAGCCCCGCACAGCAGGAAGGCCCCCTACCCTGTTCCCACTGAGCCCTCGGCCACAGCTCAGTGCCCGGCACATGTTGGTTCCATCGTTTACTGAAGGTTGATTAGCATGGACCCTTCTCTGTGGATCATCTGTCTGCATCTCCAGGGCTGGGGTTCGAGAGACCGGCTCACTGGTTTTGTGTTTTGTTGGTTGGTTGGTTGTAGGTTTTCTAGGGGACCCTCCTGACCACGCTCCCCTTTGCTCTCAGATGCAGAGTCTCAGACCGGCCCACACCAGCTGATGCTGGATCTGCGTTTCAGCCAGATCCTGGGGGCCCGTGTGCTGTGAGCTACACCCAATACCAGCTGCTGTCGGGTTCCAAGCGCACAGAAGGCCCACACTTCCCAGTCCCCTTGGGGCTAGGTGGTGTGCTGTGACCAGCTCTGGCCAGCCAGTTCTGAGCAAAGGATCTTTTCGTTCTTGGCACTGGATCTTTTCGTTGCCAGGCAGAGATCCTCCAGAGCTCTCCTTTTCTCTGCGTGGAGACTGGCAGTATCCAGATGGGGCTGCTAGAGTAGGCCGGTTCTCAGGGGGCTGCGGATGGGCAGCGTGCATGAGAAGTAGACCCAGGTTGGTGTAAGCCCCTGAGACCGGGGATGTTTGTTACTGCAGCATACCTGGCGTGACTGACTGATACACTCCTCTTTCCCAAACACTCCAGAGGAGGGTGGTCTGTGGATGTGGAGAAGGCTGATACTGGGTGATGGCATTTTATATATTTACGTGTGTTGCATACCCCCTCGTGGGCAGAGCCAGGACCCAGGGTTCTGATCCTGAATTGGTCATGACCTTGCTATGTCATATTGGGCCGAGTCACCCACCCTCAGATTCGCGATCTGTAGTGAGGGTCTTCCCAGGTGTAATATCCTGTGACTGGCGGTGTTTTTCTGCTCGTCTGTGCAGTGCGGATGCACACAGAGCAGGGGCTGTAAGATGATGAACCCCGAGTTACCAAGCGTCTTTCACGAAGAAGCTCTGTGCAGTTGACAGAGTGTGCAGCCCAGCAAGCACTTAATGGGTTTTGACCTGAAGGTGATAATGGGTGAATGAACTGATGGTTTCAGCCCCAAGACCCCTTCTCATTGACGAATGTGTTTGCAGAGTGCTCAGAATTGCTTTAACAGCTGTAAAAAGCTATAAAAAGGCAAGGTATCATCAACGTCGTCACAAAAAAAATTTCTCATGCTGACATTACTCTTTTCACCATGGGAATTTGTGTCAGCCTGTGTTGGGCAGGGGAGGGGGAACAGGGTAGTCTGAAATAGGAGGGTGCAGAGCCAGGCAGGGCTCTTATTTGCAAGCCGTGGAAGCAGACTCTGGCATGTTACACAGAGAAGGAGTTTGTCATAGGATGTTGGGAGTTCCTAGAGTCGTCGGGGCTTCCCATGCAGAACAGTGGTAAAGAACCCGCCTGCCAATGCAGGAGACGCAAGAGACAACAGGTTCGATCCCTGGGTTGGGAAGATCCCTTGGAGTAGGAAATGGCAACCCCTCCAGTATTCTTACAGGGAGAATCCCATGGACAGAGGAGCCTGGTGGGCTACAGTCCATGGGGTTGCAATGAGTTGGACTTGACTAAACGACTGAGTGCAGGCATGTAGTTGTCAGGAGATGGGGAGGACCAAGCTAGAGGCTTTCTTTCCAGGAACAGTGCCTCAAACCATCGCATATGACAGGCCTGGTGGGAAAGCTGCCGCTACTGTGGCCACTGCACAGGGATGCTCACACCCCATAGAGATACTCCCATTGCACAGGGAGGCTGCTAAGGCACAAGAGATGCTCCTACCACAGGGAGATGCTCCTACCACTCAGAGATGCTTCCACTGCACAGAGATGCTGCTACCACTCAGAGATGCTTCCACTGCACAGAGATGCTCCTACTGCACAGAGATGCTGCTACCATTCAGAGATGCTCCTACTGCACAGAGATGCTCCTACCACTGAGAGATGATCCTACCACTCAGAGATGCTTCCACCGCACAGAGATGCTGCTACCACTCAGAGATGCTTCCACTGCACAGAGATGCTCCTACCACTCAGAGATTCTCCTACTGCACAGAGATGCTTCTGCCACAGAGAGATGCTTCTGCCACAGTGAGATGCTTCTGCCACAGTGAGATGCTCCTACCACTGAGAGATGCTCCTACTGCACAGAGATGCTCCTACCGCTGAGAGATGCTCCTACCACTGAGAGATGCTTCCACCACACAGAGATGCTGCTACCACTCAGAGATGCTCCTACCACACAGAGATGCTCCTACTGCACAGAGATGCTTCTGCCACAGAGAGATGCTCCTACCACTGAGAGATGCTCCTACTGCTCAGAGGTGCTCCTTCCACACGGATGCTTCTAGCATTCAGATATGCTCCTGAGGCAGGAGATAGATGGGCCCTAGGCTGAACAGCTGGAGTTTGTCCCCTGTGGATAGACACTCCAAGATGAAGAGGAGGAGCTGATCCCTGCCCAGATGAGATACCACGTATTTCTCATTCTCAAGGTCAAGGAGACATTCCCAACCATACATGTGCAGGAAGGCTTCTTGGAGGTCAAAAGGGAGTGCTGTCAACCTACTCATAGGCTTTTTCGCTAGAATCTGTCTTGGCTAAGAGATGTGTGTGCAGACAGGGGAGGATACTGGGGTACGTGAATAAACGGAGCCAGCAAAGGAGCTGCTTCCAGCTACCCCGAGGGCGCTGCTCTCTCTCTGAGCCCACCGTGTGTCTATCCACACGCACTCTTCTAATAAAAGCTTCGCTTGTTTCACTATTTTCCATTTCTTTGTGGAAACCCATTTTATGCAAAGCCACACGGGCAGGGCCTGGCCACCGGTCTAGTGGCTGAGATTCAGTGTTCTCACTGCTGTGGCCTGACTCCAGTCTCTGGCCAGAAGCCAAAATCCTGCTTCAAGTGGCTGCAGGCTGAAGCTCCCCCCACCACCTCCCCCCGAATCACTCCCACTATATGGAAGTGCTCTCACCACATAACAATGTACCAGTTATCCTGGGCCAAACCCACAACTGTCACCAGCACCAATAGCAATCATGTCCCAGGTACTTAACCTGTACCCACTGCAGGGCCCCTCCTCCCCGGCCCCTGCCCTGGCTGAACATCGGAGGCTTCCCTTTCCCGTAAAACATTGCAGGGCCGCCTTCTTTCTCATGGTGTAGGTCACAACGGTGGAGTCTAGTCAGTGTCAGGGTCCTGGTTGCAAAGGACTCTGGGTAAAGCCCTAGGTCTGGCCACCTCGGGTGGAGAGACTAATACGGTGGGGAGTCTGCACACAGCAAAGGCATTTGAAACGTTCGGGGTGTCAGAGGACACAACCAGCCTTCCACCCTGATGCCCAAAAGGCATCAGGAATGAGAACTGCTCAGTTGTAAATCAAAAGGGTTTCGAGAATTAGGTCCAAACAGTGGCAGCAGACATCAAGGGGCGTGTGCTGTGTGCGGTCAACGCTAACAACCAAACGCATTTGCTTAAAATTTGGACCGGGGCACGTGTCAGGATGGCAGACGGTCGGGAAACCTCACTTGGGTTCCTGGCTGGGCTGCATGGCAGCAAATAAAGCCCTTCACCTCACTGGTCTCTGCCCATAAAGGGGAGGGTTGGAACACGAACTCCTAGACGCCTTTTGGCTCAACTTGGATATCACGCCTAAGCCCACACTTAGTGGGGAAATTTTGGTTTCATGGTTTTAGTAGGATTCAAAGCAGACCACATCTTGGCTCAAGCAGCTAGCAGGGAGAGTTAAAGTTGGGAAAAAAACAAACCCGAGACCACTGACGAGGGGTCTTTCTTGCCTCATTCCTTTCAAGCTCCCATCCCCCAGCACTTATTAATGTGGAATTTGCCACTCAGGGGAAAAGCAACCCTCCGACTTCATAAACATTTGTACGGAGCAAATTTAATAAAGCTGGGAATAATACCAGTCAGATGTAATTCCTTCATTTTGCATTATTATTCGTTCTTTTTTATCGCAAAGCATTTGAAATGCAAGGACTCATTGTTACAGCTACAAAAGGGAATGACCAACTGGTGGGTGACTGATTAGACGTGCTTGGGGAAAAAACCAGAAGAAAGAGCCGAAAAGGGAGGCACTGTGGGTCTCACAGCTTCTTTCTACTTCTTTTGCCTTTTATTATGAATGGCGGGACACACCTGCATTCTTTTCCCAGAATCATTCTGACTGCTTTATTGTATATGTTTTAATATCACCAAGCTGTGGTTGTGGAATTTGTATGAGATTTTCACAAAACACAGAAGCGAGGAGGGCAGCATTCCCCCCGACACAGTCTTAATACCATGAAATTACATTGCTAGTCAGACCAGCTGGGAAGGGGAGAGGGGTGTTTTCTCTTACTTCCATCCAAAGTCGCTTTTTGAACCAGAAAATCGTCCCAGTTTCATGAGACTGATCTTACCTTGATAATAAAAGATGCTTATATTCCACAAAAGGAAAACAGAAGGCAGCATAAACACTAGCTGAAACCCATCAAGCATGTAAGTCATGGGGCATCTCCTCCATTTCCTTGTCATGTTTTGAGAAGGAAGAAGAGTTTTGACCTAGAAATAAGGCCCCCTTCCCAGTCCATCCAGGGGCTCATATGTGCATGTGACTTAGAGGTCAGGCAGCACCATGGACCCCTCCGTCTTCTCACCTCAAAGTCCTTTGGGAGCAAGGAAGATACCAGTAATAACATACAAGTATTTCCCTGGTGACAGATGGCAAAGATTCCACCTGCAAAGCAAGAGACCCCAGTTCAATTCCTGGGTCAGGAAGATCCCCTGGAGAAGGGATAGGCTACTCACTCCAGTATTCTTGCCTGGAGAATCCCCACGGACAGAGGAGCCTGGCGGGCTACAGTCCATTGGGTCACACAGAGTTAGACACGACCCAGCGACTTAACACTTTCACTTTCACTTTTCGGGATGTGTGAGGTGAACAAGCCCACATGCCAGGATGGTCACAGATTCTTTGCACAGAAAAAGGCAGCTGCTTGGGGGACAATAGAAACTGTTGTCATTCATTCATTCATTCATATTGAGAACGGTGACTACCATGTGCTGGACGCAAGACTGGACACTTGGAGGTACTGCAGTCAGCAAACAGCCTCGTAGTGCTGGCCTGCCTCGGAAAGGTGACAGCTGAAGTTTAGAGCCAAGCACTGGTTCCCATTAATATTAAACCGTATTCACTTATTTCATGCTTACCGTTAGCACAACTGGCGTGAAGCTGACTTTTGCTTTATATTTATTTCTATTGATTTGTCTGTGCTGGTTCTTGACTGCAGCACGTGGGGCATTGCCCCACTCAGGGTCTTTTAGCTGTGGCATGCAAACTCTTAGCTGTGGCATGTGGGATCTAGTTCCCTGGTCAGGGATGGAACCTGGGCCCCCTGCATTGGGAGCTTCTTAGCCACTGGGCCCCCAGGGAAGTCCCTAAGCTGTCCTGACCTTGGGGAGGATAAAGTTCTGGTCTGTCTAACCCCCTTCCTATCCCTGGAATGGTCATGCATCTCGGGCTCAGCCACCCAGGTCTTCCCTGGGTTTTCTTCTGCTAGCGCTATAAGGAGAGAAACTCTTTGCAATTTGGTTAAAAAGCATAACAATGTTTTATCAGAGGATACTTTTGGTCATAAGAAATAGAAAGTCCAAACTAGTTTGAACAATAAGAAAATCTATTGGTGCCCAAGGAAGTGTGGGCCTCAGCCAGGTTTGATCCAGGGGCTCTACAGGGTCACCAGGAACCCAGTTCCCTGCCATCTCTGCTTTATCCCAAGCCTAGATCATTTGCGGTCCCAGGATGGCTGCTTGCTATCCCAGGAGCACCATGCTTCTTCATCTAGGGTGGGGGAGAGGAAAAGATAGAGCAGGAATTGTTTCTTCCTCAAATTTCCAGGCAAAGTCCAGTTCGTCCCACCAACTGGAGTGTCCTGAACTGCTCGCTGTACCCTGGTGAAGGCCCGCGTGATTGGACCCTGCACCAGTCTGTGGCAGAGGGTGATACCACAGAGTGGCCTCTGCAGTCAGATCCCCCTGGCCCCTTGAAATGGGGAGGGTCAATACACCCGATTATCTTGCCGGCTGTACACTGGCCACTGGGGACCACAGAGCCCCCACACGCAACCCCAGAGCTGCCAGCAGCCACACCACCTTCCGCGCATGGCAGCCTGGGACTGTGCCTGACCCCTCCCCTGAGAGGAGGAGGGGGGAAGAGGGGGCGGGACAGCTTCTCAGGAAGGACCACCCCCCACCCCCCGCCCCGAGCTGCTGAGTTGATACAGAGGGAAAGGGGCGAGGACAGGACCAAGACATGGGTCAGGAGGCCGCTGCCCTGGGCCACGTGAGAGACGCTGGCTGCCTGGGCCACTGGGACCAGCGTGGGTGGAGAGAAGTGTTGGCGTTGTGACGCGTCTTCAAGGAAGAGCTATGGGGGCTCATCCTAGGCCTACATGTGGAGGGTGAGGGAACAAGGGGAGCCAAGGACGCGCCCTCGGTTTGGAAGGGGCTGGTGGAGAAGGAGGTGGGACACCCAGGAGAGGAGTCCAGGTGGGAGTGTGGAGCTTGAGCTGCCTTCGAAGTTGTGCACGTGCAGACGTGAAGTGGGCGTCCAGAGACAGAAGTCTGCATTCAGAATTAGTTGGTGATCACCATTTAGTGGGTGATGGGCGGTTTTCAAAGCAGGAGGCTGGGGAGCGGGTAGAGATGAAAAGAAATGCACACTCAGCCCTGCGGGGGCACTGACCTTCAGAAACCAGGGAGACTGGGGGGCGGCGCAGACAGAGCTGCAGCCAGAAAGGTGGGCGACAGACCCCGGCCCGATAGGAAGACCCACCTGTAGAATGCCGCTCCTGAATCGCTCTCTGGGTGAGAGTCAAAAGCGTTAGGGGCTCAGTTGTGCCTGACTCTGCGACCCCATGGACTGGAGCCCATCACGCTCCTCTATCCACAGAATTCTCCAGACAAGTATACTGGAGTTGTCACGCCCTTCTACAGGGATCTTTCCCACCCAGGGATCAGAACTCCGGTCTCCGGCATTCCAGGCATTTTCTTGACTGTCTGAGCCACCAGGGAAGCCCTCTGCATTCTAATGCGATGCTATCAGAAGACCAGTCCTCCCCTTGCCTGGGGCCCCAGATTCTTCAACGGCACCTTCAGGGCTAAGGGGCCTTTCCTGAGTATATGACGCCCTGCCTAAGGGGGTCAGTAGGTACCTAGAGCCAGACATCCTGGAATGTGAAATCAAGTGCGCCTTAGAAAGCATCACTACAAACAAAGCTAGTGGAGGTGGTGGAATTCCAGTTGAGCTATTTCAAATCCTGAGAGATGATGCTGTGAAAGTGCTGCACTCCATATGCCAGCAAATTTGGAAAACTCAGCAGTGGCCACAGGACTGGAAAAGGTCGGTTTTCATTCCAATCCCAAAGAAAGGCAATGCCAAAGAATGCTCAAACTACTGCACAATTGCACTCATCTCACATGCTAGTAAAGTAATGCTCAAAATTCTCCAAGCCAGGCTTCAGCAATACGTGAACCGTGAACTCCCTGATGTTCAAGCTGGTTTTAGAAAAGGCAGAGGAACCAGAGATCAAATTGCCAAGATCCGCTGGATCATGGAAAAAGCAAGAGAGTTCCAGAAAAACATCTATTTCTGCTTTATTGACTATGCGAAAGCCTTTGACTGTGTGGATCACATAAACTGTGGAAAATTCTGAAAGAGATGGGAATACTAGACCACCTAACTCTTAGGTAAAAGACGACCAGGTACACCAAAAATGTTTAATGGGCTTTAACGGCGAAGCGCTCCCGGGCGGTGTTCCTGGACCGGGCAGATCGAGGAAATCCGCGCGCCCAGACCGCCTTGGAAGTTTGTTTATATATGCACATTGCGAGGGATGGCTGGGCTAGCGGAGTGTGCTGTCATTGGTCTCTGGCATCTGGGAGGCTCCCTCTGTTAGGGACTTCCCCCGCCGGCAGGGGAGAGGAGGGGGCGGATCGTCATGGCAACCGGCGAAGTGTGCTGTCATTGGTCCCTGGGATCTGGGAGGATCCTCCTTTAGGGACTTTCTCGCAGGCGGGAGGGAGAGGAGGGGCGGCCCATCATGGTCCCTGGGGTCGGACCTTACACTAACCTGCCTCTTGAGAAACCTATATGCAGGTCAGGAAGCAACAGTTAGAACTGGACATGGAACAACAGACTCTCAACTCTTGGACCTTGTTCTGAATTGTCCCCAAGGCATTAATGAAAAAACAAGAGTCTTCCCCCAAGAACTGACAGGTTCCCTCTTTTTTGGCCGTTAGCAGGTCTAGGGCCCTTTGATTTTGGAGAGCTACTCCTGCCAGAGAAGTTATCTGAGTCTGTAATGCCATCAAGGAGTCTGCCACCTTGTCCAGGTCTCGATTGAGGTCTGCGGAGAGCTTATAGTAAAAGTGTGTGGCTGATCCCAATCCCCCTGCCCCCAGTCCTAAGGTTGTGAATAAACCTCCTCCGAGGAGCAGGAGAGCTGCAGCCAATGCCCTTCGTGGGCGGTGGGTTGGTCGGATCTGGTCTTCCATCGCCTGTGGTGTCAGAATGGTCAGATAGGGCGTAAGGAAGACTGGGGTGCAAGGCTGAGTCCAGTTGGGTGGAAAACGTAGTAAGGTGGTCTGATTACAGAGAAAGAATATCCCGGGTTTTCTGCATATTGGAGGGTTTGGGGATAGCGGGCCTCGTCTCGAGCCATCATAGGCCACTGTGGTCAATGAGGTGTCGTTGGCCAGAACGCAAGAGGCATTGGCTGGTAGATACAATACCTCGGTGGTCATGGGCCCCATTGGCCAGGTTACTTTTGTGGCATTTCGAGTGAGATTTTGGGCCTCTATCCCTTTGCTGGGAATCGGTTGGGCAAGGCATGGTCGGAGTCTCGAGGGAAGACAGAGCCAACATGAGAGGTTTGGTGAGGTTTCAGTTAGGGTCTGATAGGTGTCATTGATGCTGGTGAAAATTTGGGATGAAAAATCTAAGGGTTTGAGCGCCTGATGAACCTGGTCTAGGAGTTTGTTGGGCTCATGGTGTGGATTAGAGGCTTCAGTTGCTAGCTTTATGAGGTCTTGTTGGACCTTATGTTGGATTTGTTTTCGCAACAGCCAGTCCAATGGTGAAGAGTATAGCCAAAGTTGTGATTGGCAACAGCCACAGCGGATGAGGCCAGTCAAGCATTGGACAGGGCGTGTCACTCACTGGCAGGAGGCAGGGGTGTCTTAGTAATGGTGAATTGCTGGAGCTGAGAGTCTCTAAGGTCTGACAGGAATGTGGAAACCAGGAGGTCAGCCAGGCGGTGTGGTGAGAATATAGTTAGGGGTCGATCTAGAATTAGCTTTTTGCATCTGCGTATAGAGAAGCTGCTGCTGCCAGGGCACGTAGGCAGGGGAACCATCCCTGGGCGGTGGGGTCTAACTGTTTGGAGATAAATGCCTCTGGCAGCATTTCAGGGCCTGCAGGCTGTATGAGGGCTCCAAAGGCTATGCCCCTTTTTTATCAGCATACAAGTGATAGGGGAGATTGGAATTGGGCAGGAAGAGTGGGGAAGAGGACAGCAGAGCTGAGCGGAGGTTGTAGAAAGCCTTTTTGACCTCTGTTTCTGAAGAGAGTGGTCCAGTAGGGGTGTCTTTTGTGGCTGTGTAGAGGGGTTTAGCCAGTGAAGCATAGTTGGGGACCCAGTGCTGGAAGAATCGCGTTAACCCCAAAAAGGATAAGATTTGTTCCCCAGTGGAAGGGGGGCAGAGGTCTCGGAGAAGACTGAGTCTGTCAGTAGTTAGAGCTTTAGTTGTTGGGGTAATTTTTAGACCTAGGTAAGTTTCAGAGGTCTGGGTGAGTTGGCCTTTAGTTGAGATGCTCGGTGTCCTTTAGAGCTAAGGAAGTTAAGAAGAATAGTGGTATGTGTCCGAGAGAGAGCTTGTGAGGGGCTGCAGAGCAGAAGGTCATCCACATACTGTAAGAGGACACTAGGGGCCAGCGGGCATGTAGCCAGATCCCGGGCCAGAGCCTGCCAAAAATGGGGGCTGCCTCTAAACCCTTGGGGGAGGACTGTCCACGTTAGCTGGGAGGACTGTCGGGTTTCTGGGTCGGTCCATGTGAAAGCAAAGAGGAATTGGCAGTCTGGGTGTAAGGGAACAGTGAAAAAGGCATCTTTGAGGTCTATGACAGTAAAGTGAGTCGTACTGCTAGGGATGTCAGAAAGCAAGTTATAGGGATTGGGGACAATCAGATGGGCAGGGGTCATGGCCTCGTTTATCAGTCGAAGGTCCTGGACCAGTCGGTAGCCAGCAGCAGGTTTCTGTATTGGGAAAATGGGGGCATTGCAGGGCGAGGCCATGGGGACCAGGAGGCCCTGGCCTAAGTGGCGGTCTATGATTGGCTTAAGACCGCGTAGGTGAATGTGAGAGATGGGGAATTGAGGGCGGCTTGGGAAGTGGGAAGGATCACATAGTTTGATCAGGATGGGGGTGTGATGGGTTGCTACCGGAGGGATTTCAGTGTCCCGGATGGTAGGGTCGACAATTGGAGCCTCAGGGGAGCAGAGGAGGAGTAGGGGCAAGGTGAGAGCCTGGGAAAGTGGAAGAGGTAACTGAATGGTGGCCTAAGTTTAGCTAAAATGTTTTGCCCTAGCAGGGGAGTGGGGCAAGAAGGGATTATTAGAAAAGAGTGAGTGAACAAGAAGTGGTCAAGCTGACAGGGCTGTGGCCCAGTCTGCAAGGGTCGTGAAGACCTGCCATCTATACCCACCACCAAGACCTGGGAAGGATGTAAGGTGCCCCCGAAGGAGGGAAGAACCGAATAAGTAGCCCCCCTATCTATCAAAAAAATGATAGACTTACCTGCCACTTGAAGCATTACCCTGGGCTCGGCTTGGGTTATGGGGGTCCCCGAGTCTGGGCACCATCAATCTTGATCAAAGGAGAGAAGTTCCAAGGCGGGGTGTGGAGAGGAAATGTCCTTTTGGGGGCCCAGACCTCGGCCCGGTAAGGTTGGGGTCTGAGTCGCCTGGGGACAATCACTCGCCCAATGTCCCTGTTGTTTGCAATGAGGGCACGGCTTTGTCGGGGGCCGGGGGTTTGGGCATTGGTAGGCCCAGTGGTCATCTGAAGCAGGCTCCTGGTGGTGGCTTCTGGGGACCCATCTTTTGTCCCATGGCTAGCCGCAGGGCTGCTACCAGTGCCTGGGTGTGTCTCTCAAGGAGGTTAGCCTGGAGTTTGGCTTTTTGTTTAAGCCTTGCCTTGCGGCTGGCTTCGGTGCCTTCTTCCCGGGCGTTGTAAACCTTAAAGGCCATTTTTACCAGGTCTCGGAGAGGGGTCTGAGGCCCATCCTCAGCCTTGGAAAAGTTTTTTCTGATGTCTGGAGCTGATTGGGATATAAAACGATTGGCTGGGGTAGTAACCCCCGCCGGAGAATCTGGGGCAATCCGGGTATAGGTGGTGAGAGCCTCTGTCAGCCTGTTAAGAAAGGCTGCTGGGTTTTCATCGGGGCCCTGGGGCACTTCATCTAGTCTAAGTAGGTTTACTGCCTTAAGGGAGGTGGTCTCCATTCCCTCCAATAGGCGTTCTATCATGTACTGAATGTTGGCCTTCCCTCTCTGTCCCTCCTGATAGTCCCAGTCTGGGTCTGCGTCTGCAATAGCAGCCGCTCCAGGTGGCCGAGCAGGGTCAGCTGGGTTGGCTAGATGCCTCCGGTCTGCTATCTCTCTTGCTGTGGCCCAAATGGCCTTTCTCTTTTTCTGGGGTAGTAGTGGACCCCAGGCTGACAAATATGTCTTGCCAGGTGAGGGCGTAAGATCGAGATAGCTGGGTGAAGTTTTTGAAGTAGTTGGAGGGGTTGGCCAAGTAGGAGCCTAGCTGTTGTTAAATATGGGTAAGATGTTGGAGTAAAAAAGGACACGTGGACATGGGTGAGACCCTCTGGGCTGGCCACCTGGTGCAGAGGAAGCAGGGGAGTTGGCGGCAGATTGGCAGGGGTCTGCGGCCTTGTGTGTGAGCTGACTGGTGAGTCAAAAAAGGGGGGCCATGGAGGAAGGGGTGGATATTGAGGTGGAGCCACGGGAGCGGCGGGAGGCATAGTCACAGAAGAGCTGGGCTGTGAGGACAGTGGCGGGGAGACGATAAGGGGGAAGGGGTGGATGGAGAGACGGAGCCAAGGATGGAGCCAAGGACGGAGCCGAGGGAGCGGCGGGAGGCACAGTCACAGAAGAGCTGGATGTGGAGGGAGTGGGTGAGGGCGACAGAGGGGAGGATGGTGTGGGGGAGGTTGGTGAAGCCGGGCATGAAGGGAGGGGTGGATATAGAGGCGGCTTTGTCACAGGAGGGCTGGGCTGTGAGGGCGGTGGAGGAGGGGAAGACATGGGAGAAGTTGGCAAGGGCGATAATTAGAATAATTTCAGAAGGGGAACAGTGGGTATATAGGGTGGGACGGCAGCGCAACAGCCAGAAAGCCCGTTTGTAGGGTACCTCAGACCATTTTCCCGTCTTTTGGCAGTAATTATCTAAGTCACGGAGGATGTCAAAATCCAAAGTACCGGTTGGCGGCCATTGTGAGCAGTTATCTAAAGAATATTGGGGCCATGCCTCAGAACAAGGAAGGTTAAGCGTTATTGGAACGAATTTCTCCGGAGATATGCAGAGTTCTGAGGTTGGCAAGTAAACATTCTAGTGGTGTAGACCAGGGCCGGTCGGGCTTGGAGGGAGCTGCCCCCATGGCGACTGTGAAACGAAGGTCCTGGACCAGCCGTTAACGGGGCTGGGAGTGGTCCGGTCAGGCGTCCCCGAACGGGCCGTCAACCCAGCGAGGAGAAGGCCACTCAGCCAAGATGGACGGCTCCAAACTGACAGGCGGCGAGGAAGCAAGCCTGGCTTGCGGAGGAGGGGTCCGGACGCGGCCGCGATTTACCGGAACCTGGACACCCTAGGGAATAATCGCCATGGAAGCAAAAACCCCCAGAGCCTGACCGATGGAACTTACCCCGTATCCTGCCAGACGGTTGAATGGTTCTGGAAGGGTGACGGGGTGACCTGGTTTGGCGCAGGCCAGACCCCAGGGGGGCCGCAAACCCCGCTCTCAGCGGGATGGGCCCTCGCCTCGAGCCCCACGTTGGGTGCCAAATGTTAGGTAAAAGACGACCAGGTACACCCAAAAAATGTTTAACGGGCTTTAATGGTGAAGCACTCCCGGGTGGGGTTCCCAGATCCGGGCAGGTCGAGGAAATCCGCGCGCCCAGACAGCATTGGAAGTTTGTTTATATATGCACGTTGCGAGGGATGGCTGGGCTGGCGGAGTGTGCTGTCATTGGTCCCTGGGATCTGGGAGGATCCTCCGTTAGGGACTTTCTCGCCGGCGGGAGGGAGAGGAGGGGCGGCCCGTCATGGCCCCCGGGGTCCGACCTTACACTAACCTGCCTCTTGAGAAACCTATATGCAGGTCAGGAAGCAACAGTTAGAACTGGACATGGAACAACAGACTGGTTCCAAATAGGAAAAGGAGTACATCAAGGCTGTATATTGTCACCCTGCTTATTTAACTTATACGCAGAGTACATCATGAGAAATTCTGGGCTGGAGGAAGCACAAGCTGGAATCAAGATTGCTGAGAGAAATATCAATAACCTCAGATATGCAGATGACACCACCCATATGGCAGAAAGTGAAGAGGAACTAAAAAGCCTCTTGATGAAAGTGAAAGAGGAGAGTGAAAAAGCTGGCTTAAAACTCAACATTCAGAAAACAAATATCATGGCATCCGGTCCCATCATTTCATGGGAAATAGACGGGGAAACAGTGGAAACAGTGTCAGACTTTATTTTTTTGGGCTCCAAAATCACTGCAGATGGTGACTCCAGCCATGAAATTAAAAGACGCTTACTTCTTGGAAGGAAAGTTATGACCAACCTAGATAGCATATTCAAAAGCAGAGACATTACTTTGCCAACAAAGTTTCGTCTAGTCAAGGCTATGGTTTTTCCAGTAGTCATGTATGGATGTGAGAGTTGGACTGTGAAGAAAGCTGAGAGCCAAAGAACTGATGCTTTTGAACTGTGGTGTTGGAGAAGACTCTTGAGAGTCCCTTGGATTGCAAGGAGATCCAACCAGTCCCTTCTAAAGGAGATCAGTCCTGGGTGTTCTTTGGAAGAACTGATGCTGAAGCTGAAACTCCAGTACTTTGGCCACCTCATGAGAAGAGTTGACTCATTGGAAAAGACTCTGATGCTGGGAGGGATTGGGGGCAGGAGGAGAAGGGGACAACAGAGGATGAGGTGGCTGGATGGCATCACCGACTCGATGGACATGAGTTTGAGGAATCTCCGGGAGTTGGTGATCTGGCGAGCTTGCAGTCCACGGGGTCGCAAAGAGTCGGACACAACTGAGCGACTGAACTGAACTGAACTGAGGGCTTCCCTGGTGGCTCAGACGGCAAAGCGTCTGCCTGCGATGCAGGAGGCCTAGGTTCCATCCCTGGGTCGGGAAGATCCCCTGAAGAAATGGCACCCCACTCCAGTACTCTTGCCTGGAAAATCCCATGGACGGAGGAGCCTGGTAGGCTACAGTCCATGAGGTCGCAAAGAGTCGGACGCGACTGAGCGACTTCACTTTCACTTTAAGGGGATCATGGCGTCATCTACACAAAGGACATGGGTTTGAGCAAACTCCGGGAGTTGGTGATAGACTGGGAAGCCTGGCGAGCTTGCAGTCCACGGGGTCGCAAAGAGTCGGACGCGCCTGAGCGACCGAACGACGGCAAAGGGCTGGGGCAGACGCTCTGCCCATGCGCAGAAATGGTAGCTCGCGGTGACCCAGGGTCACTCCAGTCCTGAGCTCCAGGGAGACGGCGCCGGAGGGGCGGCGCGAGGGGCGCGGCCTCGCGGGAGCCACGTCCGGGGCGGGGCCAGGTGAGTCGCCGGGCCTCGCGGAGCCCAGGTGAGGCGCCCGTGGGGCTGCGTCAGGTAAGGCGGCGGGGTGTCCGCGGGAGGGAGCCCGCTTGGGCCTGGGCGGGCAGGCGGCGCGGGCTCTGAGGCCCGGCCCATTGCTCGGGCGGGCACGCCGAGGCGGGGCGCGGTACCCGGAGAGTCGCGATCGCCCCAACCCGGCCGGGCCCCTCGCCCGCTCCCGCACACCCCCCCTCCCGTTTTCCACGCGCGCGCATCCTCGCTCCCGCCCTTCTCCCCTCCGGACCCCGCCTCTCCTCCCAGCCCCCTCCCTACACCCCGTCCCCCACCTCCCTCCCAGCCCCGTCGCTTCTCCCGCCTTTTCTTGTTTGGGGTTGTTCTGGTTGGGCCATCTCAGCCCAAACTTTCGCCGACCTCCCTGTTTTTCCTCCCCTCATTCGGGGTCCCGGATCGCCCGCACAGCAGCTCCCTCATCCCGAACTTGGGAGGCATCGACCTGCTTCACAGATGAGAAAACTGAGGCAGGGCATGTGCTGAGTCTCTTCAGACTCAGGGGCTCCAGCTGGAGGTTACTGCCCGCTGGTCACAGGGGATGGACGCCCCCCCCCCGCCCCGCCCCCCGCAACAACACGACTTAATATGCCCCGAAGTTAAATCAGCCTCCCAAACTGCCAGTTTCGGAGAGAGCCCCGGGTTACCTTCCCTTTTCGCAAACCCTGGCCCAGGGCCACTGTCCACAGCGCTGGCTTAGGGGTTCCCCAGGCCAGGCCAGTTGTGTGGAGAGCTCCCGGGGAGAAGGAAGCAGGGTGGGCGGGGAGGAATTCCTGAGTCTTGGGCGGGGTGGAACCTGGCTTTGACTGCCTGGAGCTCACAGACTTGAGGGCTGTGACAGAGGGCTGTGTGGATTCCAAAGAGCACGGTGCTGCTTGTTGGTGAAATGCGGTTTGTCTTGGTGAGAACTCAAAATCTAAGACCACCAGGTATCTTTCGGTCGGTCTGTGTCGGCGGTTTTAGGCTCTTGTTTGTGAGTTTCTGCTTTAACTCGGTGACTTTAAGCCATTTCTCAAGCCAGCGGCTGAGCAAGGGCCGAGGGGTGAAGATGGATACAGTGCACAGGCCTGAACCTGTCTAGTCCTTGTGGAAGGCCGCCTCTGCAGTCCCTGCCCAAGGGGAACTCAGAGTCAAGCCTCTGTGTGACATAGGGAAGCCAGAGGTTTGTGGGAGGTCTCGGAGGGCTTCCTGGAGGAGGTGACCATTAAGTTGGGAAATGGGTGAGAGGTAGGCAGGAAAGAGTGCGCACACAGAAGCTAGGGGGCTGTGGTTGTCTGGGGATAAGTCATAGGTGGGGGTAGACATACCTGGGCAGTACCTGACAGGTGGTCAGGTGCAGGCGGTAGGAATGCACTTGGATGATATCACTGAGTCACTGAAATGCAACCTCCGAGAGATGCTTGTTCATTTGTTGTATTCGTTTGCTATTTAGATTCCGCAAGTAAGTGAAAACAAAGAATTTGTCTTTTGTTCTGACGTACTTCACAAAGCAGAATGCCCTCCTGGTCCATGCGATGTTGCAGATGGCATTATTTCATCCTTTTTATGGCTGGGTGGTGTTCCATGCCACAGCTTTAGCCACTCCACCAGTGAGCGCCGTAATGAGACGTTTTGAGGTCTGGAAACTTGACTAAACATCCCATGGATCTTGGCATCTCCCTGACAAGCCAGTGCCATCTGAGGCTGTCCTGGGCACACCATGGATGATGGCTTTCAGAGAGGCTTTCAGGGATGGTTACAGAGAGGAAGCGAGAGCTCCGCCACCCTGGAGGCGCCTGGCAGGCACACCCGCTTCCTGATCTCACCCTCTTTCACCAGTGGGGACGCCGAGGCACAGGATGGGGACAGGGAGCCCCAGGCGGAGTCAGGGACCTAGGTTTTGAGCAGGTCACTTTCCCTCCTGGGGACTCAGCCTTTTGACCTGTAAAGTGACGCCCTTGACCATCTTCCCCCAGAAAGTCACACTCACCTTTGCTGCGGCTCTCAGGCCCTACCTGCATGCCTTTTTTTTTTTTTTTTTGGCTGCCTCGGGTCTTACTTTCGGCCCGCAGGAAGGATCTCGTTGCAGTGCACGGACTCTGCAGGTGTGGTGCGCGGACTTAGTTGCTTCACAACTTGCAGGATCTTAGGTTCTCAACCAGGGATTGAATCCACGTCCTCTGAACTACAAGGCAGATTCTTAACCCCTGGACCACCAGGGAAGTCCCCTAACTGCACACTTAATTGCCTTATTCTTCACTCACACATGCCTCACGAGGCAGGGGCTGTTACTGTCCCCTTTTACAGATAAGGAAACTGAGGCAGGGAGGTTTAGATGACTTTCTGAGGTCACATGGCCAGCCAGAAAGTGGAGAGCCAGACCTACCCTGTGGTGACAGCAGAGTCCACACCCTCCCCAGCAGCAAGGGGGTGGGAAGGGAGAGGGAGGGGCAGTCCCAGGGCTCTGAGGTCTGCCTCCTGGGGGACGACATTCCAAGCCTTCCAGTGACTTCTCTTCAAGTCTGTGTGAGTGTAGCTTGGGGATAAAAGAAATGCTTTCAGTTTCCTTTCAGGTAAATTAACTTTTCCTTCAATCCTTTGACTGAAACTGATGCTCAAGGAAGATGTGAAAGTGTATCCAGGGGCTTCCCTGGCCACCCAGGGCACATCGGCGGGTTTCCCTCTGGGCAGGGGTGCCCTCGGAGATGCCCGGGGGAGGGCACCGCCCCAGCCGTCATCCTGAAGGCTCCCAGGGATCTGGCCTCTGTCCAGTTTCCTGGGTCCCCACCAGGCAGGAGACCCGGCTGAGTCAGGTCCATTTCCACCACTCCCAGGCGGACAGGGTGTCCTGAGCCTCGGAGCAGGCGGGCTGCGCTCTGGTCAACAGTTGCCGCTGGTGCCTGCCTCCCTGAGCCCTCACCCCGGCGAAGTGACCGAGAGTTGCTCGCCAGGAGCTGGTCACCCCGCGCCCTGGTTTCCCCATAAAATACGGGCAGTGCTGTCACTTACTCAGGGGGTTTCTGGGAGGAAGAAACAAATGTAATTTGTATGGAGTGCCAAAAACAGGGTGTGGCAGCTTTACCCCTCTTAGTCTCCACCCACACCCAGGGAAGACTGTGGGGACCAAGCTTGGTTGGAACCTGTTCCCCAGCCCTTCTTTCTGCAGTGACCCTGGTCAAAGCAGGGCACAAGAAGTTGGATGGCTGGAGCCAGTGGTTGTTCCATAGAAGGAACTGGTTTGGCAGGTCAGGAGTCCAGAACCTTCTGGGAACCTGCCCACTCTCTCCCCCTACCTGGTTATAAAATGAAAACAAACAAAGGAAGCCTCCTGGGGACTGGGTCAGGGCATTTATCATCCACAGAAAAGCTGCGGGTGGTTGAAGCCAGAGGGCTGAAGATTTGAACCTGCGGGGCATGTGTGGGGCTTGCAGAAAGCACCTCCTCCCGGGGCCGTGACCCCCTGGGGTCAAGTTCTAGGGGCCTCTGCAGGCCCTGGCCTCTGGGAGGGGCTCTGCTCCCATCCTTGTCAGAGCTCCCAGGTCAGGGAGCTGTGTAACAGCTTGCATTGTCGGTGGAAGGGCTGATGGATTACTTAAGAATTTGTGATGTTCCCTGATAGTTCTGTTGGTAAAGAAGCTGTCTGTAATGTAGGAGACCCGGGTTTGATTCCTGGGTCAGGAAGATCTGCTGGAGAAGGGATAGGCTACCCACTCCAGTATTTTTGGGCTTCCCTTGTGGCTCCGCTGATAAAGAATTCACCTGCAATGCGGGAGACCTATGTGCAATCCCTGGCTTGGGGGGATTCCATGGACTGTATAGTCCATGGAGTCGCAAAGAGTCGGACAAGTCTGAGTGACTCTCACTTTCACTTTCATGGAATAGCAAGGAGAGATAAGAAAGCCTTCCTCAGTGATCAATGGGACAAGACTGAGCCACTCTCCCTTTCACTTTCATGGAATAGCAAGGAGAGATAAGAAAGCCTTCCTCAGTGATCAATGCAAAGAAATAGAGGAAAACAATAGAATGGGAAAGATTAGAGATCTTTTCAAAAATTAGCAAGGGAACATTTCATGCAAAGATGGGCTCAATAAAGGACAGAAATGGTAGGGACCTAACAGAAGCATAAGATATTAAGAGGTAAGAATACACAGAAGAATTGTACAAAAAAGATCTTCATGACCCAGATAACATGATGGTGTGATCACCCACCTAGAGCCAGACATCCTGGAATGCGAAGTCAAGTGGGCCTTAGGAAGCATCACTACCAACAAAGCTAGAGGAGGTGATGGAATTCCAGTTGAGCTATTTCAAATCCTGAAAGATGATGCTGTGAAAGTGCTGCACTCAATATGCCAGCAAATTTGGAAAACTCAGCAGTGGCCACAGGACTGGAAAAGGTCAGTTTTCATTCTAATCCCCAAGAAAGACAATGCCGAAGAATGTTCAATCACCACACAATTGCACTCATCTCACACGCTAGCAAAGTAATGCTCAAATTTCTCGAAGTAAGGCTTCAACAGTACATGAACTGAGAACTTCCAAATGTTCAAACTGGATTTAGAAAAGGCAGAAGAACCAGAGATCAAATTACCAACATCTGCTGGATCATTGAAAAGGGAAGAGAGAAAAACATCTTTACATCAAAGCCTTTGACTGTGTAGATCACAATAAACTGTGAAAAATTCTTCAAGAGATGTGGATACCAGACCACCTGACCTGCTTCTTGAGAAATTTGTATGCAGGTCAAGAAGCAACAGTTAGAACTGGACGTGGAACAATGGACTAGTTCCAAATTGGGAAAGGAGTACATCAAGGCTGTATATTGTCGCCCTGTTTATTTAACTTATATGCAGAGTACATCATGCGAAATGCCGGGCTGGATGAAGCACAGACTGGAATCAAGATTGCCGGGAGAAATATCAATAACCTCAGCTACGCAGATGACACCACTCTTATGTCAGAAAGCAAAGAGGAACTGAAGAACCTCTTAATGAAAGTGAAGAGGAGAGGGAAAAAGCTGGCTTAAAATTCAACATTCAGAAAACTAAGATCATTGCATCTGGTCCCATCACTTCATGGCAAATAGATGGTGAAACAATGGAAATGGTGAGAGACTTTACTTTTGGGGCTCCAAAATCACTGCAGATGGTGACTGCAGCCATGAAATTAAAAGATGCTTGGTCCTTGGAAGAAAAGCTATGACCAACCTCAGTTCAGTTCAGTTCAATCGCTCAGTCACATCTAACTCTTTGAGACCCCATGAATCGCAGCACGCCAGGCCTCCCTGTCCATCACCAACTCCCGGAGTTCACTCAGACTCACGCCCATCGAGTCGGTGATGCCATCCAGCCATCTCATCCTTTGTCGTCCCCTTCTCCTCCTGCCCCCAATCCCTCCCAGCATCAGAGTCTTTTCCAATGAGTCAACTCTTAGCATGAGGTGGCCAAAGTACTGGAGCTTCAGCTTCAGCATCAGTCTTTCCAAAGAACACCCAGGACTGATCTCCTTCAGAATGGATTGGTTGGATCTCCTTGCAGTCCAAGGGACTCTCAAGAGTCTTCTCCAACACCACAGTTCAAAAGCATCAATTCTTCGGCGCTCAGCCTTCTTCACAGTCCAACTCTCACATCCATACATGACCACAGGAAAAATCACAGCCTTGACTAGATGGACCTTAGTCGGCAAAGTAATGTCTCTGCTTTTGAATATACTATCTAGGTTGGTCATAACTTTTCTTCCAAGGAGTAAGCGTCTTTTAATTTCATGGCTGCAATCACCATCTGCAGTGATTTTGGAGCCCAAAAAAATAAAATCTGACACTGTTTCCACTGTTTCCCCGTCTATTTCCCATGAAATGATGAGATCGGATGCCATGATCTTTGTTTTCTGAATGTTGAGCTTTAAGCTAACTTTTTCACTCTCCACTTTCACTTTCATCAAGAGGCTTTTTAGCTCCTCTTCACTTTCTGCCATATGGGTGGTGTCATCTGCAAATCTGAGGTTATCGATATTTCTCCCGGCAATCTTGATTCCAGCTTGTGCTTCTTCCAGTTCAGCATTTCTCATGATGTACTCTGCGTATAAGTTAAATAAGCAGGGTGACAATATACAGCCTTGATGTACTCCTTTTCCTATTTGGAACCAGTCTGTTGTTCCATGTCCAGTTCTAACTGTTGCTTCCTGGCCTGCATACAGATTTCTCAAGAGGCAGGTCAGGTGGTCTGGTATTCCCATCTCTTCAAGAATTTTCCACAGTTTATTGTGATCCACACAGTCAAAGGCTTTCCCATAGTCAATAAAGCAGAAATAGATATTTTTCTGGAACTCTCTTGCTTTTTCCATGATCCAGTGGATGTTGGCAATTTAATCTCTGGTTCCTCTGCCTTTTCTAAAACCAGCTTGAACATCAGGGACTTCACGGTTCACGTATTGCTGAAGCCTGGTTTGGAGAATTTTGAGTATTACTTCACTAGCATGTGAGATGAGTGCAATTGTGCAGTAGTTTGAGCATTCTTTGGCATTGCCTTTCTTTGGGATTGGAATGAAAACTGACTTTTTCCAGTCCTGTAAGTTTTCCCAATTTGCTGCAGTGAAATTTCCCAATTTCCCAATTTCCCATATTGAGTGCAGCGCTTTCACAGCATCATCTCTCAGGATTTGAAACAGCTCAACTGGAATTCCATCACCTCCACTAGCTTTGTTTGTAGTGATGCTTTCTAAGGCCCACTTGACTTCACATTCTAGGATGTCTGGCTCTAGGTGAGTGATCACACCATCGTGATTATCTGGGTCATGAAGATCTTTTTTGTACAGTTCTTCTGCGTATTCTTGCCACCTCTTCTTAATATCTTCTGCTTCTATTAGGTCCATACCATTTCTGTCCTTTATTGAGCCCATCTTTGCATGAAATGTTCCCTTGGTATCTCTGATTTTCTTGAAGAAATCTCTAGTCTTTTCCATTCTGTTCTTTTCGTCTATTTCTTTGCATTGATCACTGAAAAAAGCTTTCTTATCTCTTCTTGCTATTCTTTGGAACTCTGCATTCAGATGCTTATATCTTTCCTTTTCTCCTTTGCTTTTCGCTTCTCTTCTTTTCACAGCTATTTGTAAGCCCTCCCCAGACAGCCATTTTGCTTTTTTGCATTTCTTTTCCATGGGGATGGTCTTGCTCCCTGTCTCCTGTACAATGTCCCAAACCTCATTCCATAGTTCATCAGGCACTCTATCTATCAGATCTAGGCCCTTAAATCTATTTCTCACTTCCAGTGTATAATCATAAGGGATTTGATTGAGGTCATACCTGAATGGTCTAGCAGTTTTCCCTACTTTCTTCATTTTAAGTCTGAATTTGGTAATAAAGAGTTCATGATCTGAGCCACAGTCAGCTCCTGGTTTTGTTTTTGTTGACTGTATAGAGCTTCTCCATCTTTGGCTGCAGAGAATATAATCAATCTGATTTCGGTGTTGACCATCTGGTGATGTCCATGTGTAGAGTCTTCTCTTGTGTTGTTGGAAGAGGGTGTTTGCTATGACCAGTGCATTTTCTTGGCAAAACTCTATTAGCCTTTGGCCTGCTTCATTCCGTACTCCAAGGCCAAATTTGCCTGTTACTCCAGGTGTTTCTTGACTTCCTACTTTTGCATTCCAGTCCCCTGTAATGAAAAGGACATCTTTTTTTAGAACCGTTCAACTTCAGCTTCTTCAGCTTTACTCGTTGGGGCATAGACTTGGATTACTGTAATACTGAATGGTTTGCCTTGGAAATGAACAGAGATCATTCTGTCGTTTTTGAGATTGCATCCAAGTACTGCATTTCGGACTCTTTTGTTGACCATGATGGCTACTCCATTTCTTCTGAGGAATTCCTGCCCACAGTAGTAGATGTAATGGTCATCTGAGTTAAATTCACCCATTCCAGTCCATTTTAGTTCGCTGATTCCTAGAATGACCAACCTCGACAGCATGTTAAAAAGCAGAGACATTACTTTGCTGAAAGGTCCGTAGTCATGGACCATATTCATAGTCAAAGGTCCAGAGTCAAAGCTATGGCTTTTCCAGTATGGATGTGAGAGTTGGACCGTACATAAGTTCTTTTTTAGTCAGGATCTGAATAAGATTAATCTTGTCTTCTGATCACTGCCTGGCTTGCACAGCCCTGCTAACCATTACTTTACACCTGCCTCTGGAGTGCCCAACCTTTCAGAGTGATGGCGCATCTGGGCTTTATATGGTCCTCACTGTGGCACTGGTGGAGGGCAGGGTTTGTGCCCATTTCACAGATAGGGAAGTAGGGTCTGAGGGGGCAGACTGGCCTCACTGAGGAGGAATGACCCGAGCTGGAACCCATCCCCCTGACTTCCTCCGTTCTGCTTGCTCACAGTGCCAGCGCAGGGGCTGGGGGTCAACACTTCAGGGTACAGAGGGGTCTCTGGACCGGACATAGAGAGGGCAGAACCAGGTCCCTGGATCTGGAAAGTACGGGTGGGCTGATCATCCCCCGGGACTTGGGGTGCTTTTCTCTCTGGCTTCATTGTTGTCGTTCAGTTGCTCAGTTGTGTCCAATTCTTTGTGACCCCGTGGACTGCAGCACTCCAGGCTTCCCTGAAATTCGCCGTCTCCCAGAGTTTGTTCAAACTCATGTCCATTAAGTCGGTGATACCATCCAACCATCTCATCCTCTGTCTTCCCCTTCTTCTCCTGCCCTCAAAATTTCCCAACATCAGGGTCTGTTCTAATGAGTCGGCTCTCCGCATCAGGTGGCCAAAGTATTGGAGCCTCAGCTTCAGCATCAGTCCTTCCAGTGAATATTCAGGGTTGATTTCCTTTAGGACTGACTGGTTTGATCTTGTTGTCCAAGGGGCTGTCAGCAGTCTTCTCCAGCACCACAATTTGAAAGCATCAGTTCTTCCATACTCATCCTTCTTTTTGGTCCGACTCTCACATCTGTGCATGACTACTGGAAAAACCATAGATTTGACTATATGGACCTTTGTCAGCAAAGTGATGCCTCTGCTTTTTAATATGCTGTCTACATTTGTCATAGCTTCTCTTCCAAAGGGAAAGTCTTTATTTGACCTGGCTAAACTGTAGCCAGATCTTCCCATACAGAAGGATCTGAAGGTGGAGGGGAGGTTTCTCCCTGTGGATCCCACCTCCAAGGGGACCAGTGAGGAGGCAGATTTGAATTCAGCCTGAATTACTGACTTGGACTTGAGCCAATGGTCATAACAGGAACCATATGGGTCGCTCACTCCCTGCGGTCGCCGTGTGTTGCAGGGAGAGGGGACAGCAAGTGCCAAGGCCCTGACGCAAGAACAGCCTGGTCTGTTTGAGGCCCAGGCCTGAGGCCTGGGAGGCTGGAGCAGAGACAGCGGGGCTGGAGTGCAGAGGTATGAGATGCGCTCCTGAGGGCCGTGCAGGTGAGAGGTGCACACCTGAGCAAGCACCTGGGCACCAAGGGCAGGGCCACAGGGATGCTGGGGAGGGGAGTGGCCCCCAGTCTTGAGGTTGGTGTCTGCAAGAACCACGGGAGGGGATGGGCGGCCCCAGCAGTGCTCAGCAGACCCCCACCCGACCCCAGCTCGTCTTTCCAGCCCAGCACCTGGGCACCTGCAGGCAGGCCTCTGAAGCGCCGTGCAGCAGGTCGGAGCTCGTTTGGACCTTACTGTTGCCACCTTTGGGTGTTTCATCCAGCTGTCATGCCCGGTTCCAGCGGCTTCGGGCCCTGCTGCTTGTGAGAACAGTCTACATCTGCCTTCTCGCCAGCGTCCGGGTGGTGTTTGTGATGAAGAGTGGGTAGTGGGGATCTGTGTCTGTAAATCTGTGACGTCGCTGAGACCAAAGGGTGACAGTTGCTCTTGATGGGGTGTACCCCGAGACCTTGGGGTCCCAGCTTAGTGATGGCCCCCTTCTCAGCCCCTCCCCTCACGCCTGGACTTGCACCCCTGCCCTGATGGGACCCTGCCAGCCCCTTTCTCCCTGGGTGCCCTCCCTGTCGATACGGGGTCAGTGCTGGATGGCCTCGAGCTCACCCAGCCCTCTGCACAGAGCCTCTCATCAGCGGCCCCGTCCTGAGCGGGGGGCGGGGCTGGGCAAATGTGGGGGTAGGCTCTCACTCTGTGTGCCCCACAAATCGCCTGCGCCACTCAAATTAGGTCTGGTGCTGATTTGCCCGAGCTAAGTAGGTGATAATTTGTAACTACAGCATTAGGGTAATTGCTGCGAGGGTCTATTTGTGTAATGTGCAAATATATTTTTATAGCAACAAACCACTTTGCTATGAATTATAATTAGAGCCGTCAGGTGGTCAGAAGCCTCTTTTGCATGCTGGTGCCCCTGGTCTGCAGCTCCAGCTGGCACAGCCTCATGATGCTGGCAGCACCTTGGCACCCATGTTCCCCAACCTGGGGCTGTGATTCCTGGCTCAGAGGGAAAGGGCCTGGCAGTGAGAGGCCCAGGGAGGAGATGAGACATGTGTGGACCCAGGTGGAGACGTGTGGACCCAGGTGGAGGGTGAGGGAGGGTGCTCTGGCACCTGCCACTGAGGAGAAAGGGTCCATTTGTGAGGTTTGTTGTTGTCACCAAGTCATGTCCAGTTCTTTCTGACCCTTTGAACTGCAGCACAGTAGGCTCCCCTGTCCTTCAGTATTTCTCAGAGTCTGTTTAAACTCATGTCTGTTGAGTCAGTGATGCCATCCAGCCATCTCGTCCTCTGTCATCCCCTTCTTCTCCTACCTTCAGTCTTTCCCAGCATCAGGGGCTTTTCCAATGAGTCAGCTCTTCGCATCAGGTGGCCAAAGTATTGGAGCTTCAGTTTCAGCATCAGTCCTTCCAATGAATTTTCAGGACTGATTTCCTTTAGGATGGATTGGTTTAATCTCCTTGCAGTCCAAGGGACTCTCAAGTTTTCTCCAACACCACAGTTCAGAAGCATCAATTCTTCAGCCCTCAGCCTTCTTTACGGTCCAACTCTCACATCCGTACATGACTACTGGAAAAACTATTGCTTTGACCAGACGGACTTTTGTGAGCAAAGTGATGTCTCTGCTTTTTATTAAGCTGTCTAGGTTTGTCACAGCTTTTCTTCCAAGGAGCAAACATCTTGTAATTTCGTGGCTGCAGTCACCATTCATAGTGATTTTACAGCCTAAGAAAATAAAATCTGTCACTGTTCCCACTTTCTCCCCATCTATTTGCCATGAAGTGATGGGACTGGATGCTGTGATCCTAGTTTTTGAGTGTTGAGTCTCAAGCCAGCTTTTTCACTCTCCTCTTGCCTCCATCAGGAGGCTCTTTAGCTTCCCCTCACTTTCTGCCATTACTGGTCTCATCTGCATATCTGAGGTGGTCAGTGCTTCTCCCAGCAGTCTTGATTCCAGCTTGTGATTCACCCACCCCGGCATTTCGCATGACATGCTCTACGTAGAAGTTAAATAAGCAGGGTGACAGTATACAGGCTTGGCGTACTCCTTTTCCGATTCTGATTGTCAATGTTAATCGTATCCACAAACACCTTCACAGCAACATCTAGGCTGGTGTTTGACCAAACAGCTGGGCACTGTAGCCCAGCCAAGTTGACGTATAAAACCAACCATCACAAGGCTGGTGCAGAACCCTCAGCTCCAAGGGCCTTCCTGACCCATCAGAGCCACGTGGGGCTCCTGGGCCTGGAGAGCAGCTTTGCGGGGCCTGATGGGAGCAGGACACTGGCCTCCCTGAGGATCGCCTGGGCAGCATGGGGCGGGGTTGGGGGAGGGTCTTCCTTCCCCTGTCCTGGCCGTGTGTCCGTCCCACACCGGGTGGGGTCCCCCTGAGCACATGCAGCAGGGGGCCAAGGTGGGCCCCCGGGCCCTGATCCAAGCCCAGGGAGCAGCCCACGATGGCAGGTAAGCCTTCTATTTCCCTCAACTATGGGCCTGCGGGGCCTGCTCAGCCCGACAGTTACCCTCCCCCCAGCCCTCCGTCACCACAACAAAGCACGGATTGTGTGTGACATGCTCAGGCCCTGGTGCACAAACTTCAAAACAGATAACGCTGCCTGTGCTGTTTGAGATAGGCAGCCAGGTGAAAGTTTTGAGCTTGCAAAGGCAAAAACAGGAGTGACAAGCACTCTGGGTGTTGCGGCAGAGTCTGGAGTTAAAACAAAGGCTTCTTCACCTCGGAGGGTCGGGGGCTTCAGGCTGTGCTCCTGGGTTGGTCAGAGCTCCCCTACCCCACCGCTCGGGCGGCCGAGGGGGAGGCCTGGGGCCCCTTGGTGGCTCACCCTGGTGTCTGCCTCCCACGAGGCTTTGAAGCAAGAATATTCTGGATGTGTTTTCCTCCCCTGGTGGGCAGGCCCCCAAGAAGCAGCCCCTGTGTTTCCAATCAGGCACCCCTGTGCCCGGCTTCCTCCCGGTGCCCTCAGCTGCTTGCTCTCAAGCTGTTTGTAACAGGCTGGCCTGCCAAGGCGGACATGCAGGGCTGGGAGCTCGGGCGCTCAGTGTGGGCTGCCAACAGGATGCCCCCCTCCCATCTTCAAACCTCGGGAGCCCCTCCCACTTGTCATGAGCTGTCGGTAGAATGAGTGGCCCCGAGTCCCCCACAGGACGGGCTGCAGCCCCCCAGGCCCCTGTGCCAGGCAGCCGGGCTCTCTGGTGACTAGGTTCTCCCCGCCAGGGCTCCCAGCAGACGGAGCGCCCTGGCGGGCCCAGAGCTGTGGGTGTAGACGATTGAGTTTCTTTTCTCACTTTCACTGCAGCTGGCGGGGCGGGGGGCCCCTGCCCGGCCTGGGTACAGGGGCTCAGGCGTGGGCTCACCCCTGCTGCCCTCCCAGCCCCTCCCCCCACAGCTTGGGGAACGCAGGATTTGGAAGGCAGCC
Source organism: Capricornis sumatraensis (assembly GCF_032405125.1). Classification (NCBI taxonomy): domain Eukaryota; kingdom Metazoa; phylum Chordata; class Mammalia; order Artiodactyla; family Bovidae; genus Capricornis; species Capricornis sumatraensis. The sequence goes on from NC_091072.1 coordinate 159,409,430, forward strand.
CTGTGTTCCTGACATGGAGAGGGTGGGCGGGGGGCCCAGGTGAGGCTTCCCCTGCCTGGTACTCCGTGCCCTGCATGATGCCAGGAGAAAACCCCATCCTGTATGCACACTGCACCCCCAGCCCACCCCACCTCCGGAGCTGTGGCATCTGAAGAAGGCAGGCAAGGCAGGCCCTGGGCAGGGGTGCAGCGGGGGTCTACAAGCAGAGGTGGAGGCAGGCCCAGTCACTGGTTCAAGTTGGGCTGTTGGTGGGGCTGATCTAGCATCTGGACTGCTGGTGTTAAAAGGGGCGTCACAGTGAGGCCCCCCTGCCCCCCAGAACTGCAGGCGCAGAGGAGCCAGGACGTGTCGGGGGGCGGGACTTGTAGAAGGGTGTGCCAGTGACCCATGAACCCTCACCCCCCTGATCCTGGGTTCTCTGCCCCTCTTTCCCACCCCTCCCCCTCTCGTGGGCTCCCTCCCTGTGCCCTGCCCAGGGTCTTCCACCTGCAGCCAGCCAGGCTCTTGCAACACCTCAGCCCAGACAGGGCGCAACCCTTGGCAAAGCCACACAGCCATCTGGGACGGCAGAGTGCCCCCCCCCCCCCGCCCCCAGGGGAGCAGCTGGCAGGGTTCACAGCGGCAGGGGGCAGGGAGGAGGCTGGTTGAAACTGGACGCCAGGAAACAGGCCCTGGTGATGTGGCCCCCAGATCGTGGAGAACTCTCAGAGGGGAAACGCCAAAACCCCAGGCTCACTGGTGTCAGGAGAGAGAAACTCTGAGTCAGGAGTCCTGGGAGGCGCCCTGAGGATGACGCTGTGTGACCTTGAGCCACTGTCTGCACCTCACGGGCCTCAGCTTTGTTCTTTGATAAACAGGGTGATGGAATCAGGCAAGGGCTTCCCCCTCCTGCCTTCCTTCCATCTCCAGCTGTTTTTAAGAAAATTGTTCCGAGTGCAGAAACGTAAGAAAACACCTGCTTTCCCCCTTGATTTGGAAATGGGTGCCATCCGTTATGGGCTTCCTCTGTCTTTCTCTCTCTCTTAGCTGAACTCCTAGAAGGTGGTACAGCCCTCCTGCCTCCTCTGCTGACTGTTTCAGCATCTGAGCATAAAGACGTTCTCCCACATAACCCGACACCACCCTCACCCCTGAGGCGCACCGTCCACACCAGCAGCCCCCTCACCGTCTGCGGACACGGGTCGCTTCCAGTCTGGGGCTGTTTCAGTGCTTCAGCTCAGAACACTCCAGCCCACGCCCTTTGCCACACAGATGTACACATTCTGCTGGGCGTGTGGAACTGTGGAGTTTGGGGCACACAGATTTTTTTTTTTTCATTTTAGATTAGATTTCAGTGTTTGAACATTGGCAGCTGTGGCAGACCAGCACGGACTCTGACTTCTCCCCCAAAGTGGGCAGGTGCAGCCTCACTGAGCTGGCTCTGAGGGGTCCCCCTGGAGCGGAGGCTGGCCTCTCCCTCCTTGCCCCCCACCCGGACCCTCTGCTCTTTGTATCTGTGGCCATTGTCCTGGAGTCCCACAGCACTGCCCTTCAGGGGCTGGCTCCCTGATCTCTGCCTCAGTTCTCCCATCTGTAAAATAAGATGGAAAATGGCACTTAGCTACTAAGTGCGTTTTTTTTTTAAAAGACGTCAAGGTTTAAAATGTTTTTGTATTCATAAAACTTTATTAATTTAGTTTATATGACTTAACCTTATATTAAGTGTAATACAGGCTTCTGAAAAAATGAAAAAGGGACAAACATGGGAAAATAAATGGATTTATAAACCCTAATTCTAGAACTCATAGAAGCCAGCATTTTAAAACCAATGCTCTGAAGACTTCCCTGGCAGTCCAGCGGTTAGGACAAAATATAAACAAATAAATAAAAGCAATGTCCTGTGTCTCTTTTCACTACTCAAAAGCTAGACCAAACTGTATGTGCCATTTGCACCTACCACTGTTCATTTTAAAAAACACCTTTACTAAGATATAATTCACACAATATGTAATTTACGTTTATAGCTCTGCGGTTTTTAGTGTAATTGCAGACATGGGCAGCCATCGCCATAGTCAATTTTAGGGCATTTTCTTCACCTCAGAAAGGGTCCGCTCTGCTCTGCTGTCACCTCCCTAATCTCTGCCCCCCGCCCAACTTCCTAGTACCCAGTGGCTACCCTCTGTCTCTGTGGGCCTGCCTGCTCCAGACTTTTCTAGAATGGACTCATTCTGTGGACTCGTCATCTTTTGTGGTCTGGCTTCCTTCATGCGTGCAAAGTTGCTTCAGTCGTGTCCGACTCTATGTGAGCCTACAGACTGTCGCTGGCCAGGCTCCTCTGTCCATGGGGATTCTCCAGGTGAGAATTCTGGAGTGGGTTCCATGCCCTCCTTTCACTTAGCACAATATTTTCAAGGGTCATCCATGTCGTACCAGGTGTCCATACTTCATTGCTTTTTATGTACCACAATATTCCGCCGTTTGGATAGTAAAGATCTGCACAGGCTTTGCGTCAGCCTCCAGGGCCCAGAATAACCAGGTGGCAAACTCTCAGCTGGTGGTGATTACCTGCTGTGCAGCCATGCGCCGCTCTAAGTGATCTTTGCCGGCCTCAGTTGCCCTCTCCGTAAAGCGGGTACAGGAGTGAGTGTGTGAATCTGTGAGACGGTGGTGAAGAAGCAAAGATGCTGTCCTCAAAGTGTGTTGGCCCTGGAGGCGCTGTTCTCTCTCCACATCCCGTCCCCGCTCCACTGCCCCTCTGCCCTGCTCTCCTGGGACAGGGGGCTGTTGGGCAGGGGGTGCCCCGTCCACGTGCACTCATCAGTGGGCAGGGCCTGCAGAGGATGAGGTCAGATATAGGAGCCCAAACATGGGGTGGATGCCACCCTCCAGGGGTCCAGCTCCCAGGACCTCACGTGGTTCCTCGAGGGGCAAGTTTCCCACGGGTCGGGGGTAAAGGGGGTGCGCTGGGCAGGTTGGAAGCCAAACACGAAAGTGACCTGAGGTCCAGGCGAATCGGAGGTGGCTGCTTTTTCTTTGTCAAGGAGGGAAATTGAAGAGCAAGCAGGCCACGTGAAGGGCGCTCCTTTATTCCTCACGTTAAACGTTCGCCGATTCAATGTGCTTCTCCCTCAGGGTGTCGGAAGGACCCCATGCCTGGATCCTCGGGAGGCGGCGTCCGGACGGTGCCTCCGGGCCGCCCTACGCCCCAGCAGAGCATGTCTGGGCTGGACCTGGAGGAGCTGGCCGAAATAGGTACAGTATGCTCTCTTCCAGCCCCATCCCCGAGGAGACTGGCGGTCTTCTCTCCGGGGCTCTGTGTCCTTTCCTCTTCTTCTTTTTTTAAAGATCGATTTGTTTTGAGTCTCGGCTGTGCTGGGTCTTCACTGCTGCTCCCAGGCTTACTCTGCTTGCCGCAAGCAGGGGCCACTCCTCGTTAGGGTGTGTGGGCCGCTCGTTGGGGTGGCTGCTCTCGTGTGGGGCACAAGCTTAGGCACGTGGGCCTCGGCAGGTGCGGTGCAGGGGCTCAGCAGCTGTGGGGCATGGGCTTAATTGCCTGGAGGCACAGGGGACCTTCCTGGAGCAGGGATTGGACCTGTGTCCTCTGCACTGGCAGGAGGGTTCTTAACTGCTGCACCGCCAGGGGAGCCCTTTTCCCCTTCTTGTAAGGACATGGCATTGGATTTAAGGTCCACCCTGATCCAATGTGACCTCACCTTAATTCACTTCGTCTCTAAAGACACTGTTCCCAAACGAGGTCCCACCGTGGGTTTCTGGGTAGACTTAAAGTTCGTGGTCGCACTATTCATCCAGTGTATCTGGAAACTGAAGTCTAACCCTCACCCGAAATGTGAAGTTCCCACTCCTTTTCCAACTGAAAACATTTCTGAAGGAACCTGGATTTGTTCTGTATGAAGGAACCTTCTGTACTAAAACTAAATTTCAGCAGGCAGCCCTTTCTTTCTGCCTTGTAGTACAGGGACCCCAGCTACTGCCCTTCATCCCAGCCACGGCCTCCTGTCGCCCACCGGTGTCAGCATCTCTCAGGAAGGGCCCAAGTCAGAATTCGGAACTGGGAAATCGGGTTCAGGCCACACCTTGTGACCCCAGGGTCATTCTCTCCTCTGAGCCTCAGTTACCCCTGCTGTCAGTGCGGAGGGACAGTATCCAGCCCCCGGGTTTGTTTTACCCATTTTACTCTTTCCGTGGGGTGTACACTGAGCAGGTGCATAGTGGGTGCACAGCAGAGATGGGCACATAGTGGGTGCACAGCGAGCGGGCAGGTAGCGGGTGTACAGCAGAGATGGGCGTGTAGTGGGTACACACCCAGTGGGCGCTTAGTGGGTGCACAGCAGAGGTAGGCATGTGGTGGGCGCACAGAGTGGGCGCTTAGTGGGTGCACAGCAAGGCGAGGTGTGTGTCCTGTTAAAAGGCCTCAGGGAGCTCCCTCGCTGTCCTCCTTCCTGAGGAATGCAGTGACCCTCCCCTGACCCTGCCGTCTGCCGCAGAGCTGCAGAGAGATGAGGAGGAGGCCGCTGCCCTGGGTGCTGCGAGAAGGCCCTCAGCTGCACCCTCTGTGGCGCCCCCGGCTGGCCCGGACCCCGAGCTGAGCACGAACCACCCCTTCTATGACGTGGCCCGACACGGCATCCTGCAGGTGGCAGGTGAGTCCCTGCGGGGTGGTTGGTCCCCGGGAGCGCTGCTGCGCCGGCCTTCCTGAGGGCTGCGGTGTGTGGCGGGCTCGGCAGGGCTGTGCTCACAGCGTGGAAACTGCAGCAGAAGGGACCCACCAGTGTTTCGCGAATGCACATGGCGCAGCTGAGAGCTCATCATCCAAGTGCTCTGAGTAGCCACCAGGCAGCGTCTGTAGAGAGCACAGGCCGGAATGAAGTGGATTGCTTTACCAACCGACGATACGATTATGCTGCCGCTCAGCAAACGCAGCAAACCTCTGCCAAACGCAGGAGCGAGCGGCCCCACGCCCAGCAGCTGGCCAGAAGGGAGTCTCCTGCGTGACGTTTATTTTCCCTGAGGAATCAGGGCCATGCCACTCACATGCACGTCTCACACCGGCAGCGTGTTGGTCAGGGTCCCCAGAGACACAGCCGACAGGCTGTATGGAGATACGCATCCGAGGACATTTCTCGTAGGAACCGGCTCTCACGCAGTGAGGGATGCTGAGAAGTCCCATGACCTGCCCTCTGCAAGCCGAGACCAGGCTGTACCTGCTGTTAAGTCCTGGTCTGAGTCTGGGTGAGCCCGTGGCTTTTCCAGTTGGGGCGCCCAGGGAGAGCAGACCTCGGGGTTCCCTCCCTGAGGACCAGCCCTCTGCCCCCTCCTCCCAGGCCTCACCTTGGCGTCCAGCTGTGTCCCCTCGCCCCATCTCAGGTCCACTCTCCTCTGCAGCCAGAGGACCCGGGGGACAGAGCTCAGGACGTGGACGCTTCTCCTGCTCCTCCAGCAGGTGGCATGTGACAGTTCAGGCCTGCCACCCACCAGGGGCCCACCTCAGGTATACCAGACATCCCCCCACCAAGCTGCCTCCTAATTCTTCTCCCAGGGGCTGCCTCCCCCACCTGCTGAATGTCAGGACCATGCCCAGAACCAGAGCGTCTTGTCAAAAGTAATTGTTGAATGATCTTTCATTATTACTTAAAGAACTATGTATTTGGCCAAATGGGAGCTTTGAAGACTTTTCAAGTCTCAAGATAGCACTGATTTAAATATTTTAGGGAGGGACTTCCCTGGTGGTCCAGTGGGCAAAACCGCACTTCCAATGCAGGGGCACAGGTTAGATCCCTGGTCAGGATCCTCCCCTAAGATCGTATGTGCTGCACAGCACGGCCAAGACTACATACATGCATACATAAATATCTTAGGAAATTCCCTGGCAGTTCCGTGGCTAGGATTCCACGCTCTCACGGCCGAGGGCCCAGGTTCCGTCCCTGGTCAGGGAACTGACAAATCCCGCAAGCCAAAAATAAGAAATAAGAAATGACTACGGAGTGGTCACTTTCTGAAACTGCAGTCTGGGTCTGGGGCTGTGAGCTCAGGGGTGAGATTAGAAGTTGGAACGCAGGGTGGGCAGAGCGGAGGTTCCACCCGAGGGCCAGAGGCGAGCGGCAGAGTGGGTATAGGAGAGGCAGACGCCAGACCTGGTCCTGCTGGCGTCCAGTCTGCATCCTCACGGCTGGAGCACTCCTCACAGCCCTTCAGACCCTGGCTGGGCTTTTCCTGCAGGACACAGACAAAATGAGCCTGCGAATCCCCTTTCACTCCCGCAGTAAAAGGTTAGCAGCCTTAAAACCCAGACACGCTCCCTCGTTGGTCCTGGGGAGGTCTCTGTGCCTTTATGGTGCATTTTAACCATCCTTCTCTCTTGGAGCTGGTGATGGATGGTGGCAGGCATGTCACGGGTCACGGCACGGGACTCATTTCTTTCTGCAGAAACGGGGCTTCTCTGTCTTGGAGACTGTGAGTGATGTTGTGTTGTGAACCAGCGAGGGGAGAAGATGGGGTCGTGAATTAAACCGGTGCCTTGTAGAGTTTGCATTTTATTGATAGTTTTCATTTCCTCCCATATGACAATTTCGAAGCCCGTTTTCCATACACTGGCCTGTGTCACTGGAGAGCGGGAGGGCAGTGACTCATCCTGACGGGGATGGTTAACGCAAATGCCCCATAACTGCTCAGTGGGCAGGAGCCTCGGGGTCCCGGGGGTTCCTCAGGGCTGCGGGGGCTTTGGGGCTGTGACGGCCTCCTTGTTGGGAACATTGGGAGCAGAGGAGGCTGGCCTGGGGGCGCTGCCCCGGAAGCCAGCCAGCCGTGAGCAGGAGCCCAGCTCTGATGCTCACCTGGCGTCTCTGGACCTCGGTTTTTCTCACCCCCGATGAAACAGCACACGTGCACGCACCCACCATCCTTCCGGCAGGTGGTGACTAATAGGCCTCCTTTATGGAGCGCCTGCTGTGTGCCAGCTTGGCAAGGCTTTATTCCAACTACGAGTGCAGGCCTTCCTGTTCCCTCCAAAGTCAGGTCTCTTATCCCCACGTTGCAGAGAGGCCGGCCCAGGGCTGCCCGACTCCCCGGTGCGTCTCCCCTCTTGCCTGGTTCTGACTTGTATCCTTTATAATAAAGGTGATTGGATGTCTAGTGCTTTCCAGAGTTCTGTGAGCCAATGAGCGATCAGTTGTGAAGCGGGTAGTGGGAACCTCGGAATCTATAGGCAGCTGGACAAAAATAGGGAGGCCTGGAGACCCTTGACGCATAGCTGGTGTCTGAAGTGAGGGCCGGCCTGTGGAGGATAGCACCCCCGGATCTGGGAAGTCCCTGCGGAGGTGGACGTGGCTGCTGGAGCCCTTGAAGGTTTTCAGAGAGGGGATTGCAGAGCTGAGCCAAGACCCCCAGCACCCTATCACTGTCCTTTCCCCTCGACCGTGGACCGTGGGTCAGTGGGGACCATGTCTGGCCTTTTCTCTCCAGAGCTGGGTGCACGGTGAGCCCACAATGAGTGTGTGTTGGCCTGGCCTTCCGTTGACCAACCACTCAGCACATCCCCAAGACTCTCCACTTGGTCTGGTTCCTATGCTGACATCTCAGTGTGGAGGTCGACCTTCTCTTTCAGTGCCAGGGGCATTTAATTCCCTATTCCTCCAGTCGCCGCACAAAACAGTTCACACCTTCAGAAGCAAAGTCGTCCCTTTCCCTCCCTCTCGCAGGCGGGCATAGGCTCAGGTGAGCCGTGGAGCCTGGCCGCCTCAATGCTAGAAACATCGTTCAGGATAAACACTTTGTGCCTGGAGGCACAGCCATCGAAGGTTTTGTGCCCAGACGGAAATGCCCAGCTGGCAAGGGAAGCAGATAAACGCCTGGGCCCCCGGCAGTCCTTTCAACAAGCGCCTTCTAAACAAACAGAAACCATGACCAGAATTCTCAAGGAACCTTTGAAAAGGCCGCTGTCTTTGGAAACCAAAATGACTCTCGCATTCTGAAGGTCGGCGTGGCTCGCGGCTCCCGGGAGAAGCGGATGTGCCTTAAGTAACAAACAGCCGTCCTGGCCGGGCGTGAGAGCTTGACGCCTTGCCTTTCAGAGCTGGGGTGGGGTGGGTGGAGGAATGAAGGTGCTCTGCTGTCGTTTCTTCTTATTCTAAGTAAGCATCTGACAACAGCTGTAAATGCTTGTTTATGGTGAGTTACGGTGAGTTCCGAGTCACGAGCACTTCTGCAAGGGCGCCTTTCTGTTTCCTGATACACTTCCTGTCGGGCTTCCCGGGGGCTCAGTGGTAAAGAATCCACCTGTCTGTGCAGGAGATGTGGGTTCGATCCCCAAGTTGGGAAGATCCCCTGGAGGAGGAAATGGCACTCCACCCCCCGTACTCTTGCCTGGAGGATCCAGTGGACAGAGGAGCCAGGCGGGCTACAGTCCACGGAGTCGGACACGGCTGAGCGCACATGCACAGCCTTCCTGTAACCAGTCAGGAAGTGACTGTGGGACCTCGTCTGAGCCCCGCGCTCCGCAGTGGGCTCTGGGGCGCAGGGGGTGGTGACGGCGACCTTGGCCGAGGCACCCAGAGCCTCAGGTAGCAGCACCCATCTGGCAGGTGCTCACCCCGGCTGCCTGCGCCTCTTGGCTCAGGTGGGCTGGACAGAGGCCGTCTTTGGTGATGGCCGGAGGGTGTGGGGGGAGACGGCCACCTCCGGTGTCAGGCCGGGACTGGGGCTCACACCCGTCTGCCCCGCAGGGGAGGACCGCTTTGGAAGACGCGTCATCACGTTCTGCTGCTGCCGGATGCCCCCCTCCCACGAGCTCAACCACAGGCGGCTGCTGGAGTAAGTCTGTCCTGTGCCCCCTCCATGCCCCCCCGCCCCACCGTCCTTCCTCCGTAGGCACCCCCCCACCCATGTGTGTCCCTCTCCCTGGCAGGTGCCTCTCCATCACTCTCAGCACAGAGAGGATGTTCGGGGTCAAAGGTTAACAGACACTGATGGATGCTCGGGTCCCCGAGGGAGTGTCATCAGTGCCAGGTGACAGTCCCACCGCAGGACCGATGCCTGCGCCCCTCCAAGCCACGCAGGCCGCCCTCTGCGTCTGCTCAGGAGGCAGCCCTCCCCACTGCCCCTGACCCTCAGTGGCCTCGTCCTCCGCCCTGTCCCTGGGGGCTGTCCGTTTGCTCTGTGTGGCCGAGCTGACCCCAGGCCCCCCTCCCCGGCCAGACCCTGAGAGCATCAGGAGAGCTGGCACGGTCCCCATTGCAAAGCTCCCGCCCGGCGTCACCCCGGTGAGTAGGCGGCCTCGGGTCTGGTGAGAGGCTCGGCCCGGGGAGGAGAAAGCTGCGTGCCGAGGCCACCGAGGCTGCTTGAAATCAAGTGAAGTGCCGTCCCACCCAGCAGGTCCTGCTGGACTGTCCCTGCCCAGGTTGCCTGCCGGGCCCGTGTGACTTACCTGGACACCATGTCCCGGGCATTTCCTGCTCAGCCATTGGATTCTGCTCTTCACTCACTTGGTCAAGCCCCAGCCCAGTGCTGGGCGTCCCTGGGAATGTCTGTGTCCCCTTGTGAGGGACAGAGGAGCGAAGCCTGGCCCAGGGCAGACTCACCCGCTGCTGGGACGGCTCGGGGGCCTGAGCTCTGCTGTCACTGCTTCTAGACCCACCGCTTTTCCCTCGACTACAAAAGCCCAGCCACAGCTCGATGCCGCGACTGTGGCCTGGAGCCCCACACTGCCAAGTGGACGAAGGCACAGGTGGATCGTAGAAGCATCCGGAAGCCTTCGTGCTGCTTGCTTTGTGAGAATTCCTGGGACCCCAGGCATCCGACTAGTTTGCTGGGTCCTCCACCAGCTGCTGAAGACAGAACAGCCCCTGGGCTCTGGTGGGCTGTGTTTGCCAGGCTCCCAGGGAAGGCGGCTGCGGTCCCACCACCAACTCAGAGAAGCCGTGCCTGCATTCCTGGAGCGCCGGGCCGGATTAATCACGAGCTGCGCTTTCTAGATGACGAATGGCTCAGCCCACCTGAGGTGCAAGAACCTGGCCGAACCAGCTGTACGTCGGGAGCCAGATTGCTGACGGGATCAGGAGAGCTCCAGCTGCAGCTCAAGCGCAGGTGGCTGGACAAGGGCCTCTCAGGCAGGTCACGTGCACGTGGCCAGGAAGGAGCACGCGCTGCAGCCCGAGACTGACCACGGGATTTGTAGTTTGTCCCATGGAGTGTGGGCACATGACAGAAGCGGGTCTACTTTCCAGGAAGACGAAGACATGCAAGTGCACGCTCAGTAGTGTCCAACTCTGGTCCCAAGGACTGTAGTGCGCCAGGCTCCTCTGTCCATGGGATTCTCCAGGCAAGAACACTGGAGTGGGTGGCCACTTCCTCCTCCAAGGGACGTTCCCGACCCAGGGGATCGAACCCACGTCTCTTGCACTGGCAAGTGGATTCTTTACCTCTAGCACCACCTGGGAAGCCCAAGAGAAAGCACGTTAGGAGCAGATCTGAAAAGGAGGAATCGCTTGCTTCTAGACAGACAGCCGGACAGCAAGGCGTCTGAAGTGGAGGGGCTGAGTTAGTCCCGGGTTTGAATCCCAGTCCATCCTCGGTGTCAGTTTCCTGTGGCAACATTGCAACAAATCACTGAATCACCAAACTCTGAGTGGTGTAAAGCAGCACACTGATTCTCCCCCAGGCGTGGGGGGCCCGGAGTCGTGTCAGTGGGGCCACAGTCCCCCCAGAGGAAGCTTCGCCTCCAGCAGAGGAACATTTCTTGCCTCTTGCAGCTTCTGGTGGGGTGGCTGTCGGCGATTTCACACCCTCCTGGCCTGGTGGCCGCATTGCTCTCTGCTCTGCCTCTGTCTTCATGAGGCCAACTCCGCTCTGTGACTTTCCTCTTTCGAGCCTTCTTACCAGGATGTGAGAGGCTGCATTTAGTGTCCCCCCTCACCCCAGATATTCCACACAGTCAAAGGCTTTGGCATCGCCAATAAAGCAGAAAGAAATGTTTTCCTGGAACTCTCTTGCTTTTTCCATGATCCAGCGGATCTTGGCAAGTTGATCTCTGGTTCCTCTGCCTTTTCAAAAACCAGCTTGAACATCTGGAAGTTCACAATTCACGTATTGTTGAAGCCTGGCTTGGAGAATTTTGAGCATTACTTGACTAGCGTGTGAGATGAGTGCAATTGTGCGGTAGTTTGAGCATTCTTTGGCATTCTTTTCTTCGGGATTGGAATGAAAACTGACATTTTCCAGTCCTGTGGCCACTGCTGAGTTTTCCAAATTTGCTGGCATATGGAGTGCAGCACTTTCACAGCATCATCTCTCAGGATTTGAAACAGCTCAACTGGAATTCCATCACCTCCACTAGCTTTGTTTGTAGTGATGCTTTCTAAGGCCCACTAGACTTCACATTCTAGGATGTCTGGCTCTAGGTGAGTGATCACACCATCGTGATTATCTGGGTCATGAAGATCTTTTTTGTACAGTTCTTCTGTGTATTCTTGCCACCTCTTCTTAATATCTTCTGCTTCTGTTAGGTCCATACCATTTCTGTCCTTTATGGAGCCCATCTTTGCATGAAATGTTCCCTTGGTATCTCTAATTTTCTTGAAGAGATCTCTAATCTTTCCCATTCTGTTCTTTTCCTCTATTGCTTTGCACTGATCACTGAGGAAGGCTTTCTTATCTCTTCTTGCTATTCTTTGGAACTCTGCATTCAGATGCTTATATCTTTCCTTTTCTCCTTGCTTTTTGCTTCTCTTCTTTCCACAGCTATTTGTAAGGTCTCCCCAGACAGCCATTTTGCTTTTTTGCATTTCTTTTCCATGGGATGGTCTTGATCCCTGTCTCCTGTACAGTGTCACGAACCTCTGTCCATAGTTCACCAGGAACTCTGTCTATCACATCTAGTCCCTTAAATCTATTTCTCACTTCTACTGGATAATCATTAGGGATTTGATTTAGGTCATACGTGAATGGTCTGGTGGTTTTCCCCACTTTCTTCAATTTAAGTCTGAATTTGGCAATAAAGAGTTCATGACCTAAGCCACAGTCAGCTTCTGGTCTTTTTTTTTTTTTTTTTTTGCTGACTGTATAGAGCTTCTCCATTTTGGCTGCAAAGAATATAATCAATCTGATTTCGGTGTTGACCATCTGGTGATGTCCATGTGTAGAGTCTTCTCTTGTGTTGTTGGAACAGGGTGTTTGCTATGACCAGTGCATTCTCTTGGCAGAACTCTGTTATCCTTTGCCCTGCTTCATTCCACATTCCAAGGCCACATTTGCTGTTGCTCCAGGTGTTTCTTGACTTCCTACTTTTGCATTCCAGTCCCCTATAATGAAAAGGACATCTTTTCTGGGTGTTAATTCTAGAAAGTCTTGTAGGTCTTCATAGAACCATTCAACTTCAGCTTCTTCAGCATTACTGGTTGGGGCATAGACTTGGATTACCGTGATATTGAATGTTTTGTCTTGGAGACAAACAGATCATTCTGTCGTTTTTGAGACTGCATCCAAGTATTGCATTTCAGACTCTTTTGTTGACCATGATGGCTACTCCATTTCTTCTAAGGGATTCTTGCTTTGATTGTGTGGAACACAATAAACTGTGGAAAATTCTGAAAGAGATGGGAATACCAGACCACCTGACCTGCCTCTTGAGAAATCTGTATGGAGGTCAGGAAACAACAGTTAGAACTGGACATGGAACAACAGACTGGTTCCAAATAGGAAAAGGAGTACATCAAGGCACCCTGCTTATTTAACTAATATGCAGAGTACATCATGAGAAATGCCGGGCTGGACGAAGTACAAGCTGGAATCAAGATTGTTGGGAGAAATATCAATAACCTCAGATATGCAGATTATGGCAGAAAGTGAAGAGGAGCTAAAAATCCTCTTGATGAAAGTGAAAGAGGAGAGCAAAAAAGTTAGCTTAAAGCTCAACATTTAGAAAGGTAAGATCATGGCATCTGGTCCCATCATTTCATGGCAAATAGACAGGGAAACAGTGGAAGCAGTGTCAGACTTTATTTTGGGGGGCTCCAAAATCACTGCAGATGGTAACTGCAGCCATGAAATTAAAAGACACTTACTCCTTGGAAGGAAAGTTATGACCAACCTAGACAATATATTAAAAAGCAGAGACATTACTTTGCCAACAAAGGTCTGACTTGTTAAGGCTGTGGTTTTTCCAGTGGTCATGTATGGATGTGAGAGTTGGACTATAAAGAAAGCTGAGCACCAAAAATTTGATGCTTTTAAACTGTGGTGTTGGAGAAGACTCTTGAGAGTCCCTTGGACTGCAAGGAGATCCAACCAGTCCATCCTAAAGGAAATCAGTCCTGAATGTACATTGGAAGGACTGATGTTGAAGCTGAAACTCCAGTACTTTGGCTACCTGATGCGAAGAGCAGACTCATTGGAAAAGACCCTGATGCTGGGAAAGATTGAGGGCAGGAAAAGAAAGGGACAACAGAGGATGAGATGGTTGGATGGCATCACCGACTCAATGCACATGAGTTTGAGCAAGCTCCTGGAGTTGGTGACGGACAGGGAGGCCTGGCGTGCTGAAGTCCATAGGTTCGCAAAGTGTCGGACATGACTGAGCGACTGAACTGAAGTGAACTGAACTGGATAATCCAGGATTAACTGCTCTGAAGAGCCTTTCCTTAATCACGTCTACTAAGAGCCTTTTCCAAGTAAGGCCACGTTCGTGGGTTCTGGGGATTTGACCCTGGACAGCTTCTGGGGGCCACTTTCAAGCCATCATATCCACTTCCTGGCTGTGGAGGGAGGGAGAAGTTAGGTAAGTTAGTTAATGTCTCTAAGCCTCAGTTATCATCTAAGAAATGAGAATAGGGGACTTCCCAGGCAGTCCAGTGGTTAAAACTCCGTGCTCCCAATGCAGGGGGCTTGTGTTCGATCCCTGGTTAGGGAACTACGCTCCCATATGTCACACAAGAGCCCGCAAGCTGCACAGCACAGCCAGACAAGAAAGAGGAAGGAATGAGGACCAGGCCGCCTGCAGCTGGATTCTCAGCGGTGACCTGGAAGTGTCCCCCGTGGCCCGGTATTGGCACCCGCTGGGTGACCACAGCTCCGTTACGGGGAAGGCATATTTGGTTTTGATCAACGTGAGATGCTCATAACTGTGTCCTGCGCTCTGTGCCCAGGTATTTGAAGTACACGCTGGACCAGTACGTGGAGAGTGACTACACCATCGTCTACTTCCACTATGGGCTGAACAGCCAGAACAAGCCGTCCCTACGCTGGCTCCAGAGCGCCTACAAGGAGTTTGACAGGAGGTGGGTGCCCTCCAGCCTTGGGTGGGGTGAAGGGGAACCTCAGGTTCCCGGCTGAGTGAGGGGGAAGCTCGGGTGACGGGGGGGGTCCCGGCTGTGCAGTAGGCGAGGGCGGGACCCCGAGGGCCAGGTGGGGCATTAGGGTGAGCACCCCTCAGGGCCGGGGGCCTCTGTCCAGCACTGTCATTTAGGGCTGGGTGCACAGCCATGCAAGACTGTTGGTGCATGCCTGCTTAGCCGTGTCCGACTCTTTGTGACCCCATGGCCTGGAGCTGGCCAGACTCTTCGGTCCATGGAATTTCCCAGGCAGGAACACTGGAGCGGGTAGCCATTTTCCTTCTCCAGGGGATCTTCCTAACCCAGGGGTCAAACCCATGTCTCTTGCATCTCCTGCATTGGCAGGTAGGGTCTTTATGACTAGCGCCACCTGGGAAGCCCCATGATTCTTGAGAAGAAGCAAATGACATGTTCAAAGCGATCTTTTCCAGAAGCTCAGGCTGACAGTGGAAGGATATGTATGTATGCCTGTCTTGAGCTAAAACAGATACATTTTCAAATGGAAGGTAGTGAACTTCTTTTGTTTCTCCCACTTCTCTCAAAGGTGGACTGGGGGCAAGAGTAAGATTATAGATCTTGGCTTGATGGAAGCCAAAAGGAGGGACATTCTAGGCCTCAAAGCCACCTGATAGTGGAGTGCCTGCTAGAGGCAGTGAGTCCTCTGTCGGTGGAGGTATGTAAGCAGAGCTCCAAGTCGAATTGGATGCAACTTATACAGCAAAGACTTTTCCGTCCACCGTTACCAACACCACTACAAAGGTGCAGTGGGTTTCCTGCGTCTTTTTCTGTTCCCTCTGCTTTTACTTCTCATCTTCCAAACTGTTCTGCCAGGTTTCTCCCTTAAGCAAGAACCATCCACCCAGGAATGTACCTGACCCCCTTCTAGGAGCGCCGGTGCTCCTGCCATGGAGAATCCACCTTCCTATAGCGATGGACTCTGTAACTGTTAGGTAAAGACGACCAGGACGCCAAAAGAGTGTCTAATAGGCTTTTTAATGGTGAAGCGCTCCCGGGCGGGGTTCCCAGACCCGAACGAGGCAGGTCGAGGAAGTCCACGTTGGGGACCGTGTTGGGGGTGGTTTTTGTACGTTTATTGCAAGGGATGGTCAGGCTAGATGGACGGGGGTTTGGATAGGTCGCCAGGCCGAGGCGTCGAGCGCTGACAGGTCCTTCTACGTGGCTGGGGTGGGGCGGCTTTAGCTGGTGAAGTGTGCTGTCATTGGTCCCCGGGATCTGGGAGGCTCCTTCCGTTAGAACTTCTCCCGCCTGCGGGAGGGAGAGGACGGGCGGCCCATCATGGCCCCCGGGGTCCCGCCTTACAGTAACAGCTGTGTTCTGGGTCCTTGGACCACCTGAAAGTCACTGCAACATCCTCTTTTCGAATCGCAAGACTGTTTGTTTGTTTTTTTCTGGTAATTGATTAATATTCCTTCGGGAGATACTCTGAGACTGTATAAATATCAGTTTCATGTGCTAGCTTTTGCCTCCCTTGCCATTTCTTGGTTAATTATTATTAAGATGGATGACAAATGGTGATTGGGGCTCTTAGTTGGCATTTTACTATGCCGAAGAGCTTCCTTTTTCAGTTTATTTGTATTCGTACGGGCTTGGGATCTCCCATTTTATTCAATAGTTTATAATCCATGAAAATATTTATCCTAATGCTCAAATTGTTGAAATTTGGCCAGGTGAGCTTCAGCCTGGCTCCTATGTCCCACAGACACGTCCCTTTCCCTCCGAGCGCTTCCTTTACTTTCTAGGACAATGAGATGCTCCGGGCACATCCCAGGTGGCACTAGCGGTAAAGAACCCGCTTGCCACTGCAGGGGATGTCAGAGATGCAGGTTTGATCTCTGGGTCGGGGAGATTTGCTGGAGGAGGGCATGGCAACCCACTCCAGTGTTCTTGCCTGGAGAATCCCGTGGACAGAGGAGCCTGGCGGGCTACAGTCCATGGGGTCGCAAAGAGTCGGACACGGCTAACAGCAGCTTAGCACACACGCACGCACGCCCAGCCCAGGAATCCGCCGTTTCTCTGGCCCCTGGTTCCTCTTAAGGGAGGATGCTCCTGGGAACCCGGGCCTGGAAGCAGCGTGTTAGTTGCTGCGGGGCTGTTACGGCTCGCAGGTGAGTCAGCGGACTGTTGCGGTGTGTATGTGTGTATGACTGTTGCGGGGTGTGTGTGTACATATATGTAGACACACGTACACACACACGTCGACGTGGGTCTTCGTGCTTGCACTTGCCTGTTGCTCCTGGTACCTGTGTGTTCACACCGACATCTATGCTAGGTCCCGTCCTTCCCCACCAGGGCTCATTCTGGCTTTCTCCCTTTCTGCATTCGTGACATCTCTCCTCCAACAGTAAGAGCCTGGCTCCCACTGCCTTTGTACATGCTCAGGCGCTCAGTGCGATCTGACTCTTTGTGACCCCATGGACTATAGCCCGCCAGGCTCCTCTGTCCATGGGATTTCCCAGAAAGAATACTGGAGTGTGTTGCCATTTCCTCCTCCAGGGGATCTTCCCGACCCAGGGATCAAACCCACGTCTCTTGTGTCTTATGCATTGGCAGGAAGATTCTTTGCCACTGAGCCACCTGGGAATCCACCGCTGTTACTTGGCCTGCCTCTGACTAATCGCGTGGCCACCTCTCACTCGCTGAGGCGCTGTTACCATGAGGCTGCCCCACCCCCACAGAGCCCCTGCCAGTGTCCCCTGGGCTGATGCCCGCACCAGGCTGCCATGGCTGCCCCCTTCTTGCTCCCACAGTTGGTTGCAAATGTCGGGTCCCTTCTCAGCCCCCACCGTCCTCTGCCTGCCTGGTCCCAGACACCTCATGCTGGACTTCCTGTCCACCCCCCTGCCGTGTCTGCCTTGCTAATCGGCTCGCAGGCCTGGGGAGGCTGATGGGAAATGTTTGCAGATTCCTGTGCTGTCGGCCCTGCAACTGTGGCCAGTTCCAAGTGGCCCACGTGGCCCCACTGGGCACGGACCTGGGAGGAAATGATGGCCATCCCTTCTTGTGGGTTCTCCCACCCTGGGATGTAACAGGCGAAGGAGCCCAGGGGTGCAGCAAATAGTGCAAGTCATGGGGTGATCAGGAGTCGGTGAGGTCAGACCATTCATGGCCTTTGTGTTTAATATGATTTACTTCATTGTGAGTTGATACTGTTGAATAATGGCTGTTTTTCACAGCTGACTCCCTGAATGGCTGAAATTCTGGCAGTCGGCTCTTTGAAGGGCAAAGAGCTGGCTTGAGGGTGTCCCTGGCTGACCTGAGTATGGATGCCCTTCTCTCTCTGGGACACCCCCTCCCCACCAGGCTGCCAGCCCCTTGCTGGCGTCACAGACCCCAGCGGGCCCACCCCCTTCCTCCAGCCCTGGGTGGACGCCAGCCTTCTTGGCTCAGCCCGATGGCTCTGGACTGAATTAATCACGAAAGAGGAAGGGAAGTCGGCTAAGAAACATCTCGTTGAAGGGGGTGCCTAGAGCTGTCGTATGGTGTGGATTGGAGGGGTCACAGCTCCACCCTCGCCCAGGTCAGTTCCCTGCAGAGCGGGGGTTGCTGCCAAGTTGCCAGTGTGTCCCCGCCCCCAGCCCCAGTGTGAGCGCCTCTAAGTGGGGGCTCTGATCTTGCAAACTGTAAAGTGCTGTGGGCACACTGCCAGTGATGAGCCTGGGGACCTCATCCTCTCCTTCTATGTCCTTAAATCGACTGTCCAGAAACAGAAGGTCGGGACTATCCTGGTGGTCCAGGGTTTAAGAGTCTGCCTTCCAAGCTGAAGGTCTCGGGTGTGATTCCTGGTTGGGGAACTAAGATCCCACGTGCCATGGAGCAACCCAGCCTGCACGCTGCCGTGAAGACCCAAGGCAGCCAAATAAGTAGATAAATAAAATATTAAAAAGAAAAGAACAGGAACGGAGGACTCTGAGGCTCACCATCGAGGCCACCACGCTGCAGCTCTTTCCAGCCCAGGCTGTCTCTGTGTGCATGCTCTGAGACCCCCTCCGTCTCCCTCCTCAGGTACAAGAAGAACCTGAAGGCCCTGTATGTCGTGCACCCCACCAACTTCATCAGAATCCTGTGGACCGTCCTGAAGCCCCTTGTCAGGTATGAGCCGTTCTCCACGAGGGCCTTGCTGGGGTCAGACAGCCCGGCCCGTCTGGAAACCCAGGCAGTCCTGCTCTGGGGTACCTGCCCGCCCCCCGGCTCTGTCGGATCACAGGGCTGACAGTCATGAACAGGAGCCTTGGCTCGCGCCCCCAGTGAGGTCGGCTCCAGCGTTTTATAGCCCCCTTTTCCTGAGCACCCACATTGTGTATACACACACGTGTCGGGGTCCTGAGACCGCCTCAGGTCAGGGACTCCCCAGGAGGACTCCCAGAACTCGGGAAAGCTGCTATACTCATGGTTCCAGTCTTTACAGGGGAAGGATGTGGATAGGATCTGGAAAAGGCAGAGGCGTGCCGGCAGCCCAAGCCCAGCTCCCTGCTGCCTTCTTCAGGGCAGGGAGGGTTTGTGCAGATCAGCTCGGTCCCCTGGCCTCGGAGTGCCGCTCAAGATGAGTGTCACTCACCCCAGGAGCTCACCTGAGCTTGGTGTCCACTTAGACAGACCCAGTATGGTGCAAGACCTCGCTGTAAATCACATCGTTGGCCCCGGTGCAAAGATGCTGTCATCAGCGGGACCGCCCAAGCCATGGAGGTCACCTCCCAGGAGCCGGTCAGGGGTCGTCCTCTCTTTGGGACCAGCGGGTTTGGGCAGCCCGTGCCTGGTGAGCCCTTCCTGGCCTGGCATGTCCAGCCAAAGGCCTGACTCTTCAACAAAAGAGCCGTGACTTCAGCCCTCCTCCTCCGCATCCAGGCTCTCCCTGTGGGATGATTTCTGCCTCAGTGCTGGGAAGCAGAGGCCAGGGGTGGCGAGGGTGGAGGGGCTCTGCCAGGGCCACACGGCCCCTCTGCTTTGCCCCCATGTGGACTGCAAGCACTCAGCACACACTGTGTGCACAGGGCCACGTGACGGGGTGGACAGGGCGAAGGCCCCTAGACATGGGTTTCATGCAGCAGCCCCAGCCCCATGCCTGCCGGACAGAGGGGCTCCCAGTGCAAGGGGCCCTGGGTGGGACGAGGGAGATTGGGACCCTCGGGTGAGACCTGTGTTGGACTTCTGAACCCCAGACCTGCAGGATAAGCTAATGTCGTTTTAAGCCCTTAGTTCTGTGATCGTTTGTTACACAGCGGCCGCCTGGCCTCGCGGTGAGTCGCTCTCACAGCATTTGTACTGTGGCACCTCTCAGGGTCCCTCCAGCCCGCTCGCTTCTCACTTGGCGAGTGAATACACGTGCACAAGTGCTCACCTGTGTGCACAAACCCTTCTGTGACCCCAGGTCGCTGTCTGAGGCCCCCTCCACTTTCCAGTCAGCTCTGGGACTTGAACGAGGACTTCCCAGTGCGACTGGTGGTGAGAGGCTGCTCTGAGGGGAACTCTGTGCCTGGCCCCCACCACACAACCCTCACCCTCAGCATGCAGAGTCCTGGGCCCTCCCAGGCGAGCAGCTGTGTGTTTTCCAGGCTGTGCAGAATCACCACCTGGAGGAGGGGCTTCTGGGGAGCTCTGAGATCCTCTTCCTGGTAATAAACTGTGCCACCCCTCAGACCAGATCGAGAAGCCGTGAAAGGTTTGAGTCTGATCTCCTTTGGAACTGAAGCTTCTTAGGAGGTGGTGCAGTCGAGGTCTGGGGGCTGCCCTGCCATGGGTCTGAGCCCTTCCTTCCCATTAGCTGCCAACCTCACCCCAGAGAGCCTGGCCCGGAGAGGAGTAGTGTTAATCGCCGAGTTGTGTCCAACTCTTTGTGATCCCCCATGGAATGTTGCCCCCTCCGGCAGGCTCCTCTGCCCATGGAATTCTCTTGGCAAGAATACTGGAGTGGGTTGCCATTCCCTTCTCCAGAGGATCTTCCTGACTCAGGGATCGAACATGGGCCTCCTCCGTTGCAGGCAGATTCTTTACCATCTGAGCCACCAGGGAAACCCCAAGAGAGGGTCACGCATTTTCGGACCTACAGCTCCGCTTGGGACAATTCCTGAAACAGTGGACTCAAGGCAGCACCCATTTAAAAAGCAGGGGAGCGATTTTTGTGGCCAGAGAGCTCCTTTCATTTCACTGAAGTTTCCCGCCAGCCGACTGGTGCTGTAGGTGCTTCAAAGCGAAGAAACCAGTCCTAGTTACCCTCCTGCCCAAGAAGACCGGTCAGATGCCTTGCTTCCTGGTGCTGTCCTTCACCTTAGAAAAGCTCTCAGAGTTCCAGAAGCCTCTAAAGTTCTTGGAAAAAGCCCACCTGCTCTTGCTGTGTTGCAGTGGGGCAGCCTAGGTGATGTGGGTACGAGCCAGGCCTCCCGGGCTTCCCCTTGACCATCGTCACCCTGGGCAGTGGACGCCACCTGTCTCTGCCTCGGTTTCCCTTGAGGCTGACGATGCCCCTTAAGTCACCCTGTTGCCGTAACGAATCAGCGACGTAATACGTGTGGAGTGTTTAGAGCAGGGCCTGCTGGCACTAGTCAGTACCAACTGTTAGCTGCTAGTGCGATTTAAAAAACTTTCTATTATCCTTTTTTGATTACTTAATTGTAATATGTTATGTACCTTATGTGCCAGGCTCCTCAGAACAATCCTATGAAGTCAGCTGTCTCTCTTCTATTCCAAAGAGGAGGAGTTTGGTGCTCAGAGAGGTTATAGAGTTTGTCTAAGGTCACACAGCATGTCAGGGCTTGGCTGGGATTCCAGCTCAAGCCTGTGTGGTTCTGTCCCGGTCCTGCCTCAGGCATGGACGTAAGCGGGTGTCTTGAGCGGACTGCAGGGGTCAGGGCTGGGGAGCCATCTGAGCCCTGGAGTCCTCAGCTGCCAATGGACAAAGTGGACAAGCCCAGTGGCTCTCCAGGGCCCACGCACTGCCTGACTCAGACCTTCTAGAGGCAGGGCCTGGCAATTCCACTGCACCCCTGCTTTGGGGTCCCCTGGATGGGCCCCTGAGAGGCCTTTCCTGGGAATGAGAGGCAGGAAGGAGTCCTGCTTGCATCGGTGGAGCCTGGTGTCCAGCCAGTACCTGGCGGCCGGAGGGGGACAGGCAGAAACACTGGGAGAAAGCCGAGGGGGCTCCTGGGTGGGCTGAAGTTAGCACGAGGGGGACTCCCTGCAGCCGTGAGGCCAACACCTTTGTCCTGCAGGCCATTCCCGAGAGGCCCTGTCCATGGGTACGGCTGAGGGCCTGGCACCTGGCCGGCCTCCTCGTCCTCCTCCACTAGGGGGCGCGCGGTGCCCGCGGCTCAGCCTCCTGTGGGCTCCGGGCTCCAGCGGGTCTGGGATAAGACAGCTGCCTGGGTTATCGGAGGTGATATTCTGGGCTGATGGCGTGGTGTCATCTACTGGAGAAGTCCTGGAGAGGGCACACCTCGGGGCGAGCACACGCACGCGCACGTGCACACGCAGCCAAGGGGCGCACCTCCGGGGCGATGGTCACCTTGTTCGCTGATTGTGGGAGGGTTTTGCCGTGCACGGCGTGTCCAGGCTCATCGACTCGTGCACGTGGAATCCGGCCAGCCGTGCAGGCGTCGGTGACACGGCAGTGAGGCTGTAAACAGCGGAGCAGGCGGGTGGTCGCACAGGGGGTCGGCTGGGCCCAGCAGTGACCTTCTCACCCAGCCCAGCCCCCTGTGCTTCTCCTCACTTCGCGGCTGGGGAAACAGGCTCGCTTTTCTCAATCCGCTACGTGTTTTCGGCCGTGCCGGGCCTCCCTCCTGCTCTGGCTCTCTAGCTGTGGCCCGGGGAGCTGCTCTCTGTTGCGATGTTCGGTTTCTCGTTGCTGCGGCTCCTCTTGCTGCGCAGGCTGTAGGGTGCGTGGGCTTCAGTAGTAGTTGCAGCTCCCGGGCTTTAGGGCACAGACTCAATAGTTGTGGTGCCGGGCCTAGTCGCTCTAAGGCATGTGGGTTCCTCCCAGATTAGGGACTGAACCCATGTCTCCCGCATCAGCAGGTGGATTCTTTACCACAGAGCCACCAGAGAAGTCCAATATATATTTTTTTTAATTTTAAAACTTTTTTTCCCCCCAAGCCACGAGGTGTGTGGGATCTTAGTTCCTGACCCAGGGATCGAACCGGGGCCCCCTGCAGTGGAAGCTCAACGTCTTAACCCTGAACCGCCCAGGGAAGTCCTGAATCTTGTTATTAGTAATGGTCCCAGGCCGCGACGTCCACTAGGCATCAGACAGTGGGCTGGTTCATGTAGACATCCCCACTCTTCGCAGCAGGGAACCCCACTTCGAGGGGAGGCGAGTGGCTCCGGTCAGGGCTTGTCTGCGTCATCGTGCTCAGGCTATCGTGCGCCCCAAGAGTGACCGTCCTGAACGGAAATCGGAGGGTGTCTTGCTTGGTTCCACAGTCTCAGGGATGTGACTCCCGCTTTGGTCCCACAGTCGCGGGGATATGACTCCCGCTTCATAGAGAGAAGCCCGGTGGGATGTTCGAAGCCGAAGCCACCGCCGACCCCAGAAGCCAGGCGCTGGGACCCCCTCTGCGTGTAGCCCGCAGGTTCCCGGCCACTCACCCTGGAGGCAGATGCTGGTCTTTATGCTGCTGAGGCTCTCCAGCGGGCCGGGTGCATCTGAGGTCTGATGAAAGCAGAGCATCTGCCGGATGTGCGCTGCTTCCGCTCTGCTCTGCGTTTAGGTGGTGTCAGCGTTTACGCTTCTTCAACATGAAACACGCCAACGCTGTTTGCTCCAGGGCTCCCGGCGCCACCCCGCTCTTGCAGGCCGCCCGGCCTCTTTCCTGCCTCCTAATCTTTTTTTTTTTTTTTTTTTTAATTTTCTTCTGTCTTTTTTCTTTTTTAGTCACAAGTTTGGGAAAAAAGTCACCTATTTCAACTATCTGAGCGAGCTCCGTGAACACCTCAAATACGACCAGCTGAGCATCCCCCGGGAGGTTCTGCGGTGAGTGAGACCGCTATGCCCTCCACATCCGCCCGCCCCAGCCTCCCCTCACGTTGAAAGCTTCATTTCCATTTCCATTCGTGTGCTCGGCCACATCCGGTTCCTGAATCCGCTGCCTCCACAAGGATGCACGCGGTAAAAGATGCTGACTGCTGACTCAGAGAGGCGAGGCGGGGATGACTGTGTACACACGCAGAAGAGATGTTTCTCTCACCCGCCGCTCCAAAACTGATTAAACAAATAAGCTGCGCTGGTAACTGCTGTTTGCTGCCGTGGTGTCGGCCAGTTTCGCTTTGGAGCGGAGGATGAGGGGGACTTTTGGGGTGTGTGGATGACACGTGTGTGGCGTGAAACACTCCCAGGCCTGGAGCAGGTGTCCTCAGAACTGCCGGCCCGGTGCTTCTGGCTGGAAGCCTAGCTGATGGGTCTGCTGCTTTGTTTTCTAGGCAGCGGTCCCCTCCTCCGACAGGGGCTCTGGTTGCGGGAGGGAGCCCAGGAAGGTGCGTGGTCAGCCCCGGGCCCCTCTGTCAGCTCAGATGGAGCCCAGTCTCTGAGCCCTGCCCCACGCCCTTCTTCCCTTTGCATCCCGCTCTCTGGGGGGGCTCCTTTGAGGAAGCCCTGCAGGGGGAGTGGAGGTAGCTCCCTCCCTCTGGGCCCCAAGTCCCGTGGCAGGCGCTGGGGATATAGAGCTCCGTGGAGAGTGTGTCCACCCTCAGGACACTCTCAGGTAACGAGGCCATGAGTCCCCGAAAGAGGTGCTGAACCAAGCTGGGGAGACTTGTGAGGAGGGAATATCAGAGGAGGCTTCCAGGAGGAGGTGACTCCTAAAGTGAGTTTTAAAGGGACCATTGTCTAGATCGAGAGCCCAGGGAAGAGTCCTTTCCAGCAGAGGGAAGCTCTCGGTTAGACACGTGGGTAAAGTGTTGGCTAGGGGTTGGCAGGAGAGGATGGCTGTTTGCCAGAGGTTAGATTTCTCTTGCTGGCTTTTGTGTGAATGCCCATGGCTACAGGGGCTTGTGAGAGTGCGTGTGTGTGTGTATGAGTGTGCAAGACTGAGATATGGGCCTGGAAGGATGGGACGCCCAGGGTCCCATCTTGCAGATGCTTGAGGGGCGTGTGACCCGAGATGCTCCCTAGAGCATTAGGGAAGGCTTCCTGGAGGAGGTACCGCTATGATGAGTCTTAAAAGGGATGAAGATGCTTGTGGGATGTGTGACCCGACAGTGCCTTGGGGCCTAAGGCTGCACCCCTGCCAGCTGACAGCTGAGCTTCTGTTGTGGCCACAGATACGACGAGGAACTTCGGAACCTGCACGCCGGCAGGCTGCCCCCTCCCACCAAGACGCCCCCGCCACGGCCCCCTCTGCCCACCCAGCAATTCGGCGTCAGTCTGCAATAGTAAGTGAGCGGGGATGGGGTCTGCCTTGTTTCCTGGGATGCATCCGTGTGCCAGTGGTGGTGGGGTTTTCCCCAGTCCTCGGCCTCTGCAGCCGAGCTTAAGCCTTCAGGGAAACTGACCTGTGAGCTTGTCACGAGGCCAGAGTGCCCGCCACTGTGTGTGTCTGTGTGCTTGTGTGCAGAGCACCCAGCCATGAGCCAGGGGGGAGCTGGGGGTGGGGGTGGTGGGGTCCTCGCCTCAGTTTTCCTCATCACTGCTCAGTGGGCAATTCTGGTTCTGTATCCCCAGACCATGGCCCAGACGCCTCCCATCACTTTCCACGTGAGGCTTGGCCACGTGCTTTGCTCTGGCCAAGGAGACAGGAGCGGCCATGGGGCAGGTCACGTCCTGGAGGGAACCTTAGTGGCTGGTTCATAGCTGGTCTCTTGTGGTGACAGAGGCGGGGTGGAGACGGCATCTGGCTGGCCCGCGTTCTTGGGTGACCACAGAGCCCCTGCCACTGACGCCCAGGGCGTGGGGCTGCCCGAGTGGGGAGTGAACCCCCGTGGGGCTCAGCCATCTGGCTGTAAGGACTGTTGTTCCCGCGGTGTGTCCTTCCCGTCCTGCCTCGTCTCACCCTTGTTGGCCGCGTGAACCTTGAGCTCACGCCCCTCTCAGCTTGGTTCCTTGTCTCTAAAATCAGCGAGCTTTTGCATGATGTAATCGTCAATCTTCACTCCTTGGAAAAGATTCTGGGCCCCCACCCAGGCCAGCTTCGTCCATTCTGAGACTCATCATAGTGGTACCTCTTGCAGGAAACCCTCCCTGATGCTCTAGACTGCGTGTAAGGCCTCCCTCCGTTGCAGCCCCGATCTGAGCAGGCGCCGGGAGGAGCCCCTCAGGCTCTTTGCCCTGCTCAGAGGCGAGCTCTCTGTTCTCCTCCTAGCCTCTGTCTCCGGCACCTGGCCAGATGTGAGGCAGCTGACATGATGGAAGATGAACGGGCTGTTTAAACTGTTTGAGCCCCGTGGGGCAGTTGGGTCTGAGCCGCATGGCGTGTAGGAAAACCAGGGCCTGGAGGGTGGTGGATCCGGGGAGCAGTCTGCCTGGTTTCATTTGTTAGTTGTTTCTTGTTAGAAACATGCCGTGTGATCTGTCTGTGTATAAAGATCCCGTGATCTTTAAGAGCCGTGCTGGATGTTAAGACACTGAAAGGTCAGGAGCTGAGGAGGCTCTGGGCAGGGCCCAGGCCGGGTAAGGAGGCGGAAGTGGCGCCTTCGGTGTGACCCAGCAGCCGAAAGGGACTGTTGTTTTCCAGAACTTTCTACAGTCGCAGCCATGGTCCGTACTGTCCACTGGCGGTTGAGCAGGGCAGGTGAGGCACCGGATTTATCATCTCATTTGCCTTGAACTGCTTTCAGCTCAGGCGGCCGCTCGCTGCCTGGTGGACAGGGTGGCCCCAGACGGCGGGGTGTCAGCGCCCCCTCAGTCAGACACACACCCAGCAGCGCTCCCTTGACTCAGGTTTTTGTGAGCACTTAGTGACCAGGAAAGGTTGAAGGCAAGAGGAGAAGAGGGCGGCAGAGAATGAGACGGTTAGGTGGCGTCACCGACTCAGTGCACGTGAGTCTGAGCCAATTCGGGAGACAGTGGAGCACAGGGAAGCCTGGCGTGCTGCAGTCCGTGGGTCGCGAAGTGCTGGACACGACTCAGCAACTAGACAACAGAAGTGAATATACCGTATGTTCATATATGACCTCCATAAATACATCTGGAGCAAAGTTCAGCGAACAGCACTTCCTTTTCCGCTTTTAAACATTGTAAAGATGTGCTGGTGTGGCCCCCACCACCCCCTAACTGCCCTCAGGAAGGCAAGACCTGGAACACGCCTGCTGTGACTCCGGCCGCTCTGGGGGAGCGCTGGTGAGAACTTGGCTCTCAGAGCAGAGCCTAGTGACTGCTTTACCGAGGCTTCTGCTGTGGGCTCTGTGCTTTCAGCCCAACCCTGAGTTTGCTGGCCCAGTCCTGGCTGGGTGTGAGCTGATACCCGGGGTCCAGGGTGGGCGTGCGGGGCTGCTGGCTTTGGCATCGTCAGCGCCTTAGCCTGAGGAGCAGGAGCACCTTCTGGGTTGCCCGTTTTGTTGTTCAGAATCACTCCTTGAAAAGTGCAAGTGTCAAAGTCTCAATCACTCAGTCGTGTCCGACTCTTTGCAACCCCACAGACTGTAGCCCACCAGGCTCCTCTGTCCATGGGATTCTCCAGGCAAGAATACTGGAGTGGGTTGCCGTGCCCTTCATCAGGGGATCTTCCTGACCCCAGGACTGAACCCCGGTCTCCTGCATTGCAGGCCGATTCTTTATACCATCTAAGCTACCAGGGAAGTATCCTTATCATCTGGGCTTCCCTTGTGGCTCAGAGGATAAAGTGTCTGCCTGCAATGCAGGAGACCGGGGTTTCATCCTTGGGTTGGGAAGATCCCTGAAGATGGAAATGGCAACCCACTCCAGTATTCTTGCCTGGAAAATTCCACGGATGGAGGAGCCTGGCAGGCTACAGTCCATCAGATCATAAAGAGTCACACACAGCTGAGTCGTACATGCCCTCCTTCAGGGGATCTTCCTGACCCAGGGATTGAACCCAGGTCTCCTGCATTGCACGCGGATTCTTTATACTGTCTGAGCTACCAGGGAAGTCTCCTTATCATCTAACAAAGCTTTAAAAATGAAAAACAAAAAGCAAAACTCACCCAACTTGTGGACTTCTGAAGCCACCTGCTTGAGTACAGTGTGTGTGTGTGTGTGTGTGTGTGTGTGTGTGTGTGTGTGAGGTCTTTGTGATTTGGGTACCGCTCAGCCTATGAAGTTCACCAGGGCACCTTGGCCTTGTGTTTCGAGCAGGCGCCTTTTGGAAGGTGCTGATGCAGCATTTCAGCCTGGAGCTGCCAGCAGATGCTGGGGATACCTGGTGTAAAGGCTGTGGTCCAGCCCCGCTCCAGAACCAGTTGTTGCTCTTCCTGTCAGTTCGTTACATCTTTAGGGAATGGTGACTATCATTGGGCAACCTCTGAAAACCATTCTGCACGTGCCACTTTGAGAGCTAATCCATGCGATTGCCTCTTTAAATTAATATTTTATGCTGTTTCATTGCAAATGACTGTAATAAAATGGCAATAAACATATTAAATAAAGCACCAAATATGTAATTTGTTTGGACTGTGAATGAATGAAAGTCATTAAAATTCATAAGCAGATCCTATTCACAAGTGTTAATTTGCTGAGTTACGTTCAAAAACACACAACAGAACGCTATCACCTTAGCACGAGCTAATTAAGTTAATATATTAAGGGGAAGTCAGAGATTCAAGAAGTCTTTGCCTGCCTGCCATGCCTGAAGAGGGACAATGGAAACAGCCCTGAACTGGGCAGTTGTGAAGCAATGGAAAAGGGGAGGGGCCTCTGGGGCGGTGGGGGAGGGAGGCAGGTCGCATCCCAGCTCTAGCCTTTTCCAGCTCTGGGAAGGCAAGCTCGTGATGTAACTTCTCACCCTCGCCTCTTCCCCTCTAACCGTAGGTGAAACCCTGCTCTCTGTACCCTCCGGGGCCATGGGGCCCTAATAGGATGCAGGCAATGTGAGCAGTTCCTGCTGCCCAGTTCATCGCCTGCTCTTATTCCGTCTTCTGATCCCCTCCTCCAGAAATCCTGCCCTGATACTCCACACAGGCAAGAAGCATCTGTTGAGAAGACTATTCTTGCCCCCATGGAATTGCCTTGACACCCTTGTAAGGAACTAATTGAGCATGAAAGTTGTGACCAACCTAGACTACATATTGAAAAGCAGAGACATCACTTTGCCAGCAAAGGTCCACCTAGTCAAGGCTATGGTTTTTCCAGTGGTCATGTATGGATGTGAGAGTTGGATTGCGAAGAAAGCTGAGCGCCGAAGAATTGATGCTTTTGAACTGTGATGTTGGAGAAGACTCTTGAGAGTCCCTTGGAATGCAAGGAGATGCAACCAGTCCATTCTGAAGGAGATCACTCCTGGGTGTTCTTTGGAAGGACTGATGCTGAAGCTGAAACTCCAGTACTTTGGCCGCCTCATGCAAAGAGCTGACTCATTGGAAAAGACCCTGATGCTGGGAGGGATTGGGGGCAGGAGGGAAAAGGGACGACCGAGGATGAGATGGCTGGATGGCATCACCGACTCAATGGACCTGAGTTTGGGTGAACTCTGGGAGTTGGTGATGGACAGGGAGGCCTGGCGTGCTGCGATTCATGGGGTTGCAAAGAGTTGGACACGACTGAATGACTGAACTGAACTGAACAGATGAGGGTATATTTCTGGACTCTTGATTCTATTCCATTGATTTGTAAGCTGGTGTTACATGATCTTTATTGTAGATTTATAGTAAGTTTTGCAGTTGGGAAGTGTAATTCTTCCAGTTTTGCTTTTCTTTTTCAAGATTATTTCAGCTCTTCTGAGTCCCTTGAATTTCTTTACTAATTTTAGAATCAGCTTGTCAATTTCTGCAAAAAAAAAAAGCAATTGGAATTTCAATAGGGACTGTGCTGTGTCAGTAGGCCAATTTGGGGGCTATTGCCATTTTAATAATGTGCTACATGCTAAGTTGCTTCAGTCGTGTCCAACTCTATGTGACCGCATGGACTGTAGCCCACCAGGCTCCTCTGTCCATGGGATTCTCCAGGTAAGAATACTGGAGCGAGTTGCCACACCCTCTTTCAGGGGATCTTCCCAACCCAAGGATCCAACCTGAATCTCTTATGTCCCCTGCATTGACAGGCAGGTTCTTTCCAATTCAGAAGCAAGGATGTCTTACCATTTATTTGAATCTTTAAATTTCTTTCAAAAATGTTTTATAGTTTTCCATGCAGCAGTTCTGTACTTTTTTATTAAATTTATTTAGTTTTTATTCTTTGTGATGCTATTGCAAATCAAATTGCTTCTTAATTTCATTTTTAATTGTTCATTGCTAGTGTATAGAAATACAACTGATTTTTGTATGCTGATTCTATCTCCTGCAATCTAGTTGAACTCATTTATTCTAATAGATTTTTTTGGTGAATTTTTTTCTTAGTATTTTCCACGTCTAAGATCACACCATCTGCAAATAGAGATAGTTATACTTATCCTTTTCCAACTTGGGTGCCTTCTATTTCCCTGTCTTGCCTGATTGCACTGGCTATGCCTCCAGTACAGTGTTGAATAGAAGTGACGAGCACGGTCACCCCTGTTTTGTTCCTGATCTTAGAGGGGAGCTTTCAGTCTCTTTATCATTAAGTAGGAAGCTAGTTTTTCATAGATTCCCTCAATCAGGTTGAGGAAAATCCCTTCTGTGGCTACTCTGTTGAATGTTGGTTTTTTTTTGTTTCTTTCATGAAAGGGTGTTAGATTTTGTCAGACCTTTTTTTTTGCTCTGTTGAGAGCATCGCATGACTTCTGCCCTTTATTCTGTTAATGTGATGTTACACTGATTGATTTGCGTGTGTTGAACAAACCTTGTAGTCTGAGGATAGATCACAGGTGTTCATGGTGTATAATCTTTTCATATGTTGCTGAATTTGCATGGCGGATATTTTGTTGAGGATTCTGTGTCTATTCATAAGCACACTGGATCCAGGTCTCCATCTGTGAAATGGGCCCTCTGTGTCTGGCCAGGGATGTCACCCAGCTCTCAGCATTGCAGTGATTTTAATTATCAGTGTCTTTGACTTATAGCTTACAGCTTTCCCGTCGTTCACTGTTTATGACTTGCAGCCCTCCCTGGAGGGAGGTTGCCGGCAAGTCTCTCTCATGTGGGGAGGCTGGGGAGGCTCAGAGACAGACCCATTTCCTAGGACTTCTGCAGATCTGTGTGGTTCCCAAAGTAAATGGAGGAGGAAGAGCGCCTGCAGCTTTGGAATGTCCTGGGAGAAAAGGACCCATCCACCACACTCCTCCTCAGGGTGCAGCGGGGACACCTCCTGGACGCTACTTGGGCCTCAAGCCTCGTCCTCCCACTCAGGGGACACACAGGGAATCAAGTTAGGGAAGGGGTGGGGAGTATCCAGCTTGCATTCCTGCGGTAGCATGACCTCTTGAAAGCAGAGACCATCCCCCGGGCCCGTTTGCCAACTGGACTATTGTTTGGAGTCCTGGTGGGACAAGCTTCAGTAGAAGCGAAATCAGCAGTAAACCCAGCTTTCTGCGGCGATCAGGGCCTGCAGAGGCCTGTCGCTGCTGGTGACACGGTCCTCCTTGTGCCCGTGAGTGTGCTCCGCCACTGTCGTGTCCAGCTCTTCGCAGCCGCATGGACTGTAGCCCACGAGGCTCCTCTGCCCATGGAATTCTCCAGGCAAGAATACTGGAGTAGGGTGCCATTTCCTCCTCCAGGGGATCTTCCCGACCCGGGATTGAACCCGCGTCTGTTGCATCTCCTACATTGGCAGATGGATTCCTTACCACCAGCACCACCTGGAAAGTCCACGTGTTCATGTTTCGGTCCTCTGTAAATCGCAGAGGGAAATGGAAAGCAGGACGGATATCATATCTGCCCAGTGAATTGCTACTGAAGGAGCATGGGTCTGGGTCGTGGCCGCCTTGCCTCCAGCTCTGCCATCTCTTGGCTTTGGGACCTCGAGCTGGTCACCTGGACTTTCCCAGTGTCCATCTCCCATCTGATTGGGGCCAACAAAAGTACAATGGAAACTAAGTAGATAATATTTCAGAGCGAGGGCTCTAGGCTCAGACTCGTGGGTCTGAGTCCCGGCTCTGTCCGCTTGTGACCATGTTTTCCCCTAATCTGTGGCTGCGTCATAAGTTCCCCCAGAACCTAGCTTCAAACAACAACCGTTTTGTGGTGTATCCTGATTTCTGTGGGGTAACAAGGAACGTTTTGTAATAATAAAGAAGTTAACCTCAAGAGTTTATTCACTAGTAACAGCTTTAAAATACACGCAACAAAATCTGGGGGCACCAAAGAAGCAGATACACAATCCTGGTGGGAGACCCCAGTACCCTGCTCTGTACAGGTGATGGAACAAGCCCACAGCAAGCTTGAGCAGCACATCAGTCAACTAATCCCACTGAAATGTAAAGAACAGGCATCCTAGGAACAGCAAAACATATTCTGCTCTGTTAAAAAGTGTCAGGGCAGGATTCCAGCCAGGAATGTCTGACTTAAGAGCCCTGGCCCCTCAGTCTAGCTGGGGCTTCCTGGTGGCTCAGATGGTAAAGAAACCGCCTGCAGTGCAGGAGGCTGGGTTTGATCCCTGGGTTGGGAAGATCCCCTGGAGGAGGAAATGGCAACCCACTGCAGTCTTCTTGCCTGGAGAACCCATGGACAGAGGAGCCTGGCCCAATGTAGCCCAGTCTCTCAAATATGCTGCCTTTTGAGCAAGAAAATCCAGCAGATGAGAAAAGAGAGAAACAAACATGTTTAGAGGGAGCCCAGGGGTCTGTAGAATGGGTCAGTGTAGGTAGCTCTGGCTTCAAATTTCTGACTGCCACTTGAGTAGGGGTGTGGGGAGATGGGGCTGGAAGGGCCATTCGTATGATTGTACCTGTGTTTTAAAGTTTCCCTGTCTTTAAAGCATTTAAAGTTTCCTGAATCTCTGTATCAAATTACTACTTGAGAGACTGTTAACACCCTGTCCGAGGCAACATACTTGGTTTTCACAAAGCATCTCTTTTAATTGATTCGGTCTCCTGGTCCTGCTTTCACGGCCAGATCTTCTCACACCTCTGGGCCTTCTTCTGTGTGTTTCCTTCTGCCTGGAATGCCCTTTCCTCTTTTGTCCTCTGCAAGCTCCTACTCGTCCCTCAAAACCCAGCGCAGAAGTTGCCCCATGTGGAGCCCTCACCAACCGCAGATCTCCTCCGTAACGTGCACCCTTCTGGGGGAGCACTCGGATAATGCACTGTCATTTTTATTATTTCTGCCTCTCTTGGCCACCAGACCACTTGCCTCCTTGGGGCCCAGGCTGCCTCTTTCTCTCCCTGTACGGCACTTTGGGCCCATGTTTTCTCAGGTGTGGTGAGGACCCTGTGCTTATCACGATCACCTACCACACCCAGGTGAAAACTGTTGCCCTCCTTTCTCTCCCCTCAGCCTAAAAGACAAAAATCAAGGTGAACTCATCCCCCCGGTGCTGAGATACACAGTGACATACCTGAGAGAGAAAGGTGAGTAAGAGCTGGCTCCAGCCAGGGGAGGTGAGGGGTGCCAGGGACTCCTCTCCTGGAGGCCTCTCTGGGATCCTGAGCGCCGCACAGGCCAGAGGATGGGAGGAGCTGGAACCTGGGCCCGGGCGGGTGACCGGGATGGGCAGGCCAGGGCACGGTGGCTCCAGCCTCCTGGCCTCTCTGGTTTGAACCCTGGCTCCGCTGCATGCTAGCTGTGTGGCCTCAGGCGAGTCACCTTCCTTCTCTGGGCCTCTGTTTCCTCATCTGTCCGGTGGGGTAATAACAGTGCCTGGTGCACGGGGTTGCCGTGGAGCCTAAGTGAGGTGACGTGCGCGGTGCTTCACACACCTCTGGTCCTTTATCACGAGAGACACGCTTGGTTTGTAGACACATTGCCAGTGGGGTGGGTGTGCTCAGTGACTTGGGGGTGAGCCTTTTGGCTCCTCCTAGACTCCAGAGGCTAGAGCTCAGATCCACAGGAAAGGTGCATGGAGGTGTCTTTTACCCTAAAGGGAGGAAGACCATTCTCGAGAGAAAGGGCTGCCAGCACGGGGTGGTCCCCAGCAGACTCAGATGCAGCAGCTGTGGGGGTCCGTGCATCACAGGGGAAGTGGGGTCCCTGGGGTGGCTCCCAGCACGCCCCAGGAACTGCCCGCTCAAGGCGCCCAAAGCTCTCTGAGACCGCGGCTCTCGGGCTGGAGGGCCTGTGGTTGGCCACTTGGCGCTCTGTCTCCTTCGACATTTCTTCTGCTCTGTCATTAGCAATACTGCCCTTTCCGTTATGTATTTCAGGAATGGACAAAAAACTTGTGGATAAAAAAGTTTCATAGAAACTTTGGAAGGGAGTTTTCCTTTTTTAAAAAATGTATTAATTCCCTTATTAAAAAAAAAAAAAAACACTTAACAACACAAACAGCCCATAGTAGGAACTCACTCTGCGTTTGATGAAGAATATGTGGATTAAACGTGTATTTGTTGAACACTCGGCTGCAGTCAGCCCTGGTCTAGGCTCTCAGGTTGTCGTGGTGACCGCAACACACAGCCTGTGTCCCTTCCAGGGGCTGTAGCTATGACATCTACAGACTGACATGACAGGGGTGAGCCGGTCATAGAGGTCAGGGGAACCTGAGCTCCGACACGCGGGCGGCTGTGTAGCAAATAGCCACAAATTTAGGAGCTTAAAATGTATTATAATGTCTGAGGTCAGAAGTCTGGCCACAGGGGGTGGGTTTTCTGCTCAGGGTCTCACCAGGCTCAACTCAAGGTGCCGGCCAGGCTGTGCTCTTTTCTGGAGGCTCTGGGCAAGACTCCACGTCCGTGCTCATCCAGCACGTCAGTCAAGTTCAGTTCTTGCGGTTGTAGATCCAAGTTGCCTGCATCTTTGCTGGCTGTCAGCCAGGGGTCTCTTTCTGTTCCTAGAGGCAGCCTGCTTTCTTTGCTGTGTGACCTCCCCCTGGAGAAACCCCCACACCTCAAATCCTTGCCCCACATGCTTTGAGTCTGTGTTGCCAAGAGGAACCTGGGTCCCTCTTATGAGGCTCACCTGATTAGGCCAGACCCACCCTAGATAATTTCCGTACCTTCAGCTCAGCTACGTTGGACCTGAATTCCCTCTGCAGAGCCCCTCCACTCCAGCATCTGGATTAGTGTTTGAATGAGTACGTGGGACCCCAGGGCCCAGCAGCCTGGGGGCCATGTCAGAATTCTGCCTATTATAGTCACTCAGCAAGGAAGAGAGCAGGGGCCCCTAGGCAAGGGGAACAGCGGGTACAGAGGGTGAAGGTAGGAAGGAGCGTGGAGCCAGTGGGGGCTGGACAGAGGGCTTAGAGGGGCGGGCGGGGGGCGCTGGGCAGGAGAGCTGGGCAGCAGTAGGCAGACCCGTAGGTCTGTGGTATGGGTTCGCAGGCAGCTCTCCCATCACTGATGGAGACAGAAGACCTCTGTGCCAGAGCCGATGAGGTGTGGATGTAGGTGTCAAATAGCTCACCCAACTTCAGCATGGAAAGAGACTGGGGAGGGGGTGAGCGGCGAGCATGGGGGTCTGGGGCCCGGTGTTGTCCTGGTGAATGTGGACATGCTCTTTGTCTGCACTGTCCAGGACGGTAGCCACTGGCCATATGTGGCCGTCGTCCAACAGAGCACTGCATGTGTGGCTCGTGTGCCGAGCCTGGGTAACTTGATTTTTTACTTGATTTAATTTTAATTTCACAAATGTAAACTACCATGGGCAGCTAGTGGCTGACATATAGGCCAGGTCGGCTCTAGACACTGGGAAGAAAGGGGAGCAGCATGTTTGGGGGTGTCCTGGGGGCTGGGCTGCGCTGGGGCCATGCGTTACCCCCGTTCATCCTTCCCACAGCCCTTGGAGGCAGGCGCTCCTGGCTTACTTGGCAGAGGAGGCAGCTGAGGCTCAGAGAGGCTGAGCGCTTTCTCTGAGGTCACACAGCTGGCCCGAGGCAGCGTTGTTGGGCAGACCCCAGCTGTTTGCCTGAAGCATCAGCCTCTTCCACTCTCCCTTTCTGGGGTCCACAGAGGTGGGGAATTGGGGGGGACTGGGGGGGACTGGGGAGTACGGAAAAGGTTTGATTTAAGAGGAATAAACAAAGGTGGGTGTGGGGCTAGCGGGGAGAAGACGAGTCAAGCTGGAGAGTGTTCCCTGCCAGCCGCGGTGGGGGGATGTGTGGGAAGGGGGAGTCACGGAACGTTCCAGAAACCTCAGATGCTGGGCCCTGTGAAATGCCTGGAGACTCTCCCCACAGGACTCCACACCGAGGGCCTGTTCCGGAGATCAGCCAGTGTCCAGACGGTCCGCGAGATCCAGCGGCTCTACAACCAAGGTGAGTGGCTCCCCAAGACCCTCCCTGTCAGTCTCCTGCCCGGCCAGCCTCACAGGGGCCTCTGAGGCCACAGAGCCCACACTCGAGCCAGCAGAGCTCCCCCCACCCCTGACTCCAGAATAGCCCAGACTGGGGGGACAGCTGCCCTGGTGAGTCTGTGCCTGTACCCCAAGCCTCCCCTCTCAAGCCTGGGGACAGTGGAAGCCAGGCCTGACCTCAGGATGCTCTTGTCCAGGCGGGACTGGGTCATATGGCAGAGAATCAATAGTGTACCCCTGAAATTTCCATGGTGGTCCAGTGGCGAAGACTCCGCACTCCTCATATGGGGGCCTGGGTTCAATCCCTGGTCAGGGAGCGAGATCCCACGTGCTGCAACTAAGATCAAAGACCCTGCATGCTGCAACGAAGACCCGGTGGTGCCAAATTAATTCATTAAAAGCCCAGTGTCCCCAGCCTCCGCCGGGTGCCGTGAGAGGCAGGGGAGGGCAGGGCGGGACAGTGCTGTGTCCTGGCGTCGGGCTCCTCCCCTCAGGAGGTTTCAAGCCATTTCAAGCCCGAGCCCGCTCTGCAGCTGGAGTCCCCAGCCCAGCGTCAGAACTCAGACGCACGCCCTTGTGTGTCCAGGGAAGCCCGTGAACTTCGATGACTACGGGGACATCCACCTTCCAGCCGTGATCCTGAAGACCTTCCTGCGGGAGCTGCCCCAGCCGCTGCTGACCTTCGAGGCCTACGAGCAGATCCTCGAGATCACCAGTATGTACGCGCCGGGGTGTTGGCCAGGGGTGCCCAGGGTGCCAGCCGAAGGCCAGGTGGGTGGGGGCGGGGCTGCTCGGCCTCCTGCTGTTTCCCTCCGGCGCTGCGGGCCAGGAGAGGGGCTGTCCCTCCCGGACCCCCGCCAGCCTCAGCCAGGCCAGCCCTGCCCATGGTTGGGGGACACGGGGTCAGGGGTTATCAGATGCCCCTGGGCCCAGAGGCGCGGTCTCGGAGGGCATCTCTAGATCTGGGGTGCGTCGCCCCGGTCAGCGTGCACCCCCCTGCACTGTTCCACAGGATCTCTACTTCTAGCACCTCAACTTCCTCGTCTAGAAAGGAGGGTAGCCACCCCCGCCTGCCGTTACAGAAAAAGCTATGCATGGCCCTTGAGAGAGCACAGTGAGGCACCCGTCGTGGGGCAGGGGGGCACTATGAGAGGTGTAGGGACCACTGCAGCGGGGAGACAGACTGGGCTCAACCCCAAATACTGCAAGCAGGAGGAGGAGCTTTACAGCCGAGGAGCTGGCGGGCGGGTGGTCTGTGGATGGAAGGTTACTCAGAGGAAACAGGCATGGGGGTAGGCGGGGGGCGGATTCTGACTACACTGATCCAACAGGACTCTTGCTACCAGCAGACCAGGTGGCCCAACATCCCCTAGGGGGTGGGGGACGGGGCGGATGAGGACCCATCAGATGGCAAGGGTGATCAAGGTTCCCGTTACACTAACTTACGGCTCTTCGTAAAGCTGGACAGTGCAGAGACAAAAAGAAGCCTGAAACCAGAGGCTTTGTTAGTAAAAGAACTCAACAAAGCCTGACTAGAGTTTGAGGAGAGAGTCTCCCCAGATCGGTGGAGAATGCTGGGGAGACGTGATGTGAGCGGCAGCTCTCGGGCGTGGTGATGCCGGCATTCTGGAATGGACCAGGTGCACTGAGGGCCGTGGCGCTGATCACTCCTAACAGCCAGTGAGGGCACGTCAGGGCTTCCTATGTGGCTCAGTGGTAAAGAATCCTCCTGCAAATGCGGGAGACGTGGTTCTTTCCCTAGGCTAGGAGGATCTTCCCCCTGGAGAAGGAATTGGCAACCCACCCCAGTATTCTTGCCTGGAGAATCTCATGGACAGAGGAGCCTGGTGGGCTACAGTCCATGGGGTCGTAAAGACTCAGACACAACTTAGCAACTAAACAACAACGAGGGCATGTCAGAGATGCTGGAGGATGCTGGGAAAGCAGCATAATCAAACATTGTTGCTTTCAATGCTTGCAGTGGGATGACCTCTGCCCCCAGTGTTCTCCAAAACTGGATTCGGCTCCTGGTGGGTGTCAAGCCATAGACACAGCCAAGCCCCAACTTCCTCCCTGCCCCGCCCTCCCCACCCCCACCCCCCCCCACACACACACACACGAAGAGATTTGAACAGGCACTCTGATCGTTTCTAACAATGAGAGTTAGCGGCTCGAGGCTGTACCCCTAGGACAGTGACTCCAACCCAAACAAAATCCTGCCCGAGAAAGTACTTCTCATTCCAGCCAAAACCTGGTGATAGACAGAGCTGCCTGGCCCCATCTTAGAGCAGTTATTGTGGAAAGTTCGCCATTATGAGCTACTCCTTTCCTCTTCCTTTGCACCTCTACTCATTCTTTTTAACAGCTGCCTATCTTTCTATCAGCTTAGCTATTCTGAAGGCTATGCACCCTGTCGGCTGTCATTCAACAACTCAGCTTGACTGAATTGTGACTCAGGCATAGGGTTGCCAGATTCAGCTTTTAAAAAACACAGGACGTCCAGTCAAATATGAATTTCAGGTAAATAATGAACTCTTAGTATAAGCATGTATCTATGTGTAAGTAAGTATACTAAACTCTTTAGAATACGTATGTTCCAAATATTGAACAGGATATACCTGCACTAAAAAAGAATTTGCTGTTTATCTTCAATTCACATTGAACTGGATATCCTCTATTGTATCGGCAACCCTGCCCAGGTGGGGTGTGTGTCTTCTTGGAGTGAGGCAAGTAGTCCTTGCAGAGAATGCTCTGGAGGAAATGGACTGCCCAGGTGGCCTGTGGTGTCCAGGAAAAAAAGCCAACTGCCATAGGGATAGTCGCCAAGGTATAGCAAGGCTTAGAGCACCAGCTCATAGCTGAACAGCATGGGACTCAAGTCTGGGCTTCAGCACACATTAACTGTGTGACCTTGGGCAGGTCACTGAACCTCTCTGAGCTCACTTGCCTCGTCTGCATAAAGTCGGGGTTGCTTTGAGAGTGAGAGGTCGCACACTGCTTGGCATGATTCCTGGCACACGGTAAGCGCTCGGTCCATGCTGGCTTTGTGACAGCGAGCTGCCCTTCCCGCTCGCTTCCTTCTTTCTTCAAGGAACCATAGTAAAGGCCAGGGGTGGACGGTGCTCCGTATCTGTTCTGGGACCACAGCTCTTAGAAAGGTGTCGAGTCTGGAAAGCAGAGATCCAGGGCAACGAGATTTGTTGGTTCCTCGGAAATAATAACTCTAAGGGAATTCCTAGTCTGCTCAAATTACCCGGCAACCGCTTGAGTTCATGGAAGAATGACTT
Organism: Capricornis sumatraensis; assembly: GCF_032405125.1. Classification (NCBI taxonomy): domain Eukaryota; kingdom Metazoa; phylum Chordata; class Mammalia; order Artiodactyla; family Bovidae; genus Capricornis; species Capricornis sumatraensis. Next base: position 159,448,449 of record NC_091072.1, read on the forward strand.
CTGCTGAAAAACCAACAAGAACGTTCACAGCAGGGAACTCTGTGTCTTTCAGCAGAGGCTGTGTTAGTCCACAGTCACCGTGCCCAAGGCTTAGTGGGAGGAGGTTTAGGGTGCTGGGAGCTCAAGGTGTGTCCGTGTGTGCACGTGTGTGTCAGCAGCAGGAGCTGGGCGAAGGCGTGTTGAGTAGCACGTCTGCACTCGCAGTTTATGGAGCTCAGTGGGGTATGTGGTGGGGGGCCACTGGGGGCGCTTGGTTGCTTGGCTGCTTCCAGACCCCGCTGGGTGTGGGGCCCTGAGCTGTGGATGGGAAACAGGTTGAGTTAGTCCAGAGCAGGGTCCGTGTGCTTCTGTAGAGTCAGATAGTAACTATTTTAGGCTGTGTGTACCAGACTCAGCCACCGTGCAAAAGCAGCCATGGGCGAATGAACGGATGTGGGTCTGCGCCAATAAAGCTTTCCTGGCCCTCGGTATCGACCATCCCATCCATAAGGTGATCTGGCTCCCAGGGGTCATGGCGGGGAGCAGTCGCGGTGCCCGAGGTGAAGAAGTGGGCAGAGCTCGGAGCAGAGCTTCCTTGGGAAGTGGGACCCAAGGCCCAGGCGTGGGGCAGCCTGTCCCCTCCTCCCTGCACCCACCTCCCTGCACCCCTGCCCGTCCTCAGAGGGATGGGATGCAGGAAGGGGACGCTCAGGAAGGATCCTTGGGCCATGGCAGGTGTGGAGAGCAGCCTGCGGGTGACCTGCTGCCGCCAAATCCTGCAGAACCTTCCAGAACACAACTACGCCGTCCTCAGCTACCTCATGGGCTTCCTGCACGAGGTGAGGGGGCCGAGCCAGTGCCCAGGCAGACCAGGCCTGGGTTCTCACCTCCCTCGACCCTGGAGCCCAGTCTGGGCCCGAAGGGCCTCCTACAAGGCCTGACCGGGCCACACCTCTGCCCAGCAGGTCACGGGGTGGGGTGCGGACGGGGTAGGGGGGTTGTGTGCCCAGACCAAGGAGGCTTGGAGTCTGCAGCCGGTGTGAGGCCTGAGCAGGACGTGTCCTGGGCCTGCTGCACCGTGAGCCGCACACCGAGGGCCCTAAGACAGTAGAAATGTCTCCTCTCCCCACCCTGGGGTTGCTCTACGTGTTGGCCGAGATGAGGGGGCAGCCCCTTTGGGGAGGCAAATTCCCTACACTCTCTCGTTAACCCTCCAAGAGCACCTGCATGCCAGGGCCCCACTCTGTACCCACGGTGCCAGGGCCCCGCCCCCTGAGTCCTGGGAATAGAGGAGGAGGCTGGGATGGAGTGTGGCGGGGATACTGCGGACATTCTGGAAGGAGATTAAGAGGCCAGAGCCAGTGGGCCTCCGGGGCGTCAAGGCCCATCCCTTCTGTTTTACGGACGGGCGACTCCAGCCCTCCTCCGGGCGCACAGAACGCCCGGTCACACCTCTTCTCGTCTCCGCCGTGTTCTCACCCCAGGTGTCCCGGGAGAGCATCTCGAACAAAATGAACAGCTCCAACCTGGCCTGCGTCTTCGGGCTGAATCTGATCTGGCCGTCCCAGGGGGCCTCCTCGCTGAGTGCCCTCGTGCCTCTGAACCTGTTCACCGAGCTGCTGATTGAGTACTACGATAAGGTCTTCAGCGGCCGAGAGGAGCGCGGGGCCCAGGCGGGCGAGCAGGGCGGTCCCCGCGCCAGAGGCTCCGTCCCCGCTAGGGGCGCTGCAGGAGACAGACCCGCCTCCGGCCTCGCCAGACCCCCGCTCCCTCCGCGTCCCCTGACCACGGCCTGGAGACCCCTCTAGGGCTGGAAATGTCAGTGGTGGTCTCTGCATCTGTGTTTTGTAAACTTGCCATTAAACGATCTTCTAGGGAACCGACCCTCCCTCCAGTGAAAATTCCGTGGTTCTGATTCGTCAGCCCCTCTTGTTGGGTAATGGCAGGCAAGATGATGGATCTGTTAGGATCAGGACTCGGCTGGGCCCCCTGAATATGGGAATGTGGTGGCTGGGCCTGGTACCAGGCATCTCCTGCTGCCGCGATGCCACGTGACAAACTGTGCAGACCCAGTGCCTTAGAGCAGCGGCCTCTGGTCACTGCCTGCGAGTCGGTGGGTCAGCGGGCAGCTCTGGTCGCTTCAGGACTTGCTTGGCAGGTATCAGGCACCAGGGTGGCTGGGGAGGCTCCACCCTCCCGCAGGCGCTGCGTTTCCGCTTGATGAATGGGCACGCATTCCCTGGACACGAGCCGAGCCCAAGCAAGAGCACCAGCACAGCGGCTTCCAAGCTTGGGTGGTGTCACTAACGCTCACACCCTGTCAGCCAAGCTGGCCTCAGGGCCAAGGCCAGGGTCACAGCGGAAGGGCAAAGCGTGCAGATAAGAGGAGGGGGAGAAACGGGGCCGTCGGCTGCCCGAGGGCTGCAGGACGTGTCCTGCCCTGGGCGTGGCGGGCCGGTCCTGTGTTCCCAGCGCCCCATACAGTGAGGAGCCCTGAAAAGTCATGGCTCCACATTCCCAGCAAAGAGCCCCCAGTGTCCCTGATTGGCCGAGCCGCGGTCTCACCCTGGACGGGCGCTGTGTCTGGGGCAGGCACCGGTGGGCTCCCAACAAAGGAGAGCTGGTGCCCGGTGGGTCAGTGTGGGCAGGCCCCCACAACATACACCACTGGCCAGGGTTTCAACAACAGGCCCTTCTTTTCTTGCCGTTGTGGAGGCCAGAAACCCAGGGTCAGCATGCCAGCAGGCTTTACTTCTGGCGAGGGCGCTCCCCTGACATGCAGACGGCCACCTCCTCTCTGTCCTCAGGAGCCAGAAGGGCCAGCTCTCTGGTGTCTCTTCCCGTAAGGACACACGACCTGGCGGGCCCGCCCCGCACTCGTGACCTCATTTAACTTTAACTACTCTGTGAGGAAGGCTTCCCTGGTGGCTCAGACGGTAAAGAATCTGCACAAAGCAGGAGAGCTGCGTTCCATCCCTGGGTGGGGAAGACCCCCTGGAGAAGGGAATGGAAACCCACCCCAGTATTCTTGCCTGGAGAATCCCATGGACAGAGGAGCCTGGCGGGCTACTGTTCACGGGATCGCAAAGACTTGGACACAAGTGAGCAACTAACACTTTCACTTTATCTTCCCAGGTGGAGCTAGTGGTAACGAGCCTTCCTGCTAGTGCAGGTGACACCAGAGATGTGAGTTCAGTCCCTGGGTCGGGAAGACCCCCGGGAGGAGGGCACGGCAACCCGCTCTAGTATTCTTGCCTGGGAAATCCCATGGACACCTGGGGCTACTTCCTGAATGCGGAGGGTGTGGGCGCCGTGCTCACCTCCTGCCTCTTCTCACCTCCGCATTCACTCCACTCACCCGCGGCTGCGGTCGCCTGCCTGCCTGTCCTTGTCTCTGTAAGGGAGGGGACGTGTGCCCACTGAGCCGTCTCCCAGCCCCCAGCAATGAGTGGGTGACACCTCGTTTCAAGGATCCAGCAGACTGAGAGCAGGGGAGCATCCTCTCGTTTCTCTGACGCAGGTTCCATGTCGTGTCCAGGCCAGAGCACAGCGTCCCCAAGTCCCGGCCATTCAGGTGAGGAGGACATTGGTCCTCCTGTGGCTTCTGGGGTGGAGGAGGGGGAGCTGGTGGCAGGTGCTGGAGAAGAGACCCTCCCACTGACACAGCACGTCCTCCTGGGGAGAGGCAGGCCCAGCCCCAGCAGGGTGGGCTATGGAGTCCCAGTCCAAGGTCACAGGTGCGAGGCCTTGCACCAAGGCCACAGACACAGAGCCCAGAACCAAGGTCACCTCTAGAACTGACTAAGCCCCTTTGTAACTGCTGCCAAAAGCCCCCCCTGATCATTACCAGCCGGTTTCCTGACCCCAAGTTAGGCAAAAATGCCCACCCTGTGCTCACCCTATAGCCCCTAACCATCACCTAATAGCACCCTTCCAGCAGGAATTTTCTTTGTCTTGAAGCTATAAAAATTGGCTACTAACCCACAAAAGCTGTGACAAACCTAGACAGTGTATTAAAAAGCAGAGACATCACTTTGCCAACAAAGGTCCATCTAGTCAGAGCTATGGTTTTTCCAGTAGTCATGTATGGATGTGAGAGTTGGACTATAAAGAAAGTTGAGCACTGAAGAATTGATGCGTTTGAACTGTGGTGTTGGAGAAGACTCTTGAGAGTCCCTTGGACTGCAAGGAGATCCAACCAGTCCATCCTAAAGGAGATCAGTCCTAAATATTCATTGGAAGGACTGATGCTGAAGCTGAAACTCCAACACTTTGGCCACCTGATGTGAGGAGCTGACTCATTGGAAAAGACCCTGATGCTGGGAAAGACTGAGGGCAGGAGGAGAAGGGGATGACAGAGGATGAGATGGTTGGGTAGCATCACCAACTCAATGGACATGAGTTTGAGCAAACTCAGCAAGTTAGTGAAGAACAGGGAAGCCTGGCGTGCTGCAGTCCATGGATTGTGAAGAGTCAGACACGACTGAGCGACTGAACAACAACTCACAAAAGTGTCGGCTCTCGCTGGAGCCGGCCCGCTGTTCAGACAGCATCCCGTCAGCTCTCCCTGACGGGTCAAGAGCTGGGCCTGCCGTGCTCGCAGTGCCCACATTGTCTCTGCTCTTTGTTCTTAATGAACTCACTCCGTTCTGCAGTGCCCCATGTCTGGAAGTTCTTTTCCGACCTGCGCTGGGACGGCCACCACACGGACACGGTCAGGGGCTGCGCCGGGTCCCTCCCGTGGGGCTCTGAGGATGACACACGGCCGCGCGGACGGAGACTTTGCCGTCCTCACTGGTCCCTGCGGTGTGGGGGCTGCTGCAGAAACACCTCCCACCTGCCTCCGCCTCCTGGTGGAGCCCAGCCAGGTGGGCGTTCATGGTTGGGGCTTGAGTGGCTTTAAGTAACAGCCCTCTCCCTGCCCAGACTGAGAACACTGAGGAAAAGGCAGACTCAGGAGCCACTCTGGGGGTCAAAGTGTCTGCTTCGAGCTGGCCAGGGCCCTGCCTGCCTGTGCTCTGTCTGTGGCCAAGGGCGCTCGCTAACTAGTCACCCTGATTTTGACAAACACCGCCTGATCGCTGAGCCTGGGAAGGATGCGGGCCAGAGGCCATGTGTTCTGCAGGCATTTGGCTCCAGACCTCCGAGTTCCACCGTCATAATATTCCCTCCTCTTCCCACGGGAGGGGCGAGGGGGCGGGGAGAGAGGCCGGGGGGATTAGTCCTCCCTGGTGAAGTCCCTCCCCAACCTGGGGCAGGTGGGGCTGCTCCGGTCATCTCATTTCTCTTCTACAGACGAAGACCTGGAGGACCAGAGAGATAAAGGAACTTACTCTAAGTCACACAGCTTGCGTGTGGCAGAGCAGAGATTCAGATCTGTGCAGCCCTGTGCTGTGGAGGCCAAAGAGAGGGGTCCGGGCCTCAGTCTCCCCACCTTACAGTGGAGGGGGGTGTTCACACTCCGCACTCCCCTCCAGCTGCCAGGACACCGGCTCAGAAGCCACAAGACCTGAGACTGAATCAGCTCCACCGCAGGTCTGATCAGATCCAACCTCCTGGCCCGGCTTCCTGTCTGAACACATTTGAACAATCCCATGTGGACATCAGGGTTTGTCTGCCCAGTGCTGGCAACAGCCAAGGCTTGGAAACCACCTGTGTGCTCCTTGGTGGATGAAAGGACCCGGAAGCTGTGACCATGTGCACAGGGGAGGATTATCTAGCTGTAGAAGCAAGGAAATCCTACCACTTTTGACAACGTGGATGGACGCTGAGGATGCTGTGCTAAGTGAAAAATTCAGGCAGAGGAAGAGAAAAAGTCCTATGATCCCATTTAATATGTAGAACAAAAACCGAACAAAAACCACCAGTGTCATAGAAAAAAAAGATCAGATTTGTGGTTACCAGAGACAGGAGGTGGGGAAGGAGGAAATGGAAGACAGTGATCAAAAGTTACAAACCTCAGCCGTAAGATAAATAATGCTAGGAATATAACTAACAATTTGATGACTAGATACTAAGCGTTCTCATTACACGGAGAAATTGTTTTCTTTTTATTGTGTCTATATGAGATGATGAATGTCAACTGAACCTATTATGATAGTCATATCATGATACACGTACCTCAGACCCACAGGCTACATGCCTTAAACTTAACCAGTGGGTGGGAGGAGGGTTCAAGAGGGAGGGGACATACGTATACCTGTGGCCGATTCCTGCTGATGTATGGCGGAAATCATCACAATATTGTGAAGTAATTATCCTCAAGGGCTTCCCTTGTGACTCAGTTGGTAAAAGAATCCACCTGCGATGCGGGAGACCTGGGTTTGATCCCTGGGCTGGGAAGTTCCCCTGAGGAAGGGAGAGGCTACCCACTCCAGTATTCTGGCCTGGAGAATTCCGTGGACCATACAGTCCTTGGGGTTGCAAAGGGTCAGACACGACTAAGTGACATTTACACACACAATTATCCTCTAATTAAAAATGAAATTTAAAAAAGAAAGGAAAAAGCTTCATGATGTATATCAGTTAGTTCTTAATAAAACTGGAGGAAAAAAAGGTTTGTCTGCTGCCAAACTGTATTTTGGACACTTCCTGGCTGGACAGAATCATCTACATCTTTGGGCTTAAAACAGGTCTTGGTCACCCAGGTGACAATGGACAGTCGTCCACGCTCCTCCCCAGCCCACACCCAGCCCTGGGCACACCTCTCCAGCAGCTGCAGTCACCCTAAGTAGATGGCGAATGTTCACAAAAGCAGCGGAAGTTCAGGCCTTCCGAGCTCGGCGGCCTTCCGCTCGGGGTGGACTCCAGAGGCTGCAGCCCGTGCTCGCTCCATGCCAGCCTCCCCGAGCTGGGCGGCCGCAGCCTGTGCCCTCATGGCCCCAGGTTCCGGCCCCATGTCCTGGGCTCCAGGAGCACCCCAGGGCCCGCTGATCTGAGCAGCATAGCCCGTCTCTTCCTAGCCCCTGTTTCTCACCCGTCTCTCCACATCCCTACTCCTGGTTCTGGTCTGGCTCCCCACTCCCTCGTGGCTCAGACAGAAAAGCGTCTGCCTGCAATGCGGGAGACTCGAGTTCGATCCCTGGGTTGGGCAGATCCCCTGGAGCAGGAAATGGCAACCCACTCCAGTACTCTTCCCTGGAGAGTCCCATGGACAGAGGAGCCTGGTGGGCTACATACAGTCCATGGGGTCGCAAAGAGTCGGACACGACTGAGCGACTTTCACCTTCTTGTTTTCTTTCCCTCCATCCTTCCTTACCCATCTTTGCTGTTCCTTCCAGCTTTCCCTCTCACAGCCAAGCACAGCCAGAACGGTGCTCTTAGACAACTTGAAAAGCATTATTGTTTCTTTTCTATCCCCTGCAAAGCTCTGTTTCTTTTCTCGCACATCCTTTTTTTAAAAACACAACCTTCCAGATCCAGCCAACCACAGTCAGGCACGAGGGGGTGGGGGGTGGGGCTCGGACCAGCCTGAGTGGGCTCCCCGGATCCCGAAGGGTTCAGTTCGGAGCCCAAGGCAAACCCACCGCCGGCCCCCCGGCCTCTGGAAGCACAGCTGGCATCTGCACCTCTCGCCCCCAAGAAGGCGTCTTGTTCTCAAACACTTCAGAACAACATGAAAACAGCCTCAGAGTTGTGCTGCCAGGAAAAGGAAAAAAAGTCTGAAGTAAAAAAAATGATGGCTCCCTTAAGAGCACACCACTGTGAACACCAGAATTAACAACGACATTAAATCAAATCTCATGCATTATGCAGAAAGGTTTACAGTGCTAAGCGCATTTGTGAAATATATGTTTCAAATTTTCTGACTCCGAGAGGTGGCCCCAAGACACTCTCCTGTGGCTGCTTTGATAGCAGCCTCCCTTTCACAAGCGATAATTGCGGAATCCCAGCGCCAGCACCGCGTGGTCCTGTCACCCTTCCCTTGTATCAAAGCACCATTTCCACGGCAAGAGAAAACAATTATGGTGATAATGTGTTGGAGACCCACGCGGCACGTATCAGCCTGAAACAATGAGACGTGATGCCGGAACGAGGGCCCCAGAGTGTCTCTATTGACAAGGACGTGTGAAATAAATTGCCCAAACATTCACTTTTGCAAAAATGACAGAGATTTTAAGTAACTCCAGAGATTAGGCAGGCTGCCCAGGACTTGTAGCTGACATCTACCAGGAATTAATGAATCCTGCCCAGAGTAGAAGCATCTGTAGGCAGAGAAAGTGGCTGGTCCATTCCAAAGAGCCCAGCAATGGGGGGCTGCCATCAGCCCAGACTGCCGTCACAGGGGGAGCAGGCACTGGGTTCCCCGATTCTGGTACATCTCAGACTCACAGACCTGTGACCCTAGGTGAGTCATGTTGCCCAGCAAGGGGAGTCCAAAGTGAGGAGGCTCAACTTGGGTTTCTGTCCTCCATGTAGGAGTGTGGCTGGGGTAAGTTCTTGGAGCTGTTTCTCGGTTGCATAATGGGAAGAACAGTCTCCACTCTGTGGGTCTCTGTGTGCTTTGCAGCATCTGTTTTGTGCCAGGAGTAACAGTCTCACAGTTATAGAGGTTGGGTGGTAGGGCGGTGGTGGTACACTTCTTGCCTTCACAGGGCTTGTAGAAGAGCTGGGGAGAAAAGCAAATAAAAACACAAAATATGCTTTATTTCTAAAATTATTTTTCATTTATATTTTTTCTTCCAATACCTTAAAACATTTATTTACTTATTTTTATTTTTCCATTTTTGTTTATTTGGCTGTGCTGGGTCTTAGTTGTAGCAAGTGGGAGCTTTAGTTGTAGCATGGGAACTTGTAGTCATGGCTTGTGGGATCTAAGTCCCTGACCAGGGATTGAACTGGGACCCCTGGGGTTGGGAGCTCAAGGTATTAGCCACTGGACCGCCAGGGAAGTTCCCAGCTATGTCTTTTTAGAGCTACCGCAGTATGAACAGGACTCAGGCAGGTGCAGGAGAGAGGTGGGAGACAGGGGACGGTCCTGGCAGCTCCCAGGCTTGAGTGATTTGGGCCCCGAAGTGGGGTCCTCCCCAGAAATAGACGGGGTGGAAGAGGCAGGGCAAGCCCTGCTGTTGGTTTGATAACAAAAAGCTTTCCTGTTTTGTTATCAGAAAAATAATTACTCAGGAGGAAAAAAAATTCACTGACAGAAAGTGCAAACAAAGGCAGTGAGCATCATTTAAAACTTTACCACCCGGGGAGAAGCATTGTTAATATTTTGAGGAACTGGCACTTTCCTACGCTGCTGGTAGAGATGTAAATTGGTACAATCACAATTTAGCAAGCTGGTGAAGTTAAAGCTGATCCAGCACCTGTGAGTCGAGAGAAATAAACCCGAAAGGGAGGTATGGAGCATTACTGCAGGGTTATCGCCAGAGCAGACAATCAGAGGCGACCTGAGTGGGTCCGTCAGTAGAAGAAAAGGCAGATGAAGGGAAGTTACTTCCATGAGAGTGAACAGTGTCCTGCAGGTAGAGTAAGTTGGGTCTGTACGTTTCCATGTGACTGAATCTCTGAGTATTATGCGGAGAGGAGATGTCGCAGGATGATAAATAGAGGGTGCTATTGCTTGTGTAAAGCTTTAAAACGCCCCAGTCCTATATAGTTTATGAACTGAAACTATTACACGTCTGAACAATATACAGAAGGCGTTTTCAAGTTTCATTTAATTTCTGACTGCACTGGGTCTCCGTTGCTGGGCTCAGGCTCTCTCTAGCCGCGGCGAGTGGGGGCTGCCAGCCTCTGGTTGAGGGGCACAGGCGTCTCACTGCAGCGGCTTCTCCTGTTTTCGAGCGCAGGCACTAATGCATGTGGGCTTCTATAGTTGCAGCGCATGTGGGATCTTCCCAGAGCAGGGATCGAACCGGTGTGCCCTGCGTTGGCAGGCGGATTCTTAACCACCAGACCACCAGACAAGTCCCAAAGGAGTTTTTAAAAAACTGAGTAGGAAGGTGGTCTTTAACTTTTACTTCGGTCTAAGTTTTTCTAAGGGGCTTCCCAGGTGGCTCAGTGGTAAATAATCCACCTGCCGAAGCAGGAGACACAAGAGACGAGGGTTCGATTCTTGGGTCAGGCAGATCCCCAGGAAGACGACATGGGGACCCACTCCAGCATCTTTGCCTGGAAAACCTCCATGGACAGAGGAACCTGGCAGGCTGAACCCGATGGTCCATGGAGTCACAGAGGGCTGGACACGACCGAGCCACCGGACACACACATACATACAAGCTTTTCTAAGGACTCAGTATAAATAAGTGCTCTGCTTCCAGTATGGCTGAATAACTCTCTTGGGACTTGACTTTTCCACAACAACGTCTGTAAACTCTAGACAAAATACAAAAGGACATGGGTAAGCAGAGAGAAGATCGACAATGTGCAGGCCCTGGGAAACGAGTGAGGATGGGCTGGAGGGAGGGACACGCTTGGAAAGGGACGGCCCGAGATGAGCGTCCTTTACGTGGCGTTTAATCTGATCTGGGCCAAAGTCGGCAGTTCCATTAGAATGGCTACATTGACGATAGGAAACAGCGGTCTGGCTCAAAGAGCAGAGGTTAGCATTTGGGACAGTCACTAGAAGGTGGGTAGGGCATTCTGGACAGGAGAGAGCCAGACAAGGAGAGTCTGTATTTTGACCATTTAAACCCTGTTTAAAGTTCTACCTGATCACTGAGTCACAAATGTGGGCTAGACACCAGCTAATGATAAAAGAACTGAACTGGGGTTTGAGCCACCAACTGAGTTTGCAGTTAGGGCCCAGTTCAATGCCTGCTAAAGCAAGCAAAAACCAGCACTCTTCAAAGGACTATAACAGAACCCAGGGTCTCTACAACATAATATCCACAACATCCAAGATGTAATTAAAAATTATTCATCATACAATGAAACAGAAAATGCAATCTAGTCTAAAATAAACAATGATGTGTGCACGGTAAGTCACTTCAGTCGTGTCTGACTCTTTGTGACCCCATGGACTGTAGCCCGCCAGTCTCCTCTGTCCATGGGATTCTCCAGGCAAGAATACCTGAGTGGGTTGCCATGCCCTCTTCCAGGGGACCTTCCTGACCCAGGGATCGAACC